>NC_142164.1:62468714-62796994 GCF_024610735.1 Ursus americanus
GGCAAAAGTGCCTCCCCTTGCCCCCTCCACCACCAACCTATACTGAAGCCAGGTACCTGGGTCCACAGGTCTTAGAGGGGCAGCCTTCCCCACCGGTTCCCCCAAGGGTTAGAAGATTGTATCTAGGATCACATTACTACTGTGCAGGCTACCCTCAGCCTCCATGTAGTTAGTACACCAGGCTATGTCCTCCCTCATTTCACCACCAGATGGAGATACTCTGCCTCCCCTTTCCCTGAATTCCATTTGCCAGGGAGGCGGGACCTTCCACCACAGTTCTGAGTCCTGCCCTTGCAGCTCCTGGCGTGGAGCACGGGAGAAAAACACAGAGGCTTCTGTCTGTCTGTGCTGCTGTGAGCTACAAGCGGTGGCCGGCCATCTCCATGGCCCTTTTCATTCTCCTGAACTTCAGGGAGAACTTGACAAGTACCGCCAGAGCTTCCCGTAGTTTCCCTCTTCCTTGACTTGCACACAGCACCGTGCTTCCTAGTACCGTTCCCATCAGCCTTCCCCAAAGCAGGGTCATGTAGCCACTGAACCTCAAGTGAGGATCATTTAATAGCTGCTAATTAGTGGATATGCCTGGCGGTGCTGACTACAAGAGCTATCCTTTGGGATAGCGGGTTGCCCCCCCCCCCCCCCGCCCCATTCTACAGAGGCCTTACAGGCTGGAACTACAAAATAAAAGTTCTGGAAACACTTTGGCCAGGAGGGCTGGGCATTTTAGGAGCAGGCATCCCGCACGCCTGTACTATCTACCTGGCCCCACAGGGGATATGTTGCTGGTATCCCCGCCTCCTCTAGGTGCCCATGTTACTCGTCAACTTTTCCATGAAGTTCAGGAAAATAAACAGGGCCATGGAGATGCCTGGGCGTCCCCTCCCTTCAACAACATCCATTCGACATCCTCCTACCCCCATCCCAGTCACTGGTCACATACAATTTGTTTTCTCCTTATCCTCATTTCCCATAAGTGTAAGGAACACACCCCGAACCTCTTACATAGTGAACAGGTAGCTTCCTGGCAAGCGGTCCTACATGCCAAAGAAACCAGCAATGTGTGCTCTCTAATAGTCGTTTAGTCACGGAGCGTGTGCAGCATTTTACAAATATGCATCAGAATCCACTGAAAGGTGTTTTCAGCCACAGATGGTTGGGCCCTGACCCCAGAGTTTCTGACTCGGTAGGTCTGGGGCGGGGCCTGAGGACTTGCATTTCTAACGCATGCCCAGGTGAGGCTGCTGCTGCTGTTTTGGGGACCACACTTTCAGAAAAAACTGGACTAGAGACAAAGCTGGATTGAAACCATGGCTGACTTATTTAATCTCAGACAGGCCACCTAAACTAAGCCTTAGTTTCCTCATACATAAAATGGAAATAGAGTACAGTGTTTCCATGCTACTGTTAAGATTAAAGGAGGGACTATGGAGAAGGCCCTTGGCATGGGGCCCAGCACATGGTAAACCCTGAACGGATGTAGGCAATGACTGTTACTGTTGTTGTTACTGATCAAAACATACCATGGCAGACATTTGGTCCTCTTCTAACCTCCTTCTCCCCCCTGTCTCTACAAGGAATTCTGTCCCCAAAATCATGTAGCTAAATTCTACACAGAGTATGGATGATCCTAAGTCTCAGTACTCAGAACACAGAGGACGAATCCTGTCATGGCCTCTACTGGGAGAAAAGGCAGGTGCTGATGGTGGAAAGATCCGAGGATCATAGTCACCTGCCGCCCACCATCCAATACAACAGGGCAAAGACTTGCTGCTACCCTGGCCTAAACCAGCTGGTGTCCTGGATATTCCCAGTCAACACAAGTGTGTAGTTGCCCTCTAGCAGGACATCAGGTACTCTTTTCAGTATCCACCGCACACTGAAGCAACCAGTCCCACCCCCACCCCCACCTACTCAGGCCATTCACTTTGCTTTGTCTATTTACAAGTTCTTTTGCCTCGGATCCAGTTTTCTCAGGAAGAGGCCCTCGGGATATTTGGACAAACTCTGGAACTCATTGTGGCCGTTCTTTCTGAAGGCCTATTTTTATAATTTCCCTCCACTGTGCACCTCACCTCTACAAAGGGGAGAACCTCAGCCGCTCATCGATCTGCAGCTTTTCAACTCCCCTCTTTCCTCCAGACCCAGAATAACTGAAAGGATCCTACTGCTGTATACCACAGAATATGCACTCATTCATTCATTCAAGTCGTGATGCTGTTGTCAGCATGGTTGCACACTTCCTCCTGGACCACAGGATCCCTTAAAATATCACAGCCATAGTCATGTGTGCCGAATCTATAAAGCCTCCATAACCACGCAGGACCTACTGTACCACGGGCCCATTCCAAACTCTTGTCTGGAATCAAAATTCCACTGGCATTCCACTGATAGGACTGCAAGTCCCTGACTTACTCCTCCATTACCGCAAAGCCAAGCCCGTAAGAGACCTAATCTGGAAGGATAAGATCCTAGGACCCGTAGAGAAAGGAGACCAGAAAGGAAGGCAAACCACAAAGAGGAAGAGAACCAGGCTTCTCCACCCTCTGTACTCTTTGGGCTTCAGTGGAAAGAGGTCTTGAACCTAAACACTCAAGGCCCTAACCCAGCAGCTTTTGCCGGCCATGCTCTAGTGCCAGCACTTGCTGATCCTGATCTACTGAGCCTTTCTACCCGCATTTTCTATTCTGATGATAGTTTTGAGAGTCTAGGAGCTACTGCAGGGAATGAAGCAGCAAACATGATCTGTATTTTGTGCTAATGTAAGCCTCTGTATTAATAAGGCACGAAACAGTGTAAGACCAAGAAGCTTTTATCCTTATCAAGGTCATCAAAGCCATACAGGACCACTCCCAATGTTCTCAACTGTCGTTTCCTTGAAGAAGCCAAATCTGACCACTCAGTAAAAGTGGGTACACATCCACCGCATTTTTTTCTGTCTCATCACCCCGTCTTACTTTCTGTCACTTATCACTGTCGGAAATTAACTCGGTAATTTGTTTCTTTATTTTCTGTCTCCACCCACTAGAAGGAATGGTCCCTGAGAACAGGGCCCTCGTATTCTTAAGTGTTTTGGGGTCCCTAGGGTCTAAAACTGTGTCTGGTACTTAATGGGTGTCCAATTCGTTTTCATTTGTTTTACGAACGACTGGATGAAGGGACGGATGGGTGAGTGGACAGACAGATGGACACACACTGACGGACGACGCCCTTAAAAGGGGTTCCAGGGCTAGCTGGCTTTCCCTTTCTCCCACTCAAGCACCCAGGCCCCGACCCACAAAGTAAAGGAACGGCAGAAACTTCCCGCCAATTAGCCTGAAGGCACAGACGACACAGCTGGCTTGGCAATTCCGTACACCACTGATGGCGCAAGTCCACACGGGACCACGCTCGTCCATCTTCCCAATTACTCCTCTACATGACGCAGTTACTCCTCTACATGACGCTTAGAACGGGTCCGAGGACTAGCATCTTGCTCCTCCTCGCTCCCAATTTTCCCAGTAATGTCCGCCACCACGGAGACCATAAGAAACCGTCCAGAACAGAAATTCAGACCATGGGTACGAAAGAACAGGCCGAATTCCGTACGACCCTAAAGCAAACGGCCACCATTCCCATCAGCCACCGCACTCCTGCCCCGGAACTTCCTGCTGCTGCGGCTATGGAGGTCCTCCCGGACCTCCGGCCTTCGCTCAGTGAACTTATAGCCATGTGGTGGCAGCATCGCTCCACGATTGTGCCCAACTCCGCTCCTGCCCCCGCCCTTTGTGTTTGAAAAAAAAACGCTCCTCAGAGTCAAAAACAAATCTTCCTCCTCCACAGAGGCGGAACCGTTGAAGCTGCTTTGTTCCTGCTTCTCTTTCTTTCCTCAGGGTTAAATTTCTAAAAGCACAACAGAACTTTTTTTCTTCTTTAAAGTTGAATAGCATTTACCATACTGTTGACGAGGTTAAGTATTATTCGAATTTATTCTCGGAATTATTCTAGCCGAAGTACCTACTTCATTTTTTTAATATATATTTTTTGAAGTATGATTGACACATTACATTACTCTGCTGTACAACAATATTATTCGGTATTTGTATACATTAAGATTTACTATCTCAGCAACTTTCAAATATGCAATATAGTATTAACTGTGGTCAACGTGGTGTACATTACATCCCCATGACTTACTTTTTTAACTGGAAGTTTTTACCTTCTCCCCACCCCATTTACTTTAGCTCCTTCTTGATACACATTCAATACATTGTATACATTGTGAAATGTTCACCACAATAAAACTAGTTAACATTTTTCACCTTAGGTAGTTATAAAAAAGAGGTTTTTTGTGATGAGAACTTTGTGATGAGGCGCTTTCAGTGAATTTCCTTCTTTGTAGAGGGCTTTTTTTGTGAGGCCTTGCATCTCCTATTTCTGTTTCTAAATTTTGCTACAAGAGAGGATTAGTAGATGAGAAATTACTCAGAGGAAAAATTGAGGATAGGAAGATTCTTGCTAAACTGGTCAAACAGAATTCTTCCTAAGGTTGGCCAAGGTTGCAAACATCAAGGGTGCAGTAGCAACTGCATCAGATATGAAGGTTAGGAGGATTCTCACCAATTTGATTTTACAAAATTCCTGCATATGGACGTGCACCACTGCATTAACCGATCATTGTTGGCATTTAGAATTTTCCTGTATCCCTGTTTTTGTTTTTGTTTTGTTTTAAAGCTAAAAGGAACAACTTTTCACAAAGTTTTGTCTTTCTGTCTCATGTAACAGTCTCTTTTCTGGCAGTCTTAAGCCTTTCTCAGGATTAGAAACTAACAGTAGTTTCAATGAGAGAGCAAGCCCTTGAGGATAGTGTTTCTCTTTATTGAATGTGTATCAAGAAGGAGCTAAAGTAAATGGGGTGGGGAGAAGGTAAAAACTTCCAGTTAAAAAAGTAAGTCATGGGGATGTAATGTACACCACGTTGACCACAGTTAATACTATATTGCATATTTGAAAGTTGCTGAGATAGTAAATCTTAATGTATACAAATACCGAATAATATTGTTGTACAGCAGAGTAATGTAATGTGTCAATCATACTTCAAAAAATATATATTAAAAAAATGAAGTAGGTACTTCGGCTAGAATAATTCCGAGAATAAATTCGAATAATACTTAACCTCGTCAACAGTATGGTAAATGCTATTCAACTTTAAAGAAGAAAAAAAGTTCTGTTGTGCTTTTAGAAATTTAACCCTGAGGAAAGAAAGAGAAGCAGGAACAAAGCAGCTTCAACGGTTCCGCCTCTGTGGAGGAGGAAGATTTGTTTTTGACTCTGAGGAGCGTTTTTTTTTTCAAACACAAAGGGCGGGGGCAGGAGCGGAGTTGGGCGCAATCGTGGAGCGATGCTGCCACCACATGGCTATAAGTTCACTGAGCGAAGGCCGGAGGTCCGGGAGGACCTCCATAGCCGCAGCAGCAGGAAGTTCCGGGGCAGGAGTGCGGTGGCTGATGGGAATGGTGGCCGTTTGCTTTAGGGTCGTACGGAATTCGGCCTGTTCTTTCGTACCCATGGTCTGAATTTCTGTTCTGGACGGTTTCTTATGGTCTCCGTGGTGGCGGACATTACTGGGAAAATTGGGAGCGAGGAGGAGCAAGATGCTAGTCCTCGGACCCGTTCTAAGCGTCATGTAGAGGAGTAACTGCGTCATGTAGAGGAGTAATTGGGAAGATGGACGAGCGTGGTCCCGTGTGGACTTGCGCCATCAGTGGTGTACGGAATTGCCAAGCCAGCTGTGTCGTCTGTGCCTTCAGGCTAATTGGCGGGAAGTTTCTGCCGTTCCTTTACTTTGTGGGTCGGGGCCTGGGTGCTTGAGTGGGAGAAAGGGAAAGCCAGCTAGCCCTGGAACCCCTTTTAAGGGCGTCGTCCGTCAGTGTGTGTCCATCTGTCTGTCCACTCACCCATCCGTCCCTTCATCCAGTCGTTCGTAAAACAAATGAAAACGAATTGGACACCCATTAAGTACCAGACACAGTTTTAGACCCTAGGGACCCCAAAACACTTAAGAATACGAGGGCCCTGTTCTCAGGGACCATTCCTTCTAGTGGGTGGAGACAGAAAATAAAGAAACAAATTACCGAGTTAATTTCCGACAGTGATAAGTGACAGAAAGTAAGACGGGGTGATGAGACAGAAAAAAATGCGGTGGATGTGTACCCACTTTTACTGAGTGGTCAGATTTGGCTTCTTCAAGGAAACGACAGTTGAGAACATTGGGAGTGGTCCTGTATGGCTTTGATGACCTTGATAAGGATAAAAGCTTCTTGGTCTTACACTGTTTCGTGCCTTATTAATACAGAGGCTTACATTAGCACAAAATACAGATCATGTTTGCTGCTTCATTCCCTGCAGTAGCTCCTAGACTCTCAAAACTATCATCAGAATAGAAAATGCGGGTAGAAAGGCTCAGTAGATCAGGATCAGCAAGTGCTGGCACTAGAGCATGGCCGGCAAAAGCTGCTGGGTTAGGGCCTTGAGTGTTTAGGTTCAAGACCTCTTTCCACTGAAGCCCAAAGAGTACAGAGGGTGGAGAAGCCTGGTTCTCTTCCTCTTTGTGGTTTGCCTTCCTTTCTGGTCTCCTTTCTCTACGGGTCCTAGGATCTTATCCTTCCAGATTAGGTCTCTTACGGGCTTGGCTTTGCGGTAATGGAGGAGTAAGTCAGGGACTTGCAGTCCTATCAGTGGAATGCCAGTGGAATTTTGATTCCAGACAAGAGTTTGGAATGGGCCCGTGGTACAGTAGGTCCTGCGTGGTTATGGAGGCTTTATAGATTCGGCACACATGACTATGGCTGTGATATTTTAAGGGATCCTGTGGTCCAGGAGGAAGTGTGCAACCATGCTGACAACAGCATCACGACTTGAATGAATGAATGAGTGCATATTCTGTGGTATACAGCAGTAGGATCCTTTCAGTTATTCTGGGTCTGGAGGAAAGAGGGGAGTTGAAAAGCTGCAGATCGATGAGCGGCTGAGGTTCTCCCCTTTGTAGAGGTGAGGTGCACAGTGGAGGGAAATTATAAAAATAGGCCTTCAGAAAGAACGGCCACAATGAGTTCCAGAGTTTGTCCAAATATCCCGAGGGCCTCTTCCTGAGAAAACTGGATCCGAGGCAAAAGAACTTGTAAATAGACAAAGCAAAGTGAATGGCCTGAGTAGGTGGGGGTGGGGGTGGGACTGGTTGCTTCAGTGTGCGGTGGATACTGAAAAGAGTACCTGATGTCCTGCTAGAGGGCAACTACACACTTGTGTTGACTGGGAATATCCAGGACACCAGCTGGTTTAGGCCAGGGTAGCAGCAAGTCTTTGCCCTGTTGTATTGGATGGTGGGCGGCAGGTGACTATGATCCTCGGATCTTTCCACCATCAGCACCTGCCTTTTCTCCCAGTAGAGGCCATGACAGGATTCGTCCTCTGTGTTCTGAGTACTGAGACTTAGGATCATCCATACTCTGTGTAGAATTTAGCTACATGATTTTGGGGACAGAATTCCTTGTAGAGACAGGGGGGAGAAGGAGGTTAGAAGAGGACCAAATGTCTGCCATGGTATGTTTTGATCAGTAACAACAACAGTAACAGTCATTGCCTACATCCGTTCAGGGTTTACCATGTGCTGGGCCCCATGCCAAGGGCCTTCTCCATAGTCCCTCCTTTAATCTTAACAGTAGCATGGAAACACTGTACTCTATTTCCATTTTATGTATGAGGAAACTAAGGCTTAGTTTAGGTGGCCTGTCTGAGATTAAATAAGTCAGCCATGGTTTCAATCCAGCTTTGTCTCTAGTCCAGTTTTTTCTGAAAGTGTGGTCCCCAAAACAGCAGCAGCAGCCTCACCTGGGCATGCGTTAGAAATGCAAGTCCTCAGGCCCCGCCCCAGACCTACCGAGTCAGAAACTCTGGGGTCAGGGCCCAACCATCTGTGGCTGAAAACACCTTTCAGTGGATTCTGATGCATATTTGTAAAATGCTGCACACGCTCCGTGACTAAACGACTATTAGAGAGCACACATTGCTGGTTTCTTTGGCATGTAGGACCGCTTGCCAGGAAGCTACCTGTTCACTATGTAAGAGGTTCGGGGTGTGTTCCTTACACTTATGGGAAATGAGGATAAGGAGAAAACAAATTGTATGTGACCAGTGACTGGGATGGGGGTAGGAGGATGTCGAATGGATGTTGTTGAAGGGAGGGGACGCCCAGGCATCTCCATGGCCCTGTTTATTTTCCTGAACTTCATGGAAAAGTTGACGAGTAACATGGGCACCTAGAGGAGGCGGGATACCAGCAACATATCCCCATGTGGGGCCAGGTAGATAGTACAGGCGTGCGGGATGCTGCTCCTTAAATGCCCAGCCCTCCTGGCCAAAGTGTTTCCAGAACTTTTATTTTGTAGGTTCCAGCCCTGTAAGGCCTCTGTAGAATGGGGCGGGGGGGGGGGGGGGCAACCCGTATCCCAAAGGATAGCTCTTGTAGTCAGCACCGCCAGGCCATATCCCACTAATTAGCAGCTATTAAATGATCCTCACTGAGGTTCAGTGGCTACATGACCCTGCTTTGGGGAAGGCTGATGGGAACGGTACTAGGAAGCACGGTGCTGTGTGCAAGTCAAGGAAGAGGGAAACTACGGGAAGCTCTGGCGGTACTTGTCAAGTTCTCCCTGAAGTTCAGGAGAATGAAAAGGGCCATGGAGATGGCCGGCCACCGCTTGTAGCTCACAGCAGCACAGACAGACAGAAGCCTCTGTGTTTTTCTCCCGTGCTCCACGCCAGGAGCTGCAAGGGCAGGACTCAGAACTGTGGTGGAAGGTCCCGCCTCCCTGGCAAATGGAATTCAGGGAAAGGGGAGGCAGAGTATCTCCATCTGGTGGTGAAATGAGGGAGGACATAGCCTGGTGTACTAACTACATGGAGGCTGAGGGTAGCCTGCACAGTAGTAATGTGATCCTAGATACAATCTTCTAACCCTTGGGGGAACCGGTGGGGAAGGCTGCCCCTCTAAGACCTGTGGACCCAGGTACCTGGCTTCAGTATAGGTTGGTGGTGGAGGGGGCAAGGGGAGGCACTTTTGCCGGCTACTTTGCAGCCACAACTTCTGATTCCTTGGAAAACTGGGTAGAGAGCGAGTCAAACGGCCTCATCGCCTCCCTTGAGTTTTCGTTTGTCTGATAACGCTTTGTGTGGGGTTTGCTTATAGGCCCAAGTTGAAGTTTGTATCAGTCAGTATTTCCACCCTCCCCTGCATCTGATTTGCTATCAGCGAACCCGTAAGTAAGTAGGTTTGAGGGAGGCCTCATCCAGAAGAAAAATCCGTGTGTGTGTGTGTGTGTGTGTGTGTGTGTGCGTGTGTACATAGAAGTATATGTGCGCATATACATATATGTGTGTGTGCAGACATACACACAACTCTATAGATTTTATTTATATCAATCATTTAACATTAATATAGAATATATTTAAATATAATAGTGTAATACATAATTATATACAATAATATAATATAATTAATGTAATAGTATGTAATAACAGAACATATATGTAATACATAACATATAATATGGTGTGTAAAATGATATAATTTAATTAATCTGATTATAATATATATGATATGATACACACATATAAGTGTATATGTGTGCATATATATGTGTGTATATAAAACAGGAGAATTTCCGTGTTTGCCTGGTTTAGAAGAAGAAGTTCCAACTGGGGGAAAGGGTGTATACACTCCCATTCTCTGACATGCCTAAACTGCAGTAATTAGCGACGTCTCACCTCTTCTAGTTGTAGCGCGGCTCTTAGTCCCTCAATACTGGCATCAGGGTCTCAAAGGAAGCCCTTGGTAGGATCTGTAAAGATTCATACAGCGGTTTGGACCAAGCAGGCCAGCAGGGCTTTGAAACTTGTTCACAAGCCGGTCCCTACTTATCTCCCATTGGTATAAGAGGGTGGGGCTCACTGGTTTCCTTTCTCATCCTCTGAATGCCCTTTCCAACCTGTCTCTCGCTTTCAGATTTGGGACAAATGGCCTCATTGTGTGAGCTCTTGTCGTAGGCCCATCTCTGCTTCTTCAGCACAACTGAGGAAGTAATTGTAAACACAGATAACTGATTCCTTCGCTCAGGCCTATCCATACCACTCTCTCCAGCAGGAGCAAACCTGTATTCACAGGCCGGAAGGCCAGCAAGAGCTACAGTTTTCTGACTGGATCATCAAGAGTGAACATTGTCTGATCTGGAACACCCAGTGTCGCTATTTAAACTAAAACACCTTTCCACAAGATATTTGGTTCCAATGCTCAAACTACTTTTTTTTTCTCATGCCACCATCCCTATCCACCCTTCCATTTCGCAACTTCCTTTCTCTCTTCAAACCTCCAACACTGCCTTTCCCCTCCTCACTCTTAGCTGAGGACCTCCCTTTCTAATTCCTTGAGAACATTGCATAGGAGTCAACCCGAATTAACAAGTCCGAAGTTGAACTCCCCCCATCTTCCCCTATGACACTTCTTCAGCTGCGGTGTTTGCAGGGTGATGGCAACTCTTCCCATTCACTTGTTGTGCCATGGACTTGAGAGTGATCCCTCACTCTGCTGCTGTACTCACCCCTCATTTTCAACCTGTCAGGACACCCTGTGATCTCTTTTGAACAAAATATGCCCAGAATCTGACCACTTCTCACCACCTGCACTGCTAACATCCTGGTACAAGCCACCACCAGTTTCCCGCCCCTCCCCCCCAGCATATTGAAATTGTTGCCTGACTTCTTTCTCTGCTTCACCCTCCCGCCCACCACCCACCACCCCCCTCCAGACTGCCCCCACTGATAATCCGGCAGCCCGAATAATGCTATTACAACATAAAATCAGACCATATAAGGCCTCTGTTTAAAACCAACAGCGTTCATTTCGCTCAGGGTAAATTCAGAGTCCTTATAATTGCCTACAAGGCCGTATGTGATTCGTCCACTAGTTACCTCTCTTTCCTTATCTCATAGTACTCTCCTCCTTTCTCGTTCCCCTTTGGCCACAGTGACCTTCTTACTGCTCCTAAAGTAACCGCTTGGGTTACCATCTGTTCTTTCTGCCTGAAATATTCTTTCCCCCAAATGTCTGCATGACTCCTTCCGTCATCTCTTTTACGCCTTTGATTAAATGTCGCCTTTCAATGTGGCTTACCCCTAAACACCTCATTTCAAATGCGCCTCCCCACCACACGTACAATTCCCCTTTACCTTGTCTTATTTTGTTTTTCAACACATGATGTAATTTACTTCCTTTTTTATGATTGTTCGCTTGTCTCTTCCCACTAGGGGGCAGCAAGCCCTTCAAAGCCAGGGTGGTGGTTGTGGTGGTGGTTTAGTATGTGTGTCTGATCGCTCACTAATTTCTTTGTCTCGGTAGCAACTGGCATGGACGAGGTGCTCAATAAATGTTTGTTGCATGAATAAATATGTGTTACCAACATCCTCCACGTTTACTCAATTTGTTTTAATCCAGTGAACAATGAGAGGGAGATGTTAATGTCCCCCACAGAATTATGTTTCCCTCAGTTTCCCCTTGTGGTTGCACCATCCTCAACAAAATCCCAAGACAAAGAAACATATTTCCAATACATATAACAGGCAAAGGGTAAATAACCCTAAGGAACAGAAGCAGACGGTGAATAGCACACCAAACAGCAAAACAGACAAGCAAAGCCAACAACACGGTAGAGCATCCATGAATACATGAACACGGTTCACAAGCAGTTTGGTGGCGGTGGTGAGGGTAAGGAAACAAACTCCTTTTGCCCAGCGGTGCTCACGCTGAGAGTGTTGTATAAAATATCTCCATGAATGTCGTTGTTGTATCTGGTGTTAGGACAATGCCGAAGAGGAAGTTCGTTCACTCGTTACACAGCAGCCTCCCTACGATGACTCACGGGAGAAACCTACCTCAGGGAAAAGCATGGTCATTCCTTCTGTGCAGTCATTCAGGTTTGACCCCGGGGATACTGTGACTCCTGCTGGTGATCACCTTTCCCGCTTTCCATTTAGGCAGCTTGAAAACGTAGATCGACATCTCTGGCCAACAGGCAGTAAATGTGTAGAACCTTATGGCATGGGCTTTTGTGTTCACATCCGTCATCCAATTAGACTTCCACGTTTTATACTTTTAATAAAATCTCCTGTTTCTGGGGTGACGGAGCCCCATGATACATGACCACATCCACAGGCTTTTTTTTTTTTTTCAACCCAGCTTTTGATGGCGAAGCGTGATGGCTCACCAAGTCTGCTTACCTACCCCGTGTGCATGCCAACATTTGAATAAAGCGTATCTGTCGACCATATCCACAAATACTGTGCATATCGCTACGCAGCTTTCCACCAATAGCATCGCTGGTGTACCTGTCTGGTCAATGCTGAATTCTTGTTCTACAGCTCACCCTCTGAGAAGAAATACGGTCCCCAGCCACCACTGAGACCATTAGATTGGTGACGACAACTACCTTCCATCTTAGCGCATCCACACTGCCTGCCGGAAACAGCAGCTCTGAGCCTATTGACTGGGGCCTTTCTAGGAAACAGCAACAATCATCATCATCCTTATGGTCATTCATCTCTGCCTTTTTCTGTCCATGTGAATCCCCCGAACTTCCAAGGCTCCCTCCTCCAGTACGACTGTCCCCTCCCTAGTTGCGTAATTTCCCACAGTCTGCACTGCTAACCCAGGATGGGGAAGTGGAGTATATGCAATACAAGAGAGGCTAGACTTTCAGTGGCCCTGTGGCACCTCCAAGCCTTCCTTACCTAGAGGATCCTGCCAGGAGGACCGATCCCCAGAGCCACACGCATAGTGCCCCGGTTAGGTCAAAACCTTCTTCTTCTTCTTCTTCTTCTTCTTCTTCTTCTTCTTCTTCTTCTTCTTCTTCTTCTTCTTCTTTTTATATAATAATTTTCTAGTATGTTATGTTAGTCGCCATACAGTACGTCATTAGTTTTTGATGCAATGTTCCATGATTCATTACTTGCGTATAACACCCAGTGCACCGTGCAATACGTGCCCTCCTTAATACCCATCACCGGCCTATCCCCATCCCCCAGCCCCCTCCCCTCTGAAGCCCTCAGTTTGTTTCCCAGAGTCCATAGTCAAAACATTCTAATGAGCAAATCCTTGGAAATCCAGGCCTCTGGAAATTTCATCAGTTTGGAGGTGTACAGGAAAGCCAATGGGGCACAAATAGTTTTGAGGGTCGTGAACTATTACCTGATGGTTCAGGGCCAGGGCCCAGAAGGTTCCTCTGTCTTGCTTCCTTTCACCTCCGGTAATGGCCTCAGGCAACGCCCCTGGAGCCGGTTCACTCAGTCTTCTCTGACCAGCGCTGCTTCCAGATCTTGTTCTTGCCTTGAACCCATGCTTATGGACTTGACCTCCTCACCAGAGAACATTTGGGAAGTTGGGAAAGTTACCATAATGAATTTAAAAATCAACCATAATTCCACAACCAAATGTAGAATCACTCTTAGTTCTTAAGGTACTCCCCACCGGTCTCTCTCCTATGGAAGTAGGATAACGTGACATGTAACTCACTACCATGAGATTCAGCGGTGTCCCCTGCTGCGTTCCAGACATTGCTGAGGATGTGTGAAGATCTGCAGAAATGGCCTTCCTGCCCCCTGCCCACACACCCCATCCGTCATGGAAAAAAGACACTTAACCCCAACATTAGTCAGGCAATTTAAAAAAAAGAAAGAAAAGAAAAAAAATATATAAATATTCAAGTTTTTAATTTAAATTCCAGTTAGTGGGCATGCAGGATAATATTCGTTTCACGTGTCCAATATTGCGGTTTAACCCTTCCATACAACACCCAGTGCTTATCACGACAAGGGCACGCCTTAATCCCCATCACCCATGTAACCCACCCACCCCCACACCCCCACCTCCCTTCTGGTAACCATCAGCTTGTTCTTTATAGTTAAGAGTCTGTTTCTTGGTTAGGCAACAAACATTTAAAAAAAATAGAAATTTAGTCACAGTGAGGTACCATTTCTTCTCTATCAGAGGACTATTCGATTTAGGGATGGAAAAGGATACTAGGAAATGACATCCTAAGGAAGAGAGAACCGGGAAGCCCAGCTTGGGGCCACTAACAGCACTGTGGCTGTTTGAGGGAAATGGTGCTATCCCTTACTCAGGTTTGTTTCCTGGCCCAGTTCCCATGGGATCGGCTAGGAATCCAACGAGGGGCTGAGAGTAAAACCTGAGAGTTGTTTCCATAATAAGAGCGATGAAGCGGTGCCAATCGCTCAGCACAGGCCAAATGGCTCCCTTTCATGGTGGGTGACTGCCATGTGCAACTGGTGGGCCTTTGGTCAGACCAAAGGATGCCCCTGTGCCACCAAGCGCCACAGGAACCACTCGCAGAGAAATCTGGTGGCGATGCCTGGGTCCAGAGCCCCGGACCTTTTGTAGATGTGGCTGAATAAAAACAGGGTTAACACCAGGTCAGCAGAACAGGCTCCTCACCGATCTCAGCCCTACCTCTTCTCTGCATGCTCCGGAACTCCTAGTGAGCTCTGCATCAACGTATTCAGCAGCCCCAGACAGGGTGTGTGAGGGCCACCAAGGTTGTCACCAGGCTTGGGCATGGACAGGCTTGATGGCATATCCTGACAGACGATTCCATATCCTCACCCAAGAATGGAATACAATGGAATGGAATGGAATGACAAAGGAGATTGGAAATATGGGCATGGGGAAGGCTTCAGAAGGCTCTGAGTGAAGAATTGATCCAAGTCCTAAATGACCACATTGTTCTGATCCTTTGGGGACACACACACACCACACAACTGAGACAAAAACGTTGCCACATTTCTAGCTGAGAAAATTTAGAGCTGGAGCTTGGCTTATCAAGTGTTAATAACATTAATACTGTTTTTATGTTTCTATAAAAAATGTTCTGTGATTATAAGAAAGCAAAAAAGGAAAGAAGGAGCAGAGGAAGAGGAGAAGAGACAGGGAGGGAGGAGGAAGAGAGAAACAGACACACACACACACACACACACACACACACACACACACACACAGGATAAAGGCAGAGGAAGGAAAGAGGGGAAAGAGAAAAAAGTGAGTATGTGTAGAGACCAGCCTTGGGCCTAGTTCATTTTTCTTCTTGAAACTCAGGGCTGCTGCCTCTAAAGCCCAAAGTCCTGGCGATATCATTCTGGTATTGTGCTTGCCTAGTGAAGCTTTCAGAGCTTCCCTTGAGGAAAGTCATGAGCCACTGCAGCAAGACGCGCACGACTGGGGTCTATGCCCTACCAACCTGACAGCCCTAGTTCAGCACAGCACCAGGAAGTTGCAGCTGGACGCACAAGTACCATGGCTAACTTATGCCTATTTCTCCCCCTTCATTGCCCCAGGCCTCCCTCTCCCGTAGCAGATGTGGAACAAAGGGACCTTTGGGGGGGGGGAGTCTCAGAGCCTCAGTCTGAGCTCTGTCTGGAAAGTCTATGGCATTCTGAATGATCAAGAATTTACTGAGCATTTACTAGGCTCCAGGCCTTGTGCTAAGAGCTCATATGTTCACTCATTATGTAATGCTATCATCAAAGCCACCAAGTGAGGCAAGTGTGACTATAACCTCCACTTCTGAAGTGAGGAAACCAAGGTTCCGTGAGCTTTAGAAACCTGCCCAAGGTCATACAGATAAGAAAATTCAGGTGCCTCTGAAATACAAAATGACATACCTTAACCATAAACCATCAGGCCCTGAGACTGAAGAGGAGAATAACGTTGGTAATTTCCAAGGAGGAGGTGATTTTTAAATCTGGCCTGATTTCAAATCACTTTGAATGACCCCTGCTGTGCCTAGGGCGGCGCCTTCTCGCTTAAACATCTACTCTCCCACAGATAGACAGACAGACAGACAGACACACACACACACACACACACACACACACACACACACACACGCTGACTGGTATGGGGCCCTCTGAGTCCCATGTGATCCAGACTCTGCAGTTTACAGAATGATTCTTTCCTTACCCTTATTCATGAACAATATTAAATCAACATTCCCAGGATTTTCTTGGAAACTTAATGCATCCGAAGCTTCCAACCTTAGCCTGAAATGTGTTCACCTCAGTTGCGTAGATTCCACCATCCCCCAAGGATACCTTAGAACACTTCTCTGTCTTCCCATAAAGCCCTGGACGTATTGTTATCGATCCATTCATCCAACAAATAATCATGGAACTCCTCTAATATACGTCAGCCGCTGTATTGCTTCGTGGAATCTCTGTCATTCCAATTACTACTACCTGTTTTTTCCTTTTTCTTTCTTCCTTTCTTCCTTTCTTCCTTTCTTCCTTTCTTTCTTTCTTTCTTTCTTTCTTTCTTTCTTTCTTTCTTTCTTTCTTTCTTTCTTTTTTGGTGATCAGTTTCAGTGTAACAGTATCTCTCACTAGGATGAGTGCCTTCTTACAAGGCACTTGCTCACTATTATACACCTAGGGCTTAGCCACATACGGGCACACCTCTGAGTAGGCTATCAACAAATACCGGAGATTGGATGAGAAACTTCATGAGGTATTTACTGCATACGAAAAATTAGGAACGCAAAGAGGAGATCAAATATAAACTAAATGGAATGTAAACCCCACTGAGGGTAAAAAGGTGATGCCGCATTGAAGGTGGGGTACCAAGAAGGGAAGCTCTCATAATACCCGCAAGCACCCTTTGCAAAATAAACCAGGGTCTTATACACTCAGGTAAGAACGTGTCGTAGGTGGGATGGCAAAATAACATCCAGCCCTATAATGGGAGCCCTCTCTTCTTAGTCTCCGGTCTGCTTTATGGGTGGGGTGGATGGGGTCTGCCTATCCGTACTGTAGGCAACACAATCCCCTGGCACACCAGGGACCTTGGAAGTGAGAAGTGAAAGAGCATGCATGTGAGGGTCCTTCCTTTTAGGAATGGATACCTTCTACTAGGACTCATTGGACTGTCTTGCCTGTCTCTCAAAGTATTAGAGGTTCTGAATCCCCAAAACCTACCCAGGAGAAGTGTTGCTACTCCAGACTTACCTGCTTCCTCACTATGCATAGGTTTGAAGGGCCAACTTTGGCCTCCAGTTGCCCTAGAGATCGCAGATTTCATCCGTGAATTCTGCTCAAGGGACCCACCCCACATCCTGCAGGTTCCGTTCATTTACAAGACACTGCCGCTTTTGTTATCAGAGGAGGGTCCTTCCCCAGAGGCCCAGCAAGCCAAGTACTGACTCCAGCTTTTAGGAGGGGAAAATGGTTTTTATTCCAGGGCATCAAGCAAGGAGACGGGAGAACCTTTTTCAAATCCGCCTCCACAAAGGGTTGGGGTTGGGTGTATCTAAGGACCACAGGTCAGGATGTCAAGGGTATGTAGGGTTGAATGGAATACCCTGACTGCACAGAGGGACAGAGGAGGTGGCCTCCTTTCTGAGCATGTGCGTTCGAGAATCAGGCCTCTTCACGGGACACACGTTCAGAAAATGGTGGCATAAGCATGATGAACGGGAGAGATCTCGGGGTGCGTCGTCACAGAGGTTACTCTAGTTCACTCTTGGTCCCTTCCACGCAGCTCCAAGAATTCTTCCAGATTTAGTTCCAGTCTTAGCTAGTCTCACAGGTGGTTGGTCAACTACAGCAAAACAGACTTGGGACTCAATCAAATAAGCCAGAGCTTCTTTAGGGTAGAACGGGCAAACATTTGTTGATGTGTCGGTTTCACTTGCAATTGGTCACTTTTTCTGGTTTTTGTGTTTTTCTGGACAAGGAGCCTGAATTGTCTCTTGGTCGCCGGTAGAGTACTCAGGGATCCTGCAGGCCTTCTGACTTTAAGTTGTGCTGCAGGTGGCAGCAGGGAGCAGCCCCTCCTTTCTTTATACAGCTACTGATTCATAGTAAATAAAAGCCTCGTTTTCATGAAGGGAGCAGCTTTTCTAAATTAGGCTTCACACTACATCGTTCATCTCAGAATAACTCTACAAGTTGAGTATGCTTCTTCCCATTTAATATTAAAAGAAAGGAAGAAAGAAAGAAAGAAAGAAAGAAAGAAAGAAAGAGAAAGAAAGAAAGAGGGAGGGAGGGAGTAGGGAGGGAGAGAGGCAGAGGGGGAGGGAGAGGGAGAGGGACCCTGTAGGAAAACAGTAGATGGAGGAATTAAGACTTGATTCAAGGTCCACGTTTGTCACTAATTGGTATTATGGATATTAAATGGTGTTTCTTGAGTTTTCCTTCCTGAGAGGCAAATCTGCTCAGCAGCAACGAGAGAGCAGTAGCTGGAGTCCGTGGCCAGCCTGGCAGCACTCTCATCACAGCACCCCTGGGAACACTAGAGCTACCTTTGATGGTAAGGGGACAGGATGGCGGTGAGACTGTGGACATGACACAAAGCTGAGAGGGACTTATGGGGACTAGTGAATGGCCGGACCTTTCTTCCAGTAAGGGAGAGGTAATGAGGTGGTGTCAATGTCAGCATGTCAGCCGTTCCTGGCCACTGCTACCCAAGACGGAGCAAGATTTTCAGGCACTTGTGAGGCCTATGGCATAAGGAACGCAGTGCCTTGTGTCACCTCCTGTGACAACTGTGTCAGATGGCCAGGATGGCCTCTTAAGGGGCCGGCGTACTTCCTCCTGACCACAAAACAGTCCTGGGAAACGATCACCACACTCACATACATGCCACAGCTTCGGCAAGATGGCACCAACCATCTCTCTTATCGGGCCCTTGCTACATTTTGTCAGTCAGGGGTTCTGTTTTCACAGAACGTTCTCTCACATGATTTCTGACCGCAGCCCCAGTTGTTGTTTTCCTCCTCGCAACTTTTAGTCGCAAGTTTCGAGGCCAGTCGAACTTGCTTTCCTGTCTTGAGTCCAATAGCCAAACAGTCCATGAGAACCGCAACCCTGAATACTATCTGCCTATTTCGCTACTCGATTCCTGTTTCATATCTCAGTGACCTCATTGCCCAAGGACACTCTGCCTCATACCAATTACGGCTTCTAGCCTGTCTGCATGAATTGGACTCTTTGTTCCATTTTTTTTTTTTTGAGATGCACTTTCTCACATGCTACTATATTTATTTTAGACTTTATTTATTTGAGGAGGGGGCAGAGAGAGCATGAGCAGAGGGGGGGCAGAGGGAGAGGGAGAGCGAGTGTGGAGCCAGATGCGGTGGCTCCCTCTTAGGACCCTGAGATCACGACCTGAGCCAAAGTCAGATGCTTCATGTTTCTTCAGTATAGTCCTTAAAGTCCACCAACTCTCCCCTTTTAGGTACTGTCTTGTGTTCCTGGCCCACTCCTCTTTCCCTCATTTTAATAGCCAGCTGCCTTGAGTCCATCCGAAACAATAGGTGTGAGCGCATAGGCCAATGCTTCTTTTGATAGCTCTGCCTGGCCTGGCAATGGGAAAGGCTCCGGATGACAGTTTTACCTCCTGCTGTTTGCGCGTACAGATCTTCCAATCTTGTGAGGACCCCAATTCCTGGTCCGTGAGAGTATCTAAGGCTGTGAAAATTTGAGCAGCGAGAAGTTCCCTGATTAAAAAATAATAATAATAAATAAAATAATTCTAACAAACCATGCGGATAGTATACAGAATATTGTATTTTTTTAAATTTAAAGGCAATTAATGTGCCCAAAGCATCAGATAAAGGAAATTACATAAGTGATTTCTCAGGTAAAAGGCCAGTTGGGTTTCCTAAGATTCTATTCCTATTCAGCTGTTATGTACAGATTTGGCCATCCTCGTGAGCCTACCCTTCCGTTTTATTGCTGTCTATTGACCTCCTGCTCAGGCCTCCACACTCACTAATGTCCGACATCCATGTGGAAGCCCCGTCTTACATTTGAACCTCTGGGTTACATACAGACTGCTATCCTTGCAGAATCGTGTGCTCTAGTTTTAGCTGTTCCCTGAAAATGTCCCTCCACCTCCTTTAGATTGGTTTTCCCTTCCCTCCGAGCTGCTATGCAGGACTTCTAAGGCATTCTTCTCAAGACAGGACTTTAACACGTTCCCTCTTGCTCTCAGCTGCCTTCTCATGCTTCATAGAGAAAACAGAGACCTCGATTTCCTGTTTTTGCTACCCGTCTTCATTCAGTTTCTCTGGAGATACACCAAGCTCACCCTCCTCCTGGACAGTCTTTTCTGTAAGGCCAGTTCCCAGCAAGCAAGCACATTTCAGTCCATCTAAACCTAAAATAATAATTTAAAAAGTCCCCGAGGTTCCTCAGAAAATTAAAAATATAATCTCACTTCTGGGTATAAGTCCAAAAGAATTGAAAACAGGGTGTCAAAGTGGTGTTTTCACACCCATGTTCATAGCAACATTACTCATTACACACACACACACACACGCACACACACACTACTCATGATAGCCAAAAGGTGGGAACAACCCAAAGACTCATCGATGAATGGATAAACAAAATGTGGTGTGTATATATATTTATATATACACATATGTATATATATATATTGTACATACACACACACACACAACGGAATATTATTCAGTCTTAAAAACAAAGGAAATACTGTCACATGGCAAGAACATGGAGGAACCTCGAGGACATTCTACTAAGTGAAATAAGCCAGTCACAAAAAAACAAATACTATGTGATTGTACTTATATGAGGTATCTAAAGTGGTCAAATTCATAGGAACAGAAAGGTGGTGGTTGCCAGGGGCTGGGGGGTCAGGGAAATGAAAAGTTGTTGTTTAAAGGGTGTAGCTTTTCAGTTTCGCAAGACGAACTAGTTCCGTCACACAGCAGTGTGGATATACTTAACACTACTGAACTGTATACTTAGAAATGGTTGAGAGGGTAAATTTCTCTGTTACGTGTATTTCACCACCATTTTAAAAAGTCCCTGCACCTCATGCCTCTTTCTAGCTTCGACTCTTCGGAAGAACTTTCTATGGTCATTGCCATCTCTTCTTTAACTCCCACTCCCTTCTCGACCCACTGCCACCTGACTTCTGCCCTTACCATTCCACTAAAGCTGCTCTTGCTAAGGCTGTCAATGACCTCTCGATAGATATCGTGGGCTTACTGTACTCAACCCAGGGCATTGGACACAATTCGCCTCTCTCTTTCTCTCTCTCTCTCTCTCTCTCCCCCCTCTCAGTTTTACTCTTTCTGCCTGCCTTTTTTCTTCTTCATAAATAGTTCTGATCCTTGTGTCTTTACAGATCTTCATAGTTTCCTTTGAACAGCTCAATTAAACCTTAAGAAACAGCTATCAGATTTATATCTCTGATCAGATCTCCCTCTAACTAGTCAACTCCATCAGAATGTCCGTCCCATAGACTCTTCAAACTCAGCTCTCAAATTCCACTCATCGTCCCGCCTCTTGTTTGTTTGTTTGTTTGTTTTAGCTCAATGCATGCATTCCCAAATCTTATTCTGAAATGTGGGATTCATGCTGGAACCCTGATTCTTCTTTATTTCCCGTATCCAATTAGTCAAAAAGTTCTATGGATTCTATTTCCTTTATTAATTCTCAGAATTCATGTCAAAATACACCTTAACTGTTATTTTTTTGAATTTATTTTCTTTATGTTTTATTTTTTTATTATGTTATGTTAGTCACCATACAGTACTTTGTTTTTGATGTAGTGTTCCATGCTTCATTGTTTGTGTATAACACCCAGTGCTCATTGCAATACATGCCCTCCTTAATACCCATCACCATGCTAACCCATCCCCCCACCCACTCCTCTCTGAAGCCCTCAGTTTCCATGTGTGTCCGTCCGGAAGCTTCGAGCTTGGTCGAAGAAGACGACTTTCCTAGATAGAGGAGGACCATTCTCTGGTCAAGGGTGTAAGAGTAGCTGCACTCCCATACTAGAATCTCCAAACAAGCTCTCCACTGTTATTCTGAGGTAATTTTTTTGTGTGGTATGATATGGTCCAGGGCACCTGGGTGGCTCAGTTGGTTAAGCATCTGCATTAGACTCAGGTCATGATCTCAGTGTCTTAGGTTTGAGTCCTATGTTAGGCTCCTTGCTCAGCACGGAGTCTGCTTCTCCCTCTCCCTCTGATCCTCCCCCATCCAGCTCGTTTCCTCTCTCTCTCTCTCAAATAAATAAATAAAATCTTTAAAAAAATTTTAGAAATATATTGGTCCAGCTTTGTTCCTTTGCATGTGGCTGACCAGTTTTCCCAACACCATTTATTGAAGAGACTATTCTTTCCCCATTATGTATTCTTGCTTTTTTTGTTGTAAGTTAATTGACCATATATGCATGCTTTATTTCTGAAATCTCTATTCTGTTTCATTGATCTATGTGTCTATTTTTATGTCAATGTCATATTGTTTAGATTACTATAACTTTGTAATATAGTTTGACATACAGGAATGTGTTGTCTCCAACTTTGTTATTCTTTCCCAAGACTGTTTTTGTTGTTCAGGACCTTTTGTAGTTCCACAAAAATTTTAGTATTGTTTGTTCCATTTCTGTGAAAAATGTTATTGGAATTTTGTTAGAGATTGCACTGAATCTGTAGATTGCTTTTGGTAATAAGGGTATCAGAAAAACAGTGATTTTTCCTATCTTTGAGCATGGCATATCTTTCCATTTAATTGTGTCTTTTTCAATTTCTTTAATTAGTGTCTTATATTTTTCAGTTTACAGGCCCTTACCCACCTTGATTACATTTATTGCTTGGCATTTTATTATTTTTGATGCAATTGTGAATGGGATTGTTTTCTTAATTTCTTTTTCTGATAATTCATTGTTAATATATAAGTATGCAACAGATTTTTGTACATTGATTTTATGCCTTGCAACTTTACTGAATTTATTAGTTCTGGGGTTTTTTTGTGGAGTCTAAAATTGTGTCATCTGCCAATAGGGCCAGTTTTACTTCTTCTTTTCCAATATGGCTACCTCTTATCTTTTTCCTGTCTAATTGCTCTGGCTAAGACTTCCATTTCTATGTTGAATAAAAGTGGTGAGACTGGGTATCCTTATATTGCTCCTGATCTGAACGTGAAAGCTTTCATCTCTTTACCATTGAGTATGATGGTAGCTGAAGGCTTGACCTATATGGCTTTAATTATGTCGAGGTACATTCCTTCCATACCACCTTTGTAGAGAGTTTTTATCTTAAGTGCATGTTGAATTTTGTCAATGCTTTTTCTGCATTTCTTGAGTTCATCATATGATTTTTATTTTTCACTTTGTTAATGTGATGTATCATGTTGATTGATTTGCAGATTTTGAACTTGGTTGCATCCCTGGAATAAATCCCACTTGATATTGGTATATGATGTTTTCAGTGTATTGCTGAATTTGGTATGCCAATACTTGGTTGAGGATCCACATAGTTATACTTATTTTTTTCAAGTGGAATACAATCTTTATTTGGTGTCCAAAAATGCAGTCTTGGTTCACGATGTACAAACATAATGAATGAGGAAAGACATTGTCTTACAGTTTAGTTATACTTATTTTTAGAGCTTTTGTCTTTTAACCTTCACAATAGCTTTATAAATCTTTAATACACTTCCTTTAATATGCATTTACCTTTATTTGTGAAAATTTACTTTCATAACATTTTCTTTTTGCTAATTAGTGTGTTTTCTTTTCAGGTTAAAGCAGTCTAACATTTCTTTTAGGGTCGGTTTAATGGCGATGAACTCCTTTAGTTTATGCTTATCTGGGAAACTTGTTATCTCCTTCAATTCTTAATGGTAATCTTGCCAGGTAGAGTATTCTTGGATTGAATTTTTTTTCTTTTCCCCAACACTTTGAATATATCATGCCACTATACTCTGGCCTGCAAAGTTTCTGGTGAAAAATCTGCTAATAATCTCATGGGGGTACCCTTGTATATAACAGGTTGTTTCCTCTTGCTGCTTTTAATATTCTGCCTTAATATTTAACTTTTGACAGTTAAATTATAAAATGTCTTGGTATGAGTCTCTTTGGTTTCATCTTATTTTGAACTCTCTAGACTTCCTGGATCTAGGTTTCTGTTTTCTTACCCAGGCTAGAGAAGTTTATGGCTATTATTTCTTCAAATATGTTTTCTGACTCTTTCTCTTTTTTCCTCCTGAGACCTTTATAATGCAAATGTTATTCTGCATGATGTTCTCACATACATCCTTTAAGTTATCTTCATTTTTTGCCTTCGTTTTTGTTGCCCTGTTTGGGTGAGTTCCTCTACCTGTTCTCACTAATTCTTTCTTCTGCTTCATCTGGTCCACTGCTGAATCACTCTAGTGTATTTTATTGTTGTTGCTGTTCAATTACTTTAACCTTCAACTGTCTGTTTTCTGCTTGTTATTTTCTTTTTCTTTTTTTTTTATAATGATTTTTAATATATTATGTTAGTCACCATACAGTACATCCCCGGTTTTCGCTGTAAGGCTCGATGATTCATTAGTTGTGTATAACACCCAGTGCACCATGCAATACGTGCCCTCCTTACTACCCATCACCGGTCTATCCCATTCCCCCATCCCCCTCCCCTCTGAGGCCCTCAGTTTGTTTCTCATAGTCCATAGTCTCTCATGTTTCATTCCCCCTTCTGATTACCCCCCCTTTCTTTATCCCTTTCTTCTCCTACCAATCTTCCTAGTTTTTATGTTCCATAGATGAGAGAAATCATATGACAGTTGTCTTTCTCCGCTTGACTTATTTCACTTAGCATTATCTCCTCCAGTGCCATCCATGTTGTAGCAAATGTTGAGAACTCGTTCTTTCCGATTGCTGAGTAATATTCCATTGTATATATGGACCACAACTTCTTAATCCAGTCATCTGTTGAAGGGCATCTCGGCTCCTTCCATGATTTGGCTATTGTGGACATTGCTGCTATGAACATTGGTGTGCATATGGCCCTTCTCTTCACTACGTCTGTATCTTTGGGGTAAACACCCAGTAGTGCAATGGCTGGATCATAGGGTAGCTCAATTTTTAACTTTTTAAGGGGCCTCCACACTGTTTTACAGAGTGGCTGTACCAACTTGCAGTCCCACCAACAATGTAGCAGGGATCCCCTTTCTCCACATCCTCTCCAACAATTGTTGTTTCTTGCCTTGTCTATTTTTGCCATTCTAACTGGCGTAAGGTGGTATCTCAGTGTGGTTTTGATTTGAATTTCCTTGATGGCTAATGATTTTGAACATTTTTTCATGTGTCTGTTAGCCATTTGTATGTCTTCATTGGAAAAGTGTCTGTTCATATCTTCTGCCCATTTTTTGATTTGTTTATTTGTTTCTCGTGTATTGAGTTTGAGAAGTTCTTTGTAGATCTTGGATACCAGTCCTTTATCTGTAGTGTCATTTGCAAATATCTTCTCCCATTCCGTGGGCTGCCTCTTAGTTTTTCTGACTGTTTCCTTGGCTGTGCAGAAACTTTTAATCTTGATGAAGTCCCATAAATTCATTTTATCTTTTGTTTCTCTTGCCTTAGGGGATGTGTCATGAAAAAGGTCGCTTTGGCCGATGTCGTAGAGGTTGCTGCCAATGTTCTCCTCTACAATTTTGATGGATTCCTGTCTCACATCGAAGTCTTTCATCCATTTGGAGTTTATTTTTGTGTATGGTGTGAGATAGTGGTCAAGTTTCATTCTTTTGCATGTAGCTGTCCAATTTTCCCAGCACCATTTATTGAAGAGACTGTCTTTTTCCCACCGGATGTTTTTTCGTGCTTTATCAAATATTAGTTGCCCAAAGAGCCGAGGGTCCATTTCTGGGCTCTCTATTCTGTTCCATTGGTCTATGTGTCTGTTTTTGTGCCAGTACCATGCTGTCTTTGTGATCACAGCTTTGTAGTACAGCTCGAAATCCGGCATTGTAATGCCCCCAGCTTTGTTTTTCCTTTTCAACAGTTCCTTGGAGATTCGGGGCCTTTTCTGGTTCCATACAAACTTAAGGACTATTTGTTCCAGTTCTTTGAAAAATGTCCTCGGTATTTTGATCGGGATAGCATTGAAAGTGTAGATTGCTCTGGGTAGCATGGACATTTTAACTATGTTAATTCTTCCGATCCATGAGCATGGAATATCTTTCCATCTTTTTATGTCTTCCTCAATGTCTTTCAAGAGTGATTTATAGTTTCTAGAATATAGGTCCTTTATGTCTCTGGTTAAGTTAATTCCAAGGTAATGTATGGTTTTTGGTGCTATTGTAAATGGGATGGATTCCCTAATTTCTCTTTCTTCGTTCTCGTTATTCATGTACAGAAATGCAACTGATTTCGGAGCATTGATTTTGTATCCCACCACGTTACTGAATTGCTCTATAACTTCTAATAGTTTGGGAGTGGCTTCTTTTGGGTTTTCCATATAGAGTATCATGTCATCTGCAAAGAGAGACATTTTGACTTCTTCTTTGCCAATTTGAATACCTTTGATCCCTTTTTGTCGTCTGATTGCTGTTGCAAGGACTTCTAGTACTATGTTGAATAATAGTGGTGAGAGTGGGCATCCTTGTCGAGTTCCTGATCTTAAGGGAAAGGCTTCCAGCTTTTCCCCGTTGAGAATAATATTTGCAGTAGGCTTTTCATAGATGGCTTTTATGAGATTGAGAAATGTACCTTCTATTCCTACACTCTGAAGGGTTTTAATCAGGAAAGGATGCTGTATTTTGTCAAATGCTTTTTCGGCATCGATTGAGAGGATCATATGGTTCCTGAGTCTTTTCTTGTTGATATGATGTATCACGCTGATTGATTTGCGAATATTGAACCACGCTTGCATCCCAGGTATGAATCCCACTTGATCGTGATGGATAATCCTTTTAATGAACTGTTGGATTCTATTAGCAAGTATCTTGTTGAGGATTTTGGTGTCCATATTCATTAGGGAAATCGGTCTGTAATTCTCCTTTTTGATGGTGTTTTTGCCTGGTTTGGGGATCAAGGTAATATTGGCCTCATAGAATGAGTTTGGTAGCTTTCCTTCTGTTTCTATTTTTTGAAATAGCTTTAGGAGAATAGGTATTATTTCTTCTTTGAATGTTTGGTAGAATTCCCCAGGAAAACCGTCCGGGCCTGGAGTTTTGTTATTTGGAAGGTTGTTTATCACTGACTCCATTTCTTCATAATTAATTGGCCTGTTTAAGAAATCAATTTCTTCCTGTTTCAATCTTGGTAGTTTATAGGTTTCCAGGAAGGATTCCATCTCTTCCAGATTGCTTAGTTTATTGGCATATAGCTGTTGATAAAAATTTCTAATAATCCTTCCAATTTCAATGGTGTTCGTCGTGACCTCTCCTTTTTCATTCATAATTTTAATAATCTGGGTCCTTTCTCTTTTCTTTTGGATAAGTCTTGCCAGTGATCTGTCAATTTTATTGATTCTCTCAAAGAACCAGCTTCTAGTCCTGTTGATCTGCTCTACTGTACTTTTGGTTTCTGCTTGAGTGATTTCAGCTCTAATTTTGGTCAACTGCTTCCTCGTGCGTGGATTAGGCCTGTCCCTCTGTTGCTGTTCCAGCTTCTTGAGGTGAGAATATAAAAACTGCATTTTAGATTTTTCTATTCTTTTGAGTGAGGCTTGGATGGCTATGTATTTCCCCCTTAGGAATGCCTTTGCAGTATCCCATAGGTATTGGACTGTTGTATTTTCATTCTCATTGGTCTCCATAAATTGTTTAATTTGATTTTTGATTTCCTGGTTTATCGAGTCATTCCTGAGCAGGATGGTTCTTAGTCTCCAAGTGTTTGAGTTTCTTCCAAATTTTTTCTTGTGGTTGAGTTCCAATTTCAGAGCATTGTGGTCTGAGAATATGCAGGGGATAATTTCGATCTTTTGGTATCGGTTGAGACTTGTTTTGTGTCCCAGAACATGGTCTATTCTTGAGAATGTTCCATGGGCATTAGAATAGAATGAGTAGTCTTTGGTTCTGGGGTGTAGTGTTCTATATATATCTATGAGGTCCAACTCCACGAGTATGCCATTCAAAGCCTTTGATTCTTTGCTTAGTTTTTGTCAGGGTGTTCTGTCTATTTCTGAGAGTGGAGTGTTGAGGTCCCCTACTATTAATGTATTTTTATTTATATGTCTCTTTATTCTGGTTAAGAGTTGGCTTGTGTATCTTGCTGCTCCCCTGTTGGGGGCATATATATTTATAATTGTCATATCCACTTGTTGAATACTTCCTTTAAGAATAATATAGTGCCCTTGTGCATCTCTAACTATAGTCTGTAGTTTAAAATCCAATTTATCTGATATGAGAATTGCTACCCCAGCTTTCTTTTGAGGTCCATTTGCGTGAAAGATGGTACTCCATCCCCTTACTCTCAGTCTGAATGCATCTTTGGGTTCGAAATGAGTCTCTTGTAGACAGCAAATGGATGGGTCATTTCTTTTTATCCAATCTGCAACCCTGTGGCACTTTATGGGAGAATTTAAACATTAACATTAAGACTGAGTACTGAGAGATATGATTTTAATGATGCCATGTTGCCAGTAAAGTCCTTGTTTGTATTGGCTGTGACTTTCTGTTCTGTATCACTCTTGGGGCCTTTTTACTTTTAGAGAACCCCCCGTAATACCTCCTGTAGGGCTGGTTTCGTGGTTACGAAATTGGTTAGTGACTGGCGATTCTGAAATGTCTTTATTTCTCCATCAATTCTGAAGGACAGCCTTGCTGGATAAAGGATCCTTGGCTGCATGTTTTTCTCTGAAAGAGCTTTAAATATGCTCCCCCAACCCTTTCTCTCATTCCAGGTCTGTGTAGACAGGTCTGACGTAATTCTGATGCCTTTGCCTTGGTACGTGAGAAATTTCTTTGCCCTGGCCGCTTTCAGTACTGTATCCTTGGATCTAATATTTGCGAAATGCACTATGAAGTGACGTGGCGTAGGTTTGTCGTGGTTGAGCTTGGGAGGGGTCCTTTCTGCCTCTTGGACACGAATGTTTGTTTCCCTCGCTAGATTAGGGAAATTTTCAGCTATAATGTGTTCAAATATCTCTTCTAGACCTCTGTTTTTCTCCACCCCCTCGGGGATGCCGATGATTCTAACATTGGATCGTTTCATTGATTCAGTAATTTCCCGTAACCTACATTCGTGGGCGTGGATTTTTTTAAGACCATCTTCTATTTTCATTTTTTTCTCTATTAACCCATCCTCCAATTCACTAACCCGTTCCTCTGTTTCGGTGACCCTGGCCATCAGAGCCTCTAGTTTTGCCTGCATTTGGCTCATAGAATTTTTAATTTCTGTCAGATTTGCTCTCATTTCTGTCCTTAGGGATTCTATATTCTCAGTAACCTTTTCCTTAATACTTTTTTCAATTCTACTCATCATTTTGACCATCGTTACTCTGAATTCCATTTCTGATACTTTGGTTACATCCATATCCATTATTTCTGTGGCAGTGGCCACAGACTCAGTGTCTTTTCTTTGCTGGGGGGGGGGGGCTTCTCCTTCTTGTCATTCTAATGAGGAGAGGTTGCGGGGTTGAACAGAGCCCAAATTATTGACTGGGTCCCAGGCCGTGCCCCTTGTTTTATAGGGATCTTAGGGATGTGGGCTTCTTCTTTAAAGATTTTATTTATTTATTTATCTGAGAGAGAGAGACAGTCAGCAAGAATGGGAACAGAAGCAGGGGAGTGGGAGAGGAACAAGCAGGCTCCCAGTGGAGGAGCCCGATGAGGGACTCCTTTCCGGAATGCCGGATCACGCCCTAAGCCGGAGACAGGCGCTCAATGACTGCGCCACCCAGGCGCCCCGGGTTGTGGGCTTCTTGATTTTTCAGCCTGCTTTCTGTGTTCTGGGGGAGGGGCCTGCCGCGCTGATACTCAGGCAACCCTGTCTGGGTAGAGTCTCCGTGTCCCCTGCGAGGGGGGATGGGGATGGGCACTCTCTGAGCCGGTATTTCCAGGCTTTTGTTCTCTGGCGGCTTTCCCTGGCGGCTGGCTATGTCTCTTCTGAGAGTCAGAGCAGCAGAGGCTGAATTGTCACAGAACAGAGGGATTGTGGCCTGTTCTCCACTGATGTTCTGGCCACTTTAACTCTGTTACTGTTGGTGCTGCTCAACCCTGCAGCGTCCCGGGATGTGCGCCCCACACCCGTTGTCCCTGCCCTCACTTCCAGGGCCGGCACGCCTCCCTCCTTTGTGTTTCTAACGACGCCAGCCGCCCCGCGTGCTCCTGGATCTCCTGGTCTCAGTCTATGCCCGGTGACCACACCACGATTCCGGAGTTCCGTGAGAAGCCTGGTGGCGCATGCACCCGGTTCAGGGTCTCAGTCTGCTGTTTCGCGGGTACCGACCGCGAGTCCACCCGCTCCCCCGTGCAGGTGGCCCGCCAGCCGCCAGCTGCCCCGCGCGCGCTCCGGGAGCTCCCGGTCTCAGTCTGGATCCCGTGAGCGCACCAGGATTCCGGTGTTCCGCTAGATGCCTGGTCGCGCCGCTCCCGGCTCACAGTCTCAGTCTGCTGTTTTGCGGGTGCCGTCCGCGAGCCCCGCCCGCTCTCCCGTGCAGGTGGCTGCCGCTTCCCGGCGCCCGAACGCGGCAGCTCCCTCCCCCTTCCGTTTATCTTCCGATATCTGTGCACGGTTTCACAGCTCCCCGCTTCGTACCTCAATACTCAGTGCTGGAGATGTTCATTTGTAGAGATCCAGATGCATCTTCCTGCGTCTCAGGCTGATTCTGTGGTTATTTAGGCTGGTCTGGTACCTATCCAGCTTGACTCAGGGGACCGGCTGAAAAAGGGGTCCCCTACTCCTCCGCCATCTTAACTCTCCTGTTTGTTATTTTCTTATATTTCCTACCTGTTTGCAGGATTTTCACTGTGTTCAGCCATTCTCCTAAGTTCAGTGAGCATCTTTATGACTATTACTCTGAGTTCTTTATCAGATAAATTACTTACCTCTACTCCATTAAGGTTTTTCCCCAGTGTTTTCTTCTTGTTCTTTTGTTTGGAATGTATTTCATATTCTTATTTTACATGGATCTCTGTGTTTGTTTCTATGTATTAGTTAGAAACAGCTATCTCTCCCAGTCTTGAAGGAGTGGATTTGTGTAGAAAATGAACCTTATCATTTAAGTTTGACCTAGGTTTTATTGTCTCTTGAACTAACAATTCTAATTGTTTTAGACTCATTAGTCCCAGAAATGAAATCCACCTAGGCCACCAGAGCTAGGCACACAAGGGGCATTACCTCAGTAGGCTGTGCTCACCTGCTAGATGGATCTGGCAGTGACTGCAGAAGTAGCATGGGGGGGGCAGGTCACTCACCCACTGAGTCTGGCTGTGGCCATGAAAGTAGTATGGAAGAGTGGGTTATTCTAGTTTCTTAAGGTAGGAATTTATAGACTTCAGAACTTTCTTCTTTACTAAAGCATGTATTTAGTGGTATAAATTTCCCTCTCAGCACTGTTTTTGGTTGCATCTCATATATTGTATTATGCTGCATTGATATTTTTATTTAGTTCTAATTATTTTTTATTTCCTTTGGATTTCTAATTTGACTCATTGATCATTAAGGGTGTTATGTGCTTCCCAAGTGTTTTGAGATTTTTCCTGTTGTCTTTCTGTTGTTTTCTGGTTTGACTACATTCTTGTCAGGTAATAAATTCTGTATGATTTCAGTTCTTTTATAGTGGGTGAAGTATTTCTTACATTCCAGGAGACGTTCTTGATTCCTTCTGCTTCAATACATTTGTTCCTATTCACATCAATCTCTTCCTTGTCTTAATTTGATAATTGCACATTTGCAAGATAGGTTTGTGACTTCCTACTTCTTCATCTCTATTTTATTTCTGTAAACTACAGAGAAGCCAAAATTTCAAGAGGAATATCATGTTTCTTTTGCTTATTTATTTGGGGGTATATCTGCTGCAGTGGCTTTTAGATCAAAGTAATAATTTCTTGGTTGTTTTTAAAATAGTTTTCTGTAGATGGCAGGAGAGTGTCACAAAAAGGAATCAACTGCTCTTCATTTCCTTCACCCACAGTGTTTTTTAAAAAAAAAAATAGATTGGGCATATTTCTGCTGCCATGAATATTGGGATACTCTCTTGAAATATATCTTTAAAAATATCTTTGCCAACTTGAGAAATGAAAAGAGTATTATTATCTTTTAAAGTGATCTTTTAAAGTTGTTAGGTTGAATTTTCTTTTGCATGTTATATTGGCGGAATCCCACCCCTGCCCTCACTCCAACTTATCTTTTTCCTTATATTGCTCATTTACTAGATCCAGATTTTAAAAGATAGCTTACTGTTTTTTTCATTATTATAGCAATAATATATATCATTATAAAAATTAGAAATTTTACAGTAATGCAAGGGACGGAGCCATACTCAGTCTACCGCAATTAAATTTTGATATAAATTTTCCAGTTCCTATACTGGTATTTTGGGGGACTTTTTAGGGTTAAAATAATACATTTTACCTTGTTTTGCTTCCTAAATTTTATTACATTTTAACTTATTTTGAAGTTTTTATTTAAATTCCAGTTAGTTGGGGCGCCCGGGTGGCTCAGTCGGTTAAGTGCCTGCCTTTGGCTCAGGTCATAATCCTAGGGTCCTGGGATTGAGCACCGCATCAGGCTTTCTGTTTAGCAGGGAGCCTACTTCTCCTCCTCCCTCTCCCTCTGCCTGCCATTCTGTCTGTTTGTGTGCTCTCTCTCTCTCTGTCAAATAAATAAATAAAAACTTTAAAAATGAAATAAATTCCAGTTAGTTAACATACAGCGCCATATTAGTTTCAGGTGTAGAATTCAGGGATTCATCACATACGTACACTATCCAGTGCTCATCACAACAAGGACTCTCCTTAACACCCATCACACACTCAACCCATCCCCTTGCCCACTTCCCCTCCAGTTACCCTCAGTTTCTTCTCTATAGTTGAGTCGTTTTGTGATCTGCTTCTCTTTTCTCCCTGCTATGTTCAGCTGTTTTGTTTCTTAAATTCCACATATGAGTGAAATCATATGGTATTTATCTTTCTCTGACTGACTTATTACACATAGTATAATACTCTCTAGCTCCGTCCACATCCTTGCAAATGGCAAGATTTCATTCTTTATTATGGCTGAGTAATGTTCTATTGTATTTATATAGCACATGTTCTTTATCCACTCATCAGTCAATGGACATCTGGGCTCTTTCCATAATTGGGCTATTGTTGATAATGCTGCTATAAACATTGGGGTACAGAGGCGCCTGGGTGGTTCAGTTGGTTAAGCATATGACTCCTGATTTCAGCTCAGGTCATGATCTCAGGTTGTGAGATTAAGCCCCACATCAAGCTCTACACTGGGCATAAAGCCTGCTTAAGATTCTCTCTCTCCCTCTCCTCTGTGCCCACCATCAATCTCTCTCTCTCTCTCTCTCAAAAATAAAAATAAAATAATAAAATCTTTTTTAAAAATCAAGGTACATTTATCCCTTCAATCAGTATTTTTGCATTCTTTGAGTAAATAGTAGTGCAATTGTTGAATCATAGTGTAGTTCAATTTTTAACTTTTTGAAGAACCTCCATATTGTTTTCCAGAGTGGCTGCACCAGTTTGCATTCCCATAAACAGTAGTGTTTCATTTGCTTCCCATTCTCACCAACACCTGTTTCCCATGTTGTTAATTTTAGTCATTCTGACAAGTGTGAGGTGGTATCTCATTGTATTTTTGATTTGTATTTCCATGATGATGAGTGATTTTGAGCATCTTTTCGTGTGTCCACTGGCCAACTGTATGTCTTCTTTGGAATAATGTATGTTCATGCCTTCTGCCCATTTTTTAACTGGATTATTTGTTTCCAGGGTGTTAAGTTTTAGCAGTTCTTTATAGATTTCAAATACTAGTCCTTTATTGGATATGTCATTTGCAAATATCTTCTCCTACTCCATAGTTGCCTTTAATTTTCTTGATTGCTTCCTTCGCTGTGCAAAAGCTTTTTATTTTGATGTAGTTCAAATAGTTTACTTTTACTTTTGTTTCTTTTAGCTCAGAGGACCTATCTAGAAAGAAGTTGCTATAACCAATGTCAAAGACATTACTGCCTGTACTCTCTGCTAGGATTATTGTGGTTTCAGGACTCATATTAAATTCTTTATTCCATTTTGAGTTTTCTGTGTGTATGGTGTAAGAAAGTAGTCCAATTTTATTCTTCTGCATGCTACTGTCCAGTTTTCACAACACCATTTGTTGAAGAGACTGTCTTTTTGCCCACTGGATATTCTTTCATGATTTGTTGAAGAATAGTTGACCATATAGTTGTGGGTCTGTTTCTGGGTTTTCTATTCTGTTCCATTGATCTATGTGTCTCTTTTTATGCTAGTACCACACTATCTTGACCACTAATTTTTGCAATATAACTTAAAGTCTGAAATGGTGATGCCTCTACCTTTGCTTCTCTTTTTCAAGATTGTATTGTCTATTTGGGGTCTTTCTGGTTCCATACAAATTTTAGGATTGTTTGTTCTAGCTCTGTGAAAAAATGCTGGCAGTACTTTGATAAGGATTACATTATATATGTAGACTGCTTTGGGTAGTATGGACATTTTAACAATATTTTTCTTCCAATTCTTAAGCATGGAATGTTTTTCCATTTATTTCATCATATTCAATTTCTTTTAGAAGTGTTTTCTATTTTTCAGAGTACAGTTTATTTACCTCTTTGGTTAGGTTTATTCCTAGGAATCTTATAGTTTTTGGTGCAATTGTAAATGGTAGATGGTATTGATTCCTTGATTTCTCTTTCTACTGCCTCACTATTTGTATATAGAAATGCAACAAATTTCTGTACATTGATTTTTATCCTGCAATTAGACAGAATTCATGAATCAGTCCTAGCAATTTTTTGTTTGAGTCTTTTGCGTTTACCAATTAGAGTATCATGTCATTGGCAAATAGTGAAAGACTGACTTCTCCGTTGCCACTTTGGATGCCTTTTATTTCTTTTTGTTTTCTGATTGCTAAGGCTAGGACTACCAGTACTATGTTAAAAATCAGTGGTAGCAGTAGACATCCCTGTCTTGTTCCTGACCATAGAAGAAGAGCTATCATTTTTCCATTGAGGATGATATTAGTTGTGGGTTTTTTGTATATGACCTTTATGATGTTCAGGTGTGTTCCCTCTATCCCTACTGTTTGGAGGATTTTTATCATGAATGAATGTCTACATTTTCAAATGCTTTTTCTGAATCTACTGAGAGGATCATATGGTACTCATCCTTTCTTTTATTAATGTGGTGTATCACATTGATTGATTTGCAAATATTGAATCACCCCTGCAGCCCAGGAATAAAGCCCACTTGATGATGGTGAATGATTCTTTTAATGTGCTATTGGATTCAATTTGCTAGTATTTTGCTGAGAATTTTTGAATCCATGTTTATCAGGCATATTGGCCTGTAGTTTCTTTTTTAGTGCAGTCTTTTGTTTTGGAATCAGGGTAATGCTGGCCTCATGGAATGAACTTGGAAGTATTCCTTCCCATTTCTATTTTTTGCAACATTTTGAGAAGAATAGGTATTAACTCTTCTTTAAATTTTTGGTAGAATTCCCCTTAGAAGTCATCTGGCCTCAGACTCTTATTTGTTTCAGAGATTTTTGATTACTGATTCTATTTCTTTGCTAGTTATGAGTCTGTTCAAGTTTTCTATTTCTTCCTGTTTCAGTTTTGGTCATTTATATGTTTCTAGGAATTTATCCAATTCTTCCAGATTGCCCTATTTGTTGGCATATAATTTTTCATAATATTCTCTTATAATTATATTTCTGTGGTATTGGTTGTTATTTCTCCTCTCATTTATGATTTTAGGTATTTGGCTCCTTTCTCTTTTCTTTTTGTTTTGTTTTTTTTTTGTTTGTTTTTTTTAAAGATTTTTATTATTTATTTGACACAGAGACAGCCAGTGAGAGAGACAGCCAGTGAGAGAGAGACAAGCAGGGAAGTGGGAGAGGAAGAAGCAGGCTCCCAGCAGAGGAGTCCGATGTGGGGCTCGATCCCGGAACGCCGGGATCACGCCCTGAGCTGAAGGCAGACGCTTAACGACTGCGCTACCCAGGCGCCCCTCTCTTTTCTTTTTGTTAATTCTGGCTAGGGGGTTATCAATTTAACTAAATTTTCATTGAACTACCTCCCGGTTTCCTTGATCTATTCTTCTGTTTGTTCTTTTCTTTCTTTCTTTCTTTCTCTTTTCTTTCTTCCTTTCTTTCTTTCTTTCTTTCTTTCTTTCTTTCTTTCTTTCTTGTTTCTGTATCATTTATTTCTGCTCGAATCTTTATTATTTCCCTTTTTCTGCAGGCTTTAGGCTTCATTTACTTTCTTTTTCTAATTCCTTTGTTGTAAGGTTAGGTTGTGTATTTGAGATTTTTCTTGTTCCGTGAGGTAGGCCTGTATTGCTATATGCTTCCCTGTTAGGACAACTTTTGCTGTGTCCCAAAGGTTTTGGACTGTCATGTTACCATTTTCATTGGTTCTCATGTATTTTTTATAATAATTTTTTATTATGTTATGTCACCATACAGTACATCCTTAGTTTTTGATGTAATGTTCCATGATTCATTATTTGCTTATAACACCCAGTGCACCATGCAATATGTGCCCTCTTTAATACCCATCACTGGCCTATCCCAATCCCCCACCCTCTTCCCCTCTGAAGCCCTCAGTTTGTTTCCCGGAGTCCATAGTCTTTCGTGGTTCATTCTCCCTTCTGTTTAACCCCCTTCATTCTTCCCTTCCTTGTCCTACCGGCTCTCATGTATTTTTAAAATTTTCTTCTTTAATTTCCTGGTTGGCCCATTCATTCTTTAGTAGTGTTTTTTACCTCCCTGTTTTTGTTTTATTTCCAAATTTTTTCTTATGGGTGACTTCAAGTTTTGGTATGATCTTCATCTTCTTGTGCTTATTGAGGTCTGATTTGTGGCCCAGGATGTGATCTCTTCTGGGAATGTCCCATGTGCACTCGAAAAGAATGTGTATTCTGTTGCTTTAGGATGGAATGATGTAACTATATCAGTTAAGTCCATCTGGTCTAGTGTGTCATTCAAAGACATTGTGTCCTTGATGACTTTCTGCTTAGATGATCTATCCATTGGTGGGTTGTTAAAGTACCCTAGTATTATTGTATTATTATTGATGAGTTCCTTTATGTTTGTTATTATTTTTTTCATATATTTTGGTGCACCCATGTTTGGGCCATAAATATTTACAATTGTCAGATCTTCCTGTTGGATAGTATCCTTAATTATGATATAGTGATCTTCTTCATCTCTTGTTACAGTTTTGGTTTAAAATCTAGTTTCTCTGACATAAATACTTCTACTCTAGCTTTTTTTTTTACCCCCATTTGCATGGTAAATCTTTCTCTGTCACCTTAATTTCAATCTGGAGGTGTCTTCAGGTCTAAAAGGAGTGTCTTGGGAGGTAGGCAAGATGGCAGAAGAGTAGGGGACATCATTTCATCTGGTCCCTTGAATTTAGCTAGATATCTATCAAATTATTCTGAACACCTATGAATTTAACCTGACATGTAAGAAAAGTATTGCTTGAATTTTACAAATAGAACAGTGACCACTTTTGCAAGGTAAGTGTGGAGACGTGAATCATAGAGGATATATCAGAAGATAAATGGTGGAGGGAGCCTCCATAAGCCAGGTCCAGAAAATGATATAGTCCTGGTGCACAAAGTCAGGACTTGTAGAAGAGACTTCCCTGCCTGAAAGGTACTCAGGTGGCAAAGCAGTGCAGAATCTTAGGTGGAACAGTGTGGTCTCAGGATTCCCAAGGTCAAAGAAGGAATGGGGGTGCCCGAGCCTGCAGAGTTTCCAAGCATTTGAACAGGGAAACCAGTTATGGTAAGCCAGCCTGGGAGGGGGATCTCAGCTGGGTTCGCCATATACCACAAACTGAGTAATGATCAGGTGACCACTCTCTGTTTGGGGGCATTGCAAAGGGCAGAAATGTGGCAACCCTCTGCCTTCCCCTTGGGAGGATTGGCACGGGGGCCCACCTCAGAAGTCTGCAGAGTTTGGGGCACACAAAAGTGAAGAGTGCTTTTCCCTGCGGTTTTCCTGAAGAGAGGGGGCCACAATCGCTCAGCTCCAGGGCTGGAGTTCAAGGCACCACCATTGCTATTTTCATTCTCTAAAGAGTCATGGAAAGCCTTCAGAGAACAAAGGACACCTGAACAAAAGCAACCTGAAGTAGCTTATCCTGAGCCTGGCCCTATGGCAAGGGGTGCTGCAACTCTGCCCAGGGAGACACTTGAGAATCAGTGCAGCAGGCCCCTCCCCCAGAAGACCAGCTGGAACATCAGGTGAAAACCAAGTTTCCAGAGCACACAGAACTACAAAATCCAGTGTTAGGGGAAAAGAGTATATAGAATTTGAGGGTTTTTTTCTCATGATTCTTTTATCCTTCAGTTTAATTGTTTCCTTTTCTTTTTAAATTTTTTTCCTTTTCAACTAGTTTCTCATTTTATCAACTGTTTGTTTTTTTGTCTTTTTAAAACTGTCATTATTATATTTACATTTTATACATATATTCTTCATTTTGGGCTCCCTTTCACTGTTTTCAATTTTATTTTTGTAAATATATAAGGTTTGCTTTCTTTACAATTTTGGCACTTAGTGTATTATAACAAACAGACCAAAATACACGTAAGACCAACTGGATCATACAGTTTTGTTCAGGTGGGAATTATGTCCTCTATTTTTTCACTTTATTATTATTATTTTTTGGGGGGGTTTCTGACCTCTTTGGATTTGTCTGGTGTGTATTTTGATTGGATCGTGTTTGGTATTTTTTATTTTGTTCTCTCATTCATCCATTCTTCTCTGGTCAAAATGACTAGAAGGAGGCATTCGATACAAAAGAGGGAACCAGAGGTAATACTCTGCCACAGAGCTAATCAATAAGGATATAAGTAAAATGTCAGAGCTGGAATTCAGGATAATGATTGTAAAATTACTAGCTGGGCTTTAAAAAGGCATAAAAGACATTAGAGAATCTCATAGTGCAGAAATAAAATCTAATCAGGTCAAAATTAAAAATGCTTCAACTGAGATGCAGTCTAAAATGGAATGCTCTAACAGCTAGGGTAAATGAGGCAGAAGAGAGAGTCAGTGACATAGAAGACAAGATGAGGGAATGGAAGGAAGCTGAGAAAAGGAGAGAAAACAAGTGATGGACCATGACAAGAGGCTTCAAGAAATCAGTGATGCCATAAAGCGAAACAATATCAGAATGATTGGGGTGCCAGATGAAAAAAAGAAAGAGAGAGAGTGGGACAGAAGTTATATTTGAGCAAATCATAGCTGAGAACTTCCCTAATCTGGGGAAGGAAACAGGCATTCAAGTCCAGGAGGCACAGAGAAGACCCCTCAAAATCAGTAAAAATAGGTCAATACCTCAACATATAATAGTGAAGCTTGCAAATTTCATACATAAAAAGAAGATCCCGAAAGCAGCTTGAGGTAAGAACTCCTTAACCTACAATGGTAGAAACATTAGACTGGTAGTAGCCCTATTTACAGAGACCTGGTAGGCCAGAATGTGCTGGCATGATATATTCAGGGTACTAAATGAGAATAACATGCAGCCAAGACTACTTTATCCAGCAAAGCTGTCATTCAGAATGGAAGGAGAGGTAAAGAGCTTCCAGGAAAAACATAAACTAAAAGAATTTGTGATCACTAAGCTGGCCCTGCAAGAAATATTAAAGGGGACCCTGTAAGTGAAGAGAGAGACCAAAAGTAACATAGATCAGAAAGAAACAGAGACAATCTACAGAAACAGGGATGTTTCAGGTAATACAATCGCATTAAATTCATTTCATTCAATAGTTACTCTGAATGTAATGGGCTAAATGCTAAAGTGAAAAAACCAGGGTACCAGATTGGGAAGAAAAAAAACAAGACCCATTTAAAAGCTGTCTAAAAGAGACTCATTTTAGACCTAAAGGCACCTCCAGACTGAAACTGAGGGGGGTAGAGAAGCATTTATCATGCAAATGGACATCAAAAGAAAGCTGGGTAGCAATTCTCATATTAGACAAATTTGAATTTAGAACAAAGACTGTAATAAGAGATAAAGAGGGACACTATATCATACTTAAAGGGTCTATCCAACAAGAAGATCTAACAAATATAAATATTTATGCTCCTAACTTGGGAGCAGCCAATTATATCAATGAATTAATAACAAAATTAAAGAAACACACTGGAAATAGTAAAGTAATAGTAGAGGACTTCAACACCCCACTCAATGCAAAGAACAGATCATCTAAGCAGATCAACAAGGAAACAAGGGCTTTGAATGACACACTGGACCAGGTGGAATTCACAGATATATACAAAGCCTTCCATCCTAAAGGGACAGAATACATATTCTTCTTGAGTGCACATGGAACATTCTCCAGAATAGATCACATACTGGGTCTCAAATCAGGTATCAAGAGGTACCAAAAGACTGCGATTATTCCCTGCATATTTTCAGACCACAATGCTTTGAAACTTGACCTTAATCACAAGAGGAACTTTGGAAGGAACTCAAACACTACGAGGTTAAAGAACATCCTACTAAATCATGAATGGGTCAACCAGGAAATTAAAGAAGAATTTTAAAAATTCATGGAAATAAATGAAAATGAAAACAGAACTGACCAAAACTTTTGGAATACAGCAAAGGTGGTCCTAATAGGAAAGTACATAGCCATATGAGCCTGTCTCAAAAAATTAGAAAAGTCTTGAATACACAAGCTAACCTTAACCTGAAGAAGCTGGAGAAAGAACAACAAATAAAGCCTAAACCAAGCAGGAGAAGACAAATAATAAAGATTAGAGCAGAAATCAATGGAATAGAAACCAGAAGAAAAGTAGAACACATCAATGAAGCTAGAAGCTGTTTCTTTCAAAGAATTAATAAGATCGATAAACCCCTAGCCAGACATATCAAAGAGGGAGAGAGAAAGGACCCAAATTAATAAAATCATGAATTAAAGAGGAGAGATCACGACCAACCCCAAGGAAATACAATTGTAAGAACATATTATGAGCAACTATATGCCAGCAAATTAGGCAATCTGGGAATAATGATGCATTCTTGGAAACTTATAAACTACCAAAACTGAAACAGGAAGAAATAGAAAACTTGAACAGACCCATGACCAGCAAGGAAATTGAAGCAGTAATCAAAAATATCCCAACAAACAAAACCCCAGAACCAGATGCTTTACAAGTAAAACAAATATTGTTAAAATATCTATGCAACCCAGAGCAATATACACATACAAAGCAATCCCTATCAAAATACCATTGACATTTTTCACAGAGCTGCAACAAATCATCCTAAAATCTGTATGGAATCAGAAAAGACCTGTGAATAGCCAGAGGAATGTTGAAAAAGAAAACCAAAGCTGGTGGCATCACAAAGCTGGACTTCAAGCTCTTTTACAAAGCTGTAATCATCAAGACAATATAGTCCTGGCACAAAAAGAGACACATAGATCAATGGAACAGACCAGAAATGGACCCTCAACTGTAGGGTCCACTAATCTTCAACAAGGCAGGAATGAATATCCAATGGAAAAAGGACAGTCTCTTCAACAAATGGTGCTGAGAAAAGTGGACAGCCACATGTAGATGAATGAAACCGGACTATTTTCTTACACCATACACAAAGATAAACTCAAAATTAATGAAAGACCTCAGTGTGAGACAGGAATCCATCAACATCCTAGAGGAGAACACAGGCAGCAACCTCTTCAACTTCAGCTGTAGCAACTTCTTGCTAGATATGTCTCCAAAGGCAAGGGAAACAAAAGCAAAATGAACTATTGGGACTTCATCAAGATAAAGCCTCTGTACAGCAAAGGAAATAGTCAAAAAACCTAAAAGGCAATCTACAGAATAGGAGAAGATACTTGCAAATAACATATCAGATAAAGGGCTAGTATCCAAGATCTATAAAGAACTTATCAATCTCAACACCCAAAAACCAAATAACCCAGTCAAGAAATGGGCAGAAGATATGAACAGACATTTTTTTCAAAGAAGACATACAAATGGCCAACATACACGTGAAAAAATGCTCCACATCACTTGGCATCAGGGAAATACAAATCAAAACCACAATGCTATACCACCTCGCACCAGTCATAACGGCTAAAATCAACAACCCAGGGAACAACGGATGTTGGTGAGGTTGTGGAAAAAGGGGAACCCTCTTCCAATTTTGGTGGGAATGCAAGCTGGTACAGCCACTCTGGAAAAGAGTATGGAGGTTCCTCAAGAAGTTAAAAATAGAGCTATTCAATGACCCAGCAATTGCACTACTAGGTATTTACCCCAAAGATACAAATGTATTGATCTGAAGGGGCACTTGCATCCCAATATTTATAGCAGCAATGTCCAATATAGCCAAACTATGGTAAGAGCTCAGATGTCCATCGACAGATGAATGGATAAAGAAGATGTGGTATATAAATACAATGGAATATTACCCAGCCATCAGAAACAATTAATACTTACCTTTACATCAACATAGATGGAACTAGAGGGTATTATTCTGAGCAAAATAAGTCAATTAGAAAAAGTGAATTATCATATGGTTTCACTTATATGTGGTATATAAGAAACAGCGCAGAGAATCATAGGTAAAGGAGTGAAAACTGCATGGGAAGTCATCAGAGCAGGAGACAAATCATGAGAGACTCTAAACTATAGGAACCAAACTGAGGGTTGCTGGAGGGGAGGTGGGATGGGGGATGGGAAATTAGATGATGGGCATTAAGGAGGGCACATGATGTGATGAGTGCTGGTTGTTATACAGTACTGATGAATTATTGAACACTACATCTGCAACTAATGATGTACTACTATATGTTGGCTAATTAAATCTAAATTTAAAAAAATAAAATGGTTGTCTTGTAGGCAGCATATAGACGGGTCTTTTTTAAAAAATCCATTCTGACACCCTATATCTTTTGATTGGAGTCTTTAGTCCATTTACATTCAGAGTAATTAATATATATGTATTTAGTGCCATTTTATTCCTTGTTTTGTTATTGTTTATGGTGATTTTCTCTGTTCCTTTCTAGTCTTTGCCACCTTTGTTCTTTCCTTCATACTCAAAGAGTCCCCTTTAATATTTGTTGCAGGGCTGGTTTAGTGGTGATGAATTGCTTTAGTTTTTGTTTGTCAGGGAAACTCTTTATTTCTCCTTCTATTCTGAATTATAGCCTTGCTGGATGGCGTATTCTTGGCTGCAGGTTTTTCCCATTCAGCGTGTTGCATATATCATGCCACTGTCTTCTTGTTTGCCACATTTCTGTGGATAGATCTTCAGCGAGCCTTATTGGTCTCTCCTTGTACATCTCCTTGTACATCTTCTCTCTTGCTGCTTTTAGGATTTTTTGTTTATCATATATCTTGCAAATTTAATTACAATATGTCATGGTATTAGCCTTCTTTTGTTGATTTTGATGGAATTATCTGTGACTCCCAGATTTCCCCCAGATTAGGGAAGTCTTCAGCTATTGTTTCCTCAAATAAACCTTCGGCCCCCTTACTCTCTCTTCCTCTTCTGGGACTTCTATTAAACATGTGTTATTATGATTGATGGAGTCACTGATTTCCCTATGTTTATTGTCATGCTCCGTAATTCTTTCTTTTGTTCAGCCACTTTATTTTTCAGTATTTTAGCTTCTCTATCACTTATTTTTTTCCTCTGCTTCTTCCATCCTTGTGGTAGTTACATCCAATGTGTTTTGAAACTCAGTTATTGTCTTTTTCTCTTCTGTTTTTTAAGTCTTTTATCTCTGAAGTATGGGTCTCCCTGATGTTTTCTTTGCTCTTCTGTAGCTGAGCAAATATCCTTATGATTTTTGCTTAAAATTCTCCATCAGGCATATTACTTTTATCTGTTTTGCATAGATCTCTGGTTGTGACCTTTTCTTGTTATTTCTTTTGGGATTAAGTCCTCCAACTTGGCATTTTGTCTAAGTCTCTGTATTCTTGTGTTTGTTAGAAAAGTCTGTTATCTTTCCTGCTCCTGAGAGTAATGGCTTTATGAAGAAGAGCCATATACTGTCTAAGGCCTGGTACTTCAGGGTTTGTCTCTGGTGTGTGCTGCACACAGTCTCCTACTGTGTTTTGGTTGCTCTATCCTTCAGGCCAGTGGTCTCCAGAAGCTCTCTTTGCCTGCAGTGGGCAGTGTTTGGATCTTGACCAAAGTGTGGTGAGTTTTAACTGGATGTGCTCTGGTCTGCTTGTTAAATGTGTCCAGATGCTACTTCCACTAGAACTGAAGCCTTATAGAAGTTTCTGGTGGGAGACATGGTGTGGGAAGGGGTTTCTGCTGGTCTTCTGGGGAAGGAGCCTGATACAGTGGGACTGAGGGCCACTTCCTAGTGAATGGCATTACCAGCAGAGCTTAGGGGGCAGGACTTGTTGTAAATAGGTTAGGCAGCCAGTGTTAGAACTGTGCTGTGTACTGCAGGTCCTTTTATGCTTATGCTGAGGGGTGGCAGGGAAAGTGGTGCCAGCCAGTTCCTTTGTCCTGGGACAGATATCACCATGCTTTGCTGTTCTCAGGGAAGCACTCCCAGAAGAATGAGTATCTTTCCCTTCATGTCCCAGAAAAAGCAGGCAATGTTTCAGAATACTGTTTTGTGCTGTTTTTCTCTGGGTTGCTTGCTTGCCTGTAGCAGTGCAGTTCACTTTGGGTTCTGTCCTAGCCAAGCCCGCTGACTTTTAAAACTCCAAACTTCAGGGACATGCTTTGGCAGGGGCCTGCACTTGCTGCTCTTCTGGGGTAGGGTCTAGCTGCTCTAGGATGGATGAAGCTTTGACTAAGAAGGGCAGTCACACCAGAGCAAAAGGGCATGGGATTTGGAGCAAAGCAGGCTAAATAGCCAGTGTCTGGGTCAGCCACCCTCAGCAGGTTTTCTGCATCCATGCTCAAGGGCAGGAGAGGGAAGGGAAATGGTGCCCACTGGCTCTTTTGTCCCCAGAGAGGTGTCTCTGTGAATGCCACTTCTCACACATGCACTTCAAGAAGGGTGAACGGTCTCTCCCTATGTGCCTTAGGTGATCCTCAGATCCCCCCCTCTGCCCTAGGTTTTCTCCAGGAGTAGGGCAGTGCCCTCTGGGCTCTAACCTAGCCAAGCCTGCCAACCTTTAAAACTCCTGTCTTTGAGCCCCCCGGGTTGAAACAAGTGACAAAAATCAGCCCCTCTCTTTTGCCAAGCCAATGGTTTTGGGGAAGTGTTCTCCTTGTGGATATCCCTGCATATTCCACTCTCTGTCACCTTTCTCTGTGAACAGGGCTCCTTTCCTCCAAAGTATCCATGATCCGTTTTTCTCCCAAACCACAACTCCCCATTTCCTTACCTTCCTCCAGGTGGCGTCTTCTCTGTAGTTGTGCAGTTTGTTCTGTCAATCCTCAGGTCGATTTCTTGGGTATTCAGAATGATTTGATAGTTATCTTTTTGTGTTTGAGAGACAAGACATGTCTAGGATCCTTCTACTACACCACCATCTTTGCTCCAAGACTAATTTGTGAGAAAATTCTTAATTGATTCAACATATACGGAGTGCTTACCACATGCTAGGCACTCTTCTAGCCTGTAGAGGTATAGAAGTGGGCAAAACAAATATTCCTGGGGTGCCTGGGTAGCTCAGTTGTTTAAGCACCTGCCTTTGGTTCAAGTCATGATCCTGGAGTCCCAGGTTGAAGTCCCACATCAGGCTCTCTGCTCAGCAGGGAGTCTCCTTCTCCCTCTGACCGGCCCTCTTCTCGTGCTTTCTCTCTTTCACTCTTTCTCAAATAAATAAATAAAATATTTTTTAAAAACCCCAAATATTCCTGTCTTTATGAAGCATCTATCAAGAAGCAATTAACTATTTTCACCAGTGGTATATGAATGTGCTCATTTTTTCCTTATTGACATTAAGATTATCTTTTTTTTAAAGATTTATTTATTTTAGAAAGAGGGAGAGAGAGAGAGAGAGCATGGGGGGGCAGAGGGAGAGGGAGAGAGATAATCTCAAGCTGACATCGTGCTGAGTGTGGAACCTGACTTGGGGCTCAGATCCCATGACCCTGAGATCATGACCTGAGCCAAAATCAAGAGTCAGAGGCTTAACCAACTGAGCCACTCAGGCACTCCCAGATTACTATTTTTTAAAATCTTTGTGACTTTGGTAAGCATAGATCCATGTTCCGTGGTATTTTATTTCACATATCTTTAATTAGTTAGTGAGATTAAGCATTTTTATGTGTTTTAGCAATTTCTATTTTCTCATTTTAAATTCTGTGTTGCAAGTCTTTTGCCAATCTGTCACTTTGGACATGGTATCTTGGACATTCTTTTACTGGAGCTAATTTTCTTTGTTTTTTGCTTGTTTTGTTTGGCCTATAATTTTCCAGTATTTATTTAGAAACTTCTTCAACTAGAAGACTTTTCAGTACTACATTATATCATTTGAATAATCCAATTTATTAATAATTTAATTACATTGTAATGAGTTTGAGATTCCATGAAGAACGTTTGGAGGAGTAAAGGTATCAAACTAGAGCTAAACAAAACTGTTGTTGTGAGTCTTGATCCAGATGCAGTTGTTGCCTTTTAAAATCCTTAATAAACATTCTACTGTCATATATCTTTTTGCTTATTATTCAAGAATAATTTAAAGCTCAGAGAAATGATGCCAGAATAGTACAAAAAATTGCTGTATTCTCTTTGCTCAGATTGATCAAGTCTTTAAGGGTTTGCACCATTTGTTTTATCATTCTCTATTTATCTATCTATCATCTATCTATATCTATATATCCATCCAGCCGTATTTGTTGAAATACTTGATTGTAAGTTGTAGATGTCATTCCCCTTTACACCCAAATAATTTCATGATTATTTCCAAAGAACAAGGACATTCAACAATATAAGTTACATCCAATTTTCAACTTTAGGAAATTTAATGCTGATACAGTGCATTTTCTTTATTCTATCAACCATATTTCAATTTTTTAATTGATTGAATATTAAACATGATAAGAGTTTCCTCCTACAGTTCATGGTCACATAAAGCTATTTGTCATATCTTTTTGTTATCTTGAATCTGGAAAAGTTTGTAAGCTTTGCAGGCTATGAATTCTGGATCACAATACTACAGAAGTGATTTTGTGTCTTGAGCGAGAACATCTTTATTGTGGTATAGTATACATAAAATAAAAATCCATTGATTTATGTGTGTATTAATGAGTTTATAGCACAATTCATATTCAGAACCATTCTATTTTCCCCAAAAGTTCCCTTCTGTCTATTTGCAGTAAATCCCTGTCTCTGCCAATGCCCAATGCCAATTGCTGGTTGGCTCTCTCTCCCTATAGTTCTGTCTTTTCTAGATTTCTTATGTATGGAATCATACAGTATGTAGATTTTTGTGTCTGGCTTCTTTCACAAGGCATTATGGGTTTTTTTTAATTGTTCAGATGTTTTTGATTTTCACTCATGTTGTGCTGTGAATTTTATTTCTTTTTATTTCCAAGTAATATTCCATTATATAGCTATATCATGATTTGTTTATCCACTCACTGGGTGATGGCAATTGGGGTTGTTTCCACTTTTTAATCTATTGCATGTACTGTAACAAACATTCTTATACAAGTTTTGTCAAGACATGTTTTCATTTCTCTTGGGTGTATACCAAGGAGTGGAATTGTTAGGTCATTGTTAGGTAACTCTGTTTAACATTTTGAAGAACTGTGAGACTGTTTTTCAAATTGACCGCACAATCTTACATTGCATCAAAAATGAATGAAAGTTCCTATTATGAGGCATACACATCAGCATTTGTTTTTAACAGATTTTTGATGTTAGCTATTCTCATGGGTGTTAATTGCTATCTCATATGGTTTCGATTTGCATTTGCCTAATATCTAATGATATTGAGATACTTTTTATGCTCTTATTGGTGATTCATGTAACTTATTTGGAGGATATTAAGATTTTTGACTACATTGAAATTAACTTATTAATCTTTTTATTATTTATTTGTAATAAGATTTGCATACTCTTTGTGTATATTCTGGATAATAATAAATTTTAGCAAAGTTACTGAGTTATAAAACCATCACCATAATCTTATCATAGAACATTTTCATCACCCCAATAAGACACCTGTATTCCATTTACATTTAATCCATGTCCCCAAACCAATCCCAAGGCAGCTATTAATCTATTTTCTCTTTCTATAAATTTACTTAAAAAATTCTTTATTTGAGTATATTTGACACACACTGCTAAATTAGTTTTAGGCATACAACATAGTGACTTGACAAGTTCATGCATTATGCTATGCTCACCACAAGCATAACTACCATTTGTCACCATACAATATTATTACAGTATCATTGACTGTATTTCCTATGCTGTGACTTTTATTCCTGTAACTTACTCATTCCTAACTGGTAGCCTGTATCTCCCACTCCCTTTCACCCATTTTACTCATCCCCCTGCCCTCCTTCCCTCTAGTAACTATCAGTTTGTTCTCTGTATTTATAGGTCTGATTCTGCTTTTTGTTTACTCATTTTTTTAAGATTCTGCATATAAGTGAAATCATATGGTATTTTTTTATCTGAATTATTTCACTTAGCACAATACCCTGTAGGTCCATCCATGTTGTCACAAATGGCAAGATCTCATCCTTCTTTATAGATGCACAATATTCCACTATATATATATATATATATATATATATATATATATATATATATATATAACCACTTCTTATCCATTTGTCCATTAATGGACACTTTGGTTATTTCTACATCTTGGATATTGTAAATAATGCTGTAATAAACATACAGATGTATGTATCTTTCCAAATTAGTGTTTTCATTTCCCTCAGGTAAATACCCAGTAGAAGAATTACTGGATCATATGGTGTTTTTATTTCTAATTTTTTGTGGAAACTCCATAGCGTTTTCTGCAGTGGCTTTACCAATTGACATTTCACCAACAGTGCACAAAACTCCTTTTTCTCCACATCCTTGTTTATTTTTTGTTATTTCTTGTCTATTTACTTTTAGCCATTCTGGCAGGTAAGGTGATATCTCATTGCAGTTTTGATTTGCATTTCCCCAATGATTAGTGATGTTGAGCATCTTTTCATGTGCCTGTTGGCCATCCCCACATTTCCTCTGGAAAAGTGTCTGTTCAGGAGCTCTGCCCATTTTTAAATTAGATTGGTTGGTTTCCTCTGGTGTTGAGTTGTATAAGTTCTTTCTATATTTTGGATATTGGATATTAACCCCTTAGCAGATATATTATCTGAAAATTTTTTCAGGAGGAACCTGGGAAGATACCAGAGAAGGATCCTAAGTTCACCTTGTCCTAGGATACACATAGATAACCAACATATCAGTGTATCTAACTTAGAAAATGACCCAAACCTCTTCACAGTTAATCATAGAGAAAAACCCTCATCAGAAATGGTGGGAGAGGTGGAGACATGGTCAGGAACCAAACTTCTGGTGACACTAATCACAAATAGGAGGGACACCACAAGCATGGAGAACAGAAAGGAAGAGACCCCACACCAGGCAACACACACATGGGGGAATTACACTGAATGATGATTCCTCATAACATTTGGCTTTGGAAACCAGTGGGATTTAACTTTGTGAGTTTTTACAATCAAGAAAGCTTAACTCTTTAAAAATCAGTGGGCTTAGCTCAGGGAGAGCCAGAGGGTGATAGGAAAATGAGTTCCTGCCCATAACAAGACAGCATAACAAATAACCCCACTGAGATATAACACAGAAGCAGTAGTTTAAAAAGCACCTGAAGTATATGGGAAAGAGATTTATTTATTCTAAGAATGTGTGCAGAACTGGCAGTAATCTTTAGGAGACTTCTTCAAGAATAGGAGAACTTCCAAATGCCGTTTCTCACCCTCCATCCTAGGCTAGATATCCAGACACTTGTGGCAAACAGCACAAACACTCCCCACATAGTTTACTAATACCATGTGCCCCTCCCCCAATTTTTCCTGTGAAATCAACCTATCCAAGTTCCTCACTTAGCAGGAATCCTTCCAAAGTTGCTCCTGGTGTGACCAGCACCACTCCAAAATGACTCTTGCTCTAGGGAGAGGGGAACATAATGACACACACTTCTTTGATTCTAGCCACAACAATGGGCTAGGGACAAACATATTTTTTTAAGGATTTATTTATTTATTTGAGAGAGAGTGAGAAAGAGAGAACATGGGGCAGGAGGAGGGCAGAGGGAGAGGGAGAAGCAGACTCCCAGCTGAGCAGGGAGCTCATTGTGGGGCTTGATCCCAGGACTCTGGGATCATGACCTGAGCTGGAGGAAGCTGCTTAAATAACTGAGCCACCCAGGTGCCCCTAGGGACAGACATCTGATATGACTAGAGGCCAGGCCCACAAACAAGCCTCTCAGGGTGCAATGCAGGGAAAGCACTCTGCAGTTAAGTGTGACCACAGACCTGGAAAATGGCCTCAGGCAGGCAACTTGTCTGACCCAACTACAAGCCCAAGGTGGCTCCAGACTGGACCTTTATGGGCAGAGGCACAAATCTTGCATACAATAGGCAAAGGGGGCCATTGCACCTGACTGGAGTGAAGGCAAACAAGGCTCAGCCACAAGAGTGGGGTACACACAATACACACAGGAGATGCTCCTGAAGCACCATGGTTTTAGGAACAGGGGATATTGCACTATAAAGCACTACAGGACCTCTTATTCATAAGGCTATTACATTCATGATCAGGAAACATAACTCATTTACCTAATATATAGAAACAAACACAGATTTAAACAAAATGAGGAGACAGAACAATATATTCTAAATTAACAAATAGGAAAAAATTACTGCAAAAGAGTTAAATGAAACGTAGATGAGCAATATGCCTGATAAAGAATCCAAAGCAATAGTGATAAAGATACCTACTGAACATGAGAAGAGTGGAGGATCTTTGTGAGAACTTCAACAAAGAGATAGAAGCTATTTTTAAAAATCATACATAAAGAACTAAATTATCAAAATTAAAAATACACTAGAGGGAACCCATAACAAGCTAGAGAAAGACAAATGGATCAGCAAGCTGGAAGACAGTGTAATTGAAAGCAACCAACCTGAACAGCAAAAGGAAAAAGAAATAATAAAAAAATGAAAACCGTTTACAAGAATTTAGTGACATCATCAAGCATAATAACATTCACCTTATAGGGATCCCAGAAAGAGAAGAGAAAGAAAAGGGGACAGAAATTTATTGAAGAAATAATAGCTGAAAACTTCCCTAATCTGGGAAGGAAACAGACATCCAGATTCAAGAGGCACAGAGAACCAATCCAAGGGGGTTCACACCAAGACACATAATAATTAAACTGGCAAAAAGTAGTAATAGAGAATTTTAGAAGAAGCAAGAATAATGAAAAGAGATACATACAAGGGAAACCCCATAAGTCTATCAAGTGATTTTTTTTCCAGCAGAAACTTTGCAACGCAAAAGAGAGTGGAATTATCAAAGTGCTGAAGGGGTGAAAATGTGAAATCAATATCCAACAGGGCAATCATTCAGAATAGAAGGAAATATAGATTTTCCCAGACAAACAAAAGTTAAAGGATTTTATCACCACTAAACTGTGTAAAAGAAACATTAAAGGGAATTCTTTGAGTGGAAGGCCAGAATCAGGAGTAAAAAATTAGAAAAGAAAAAAAAATTACAGGTAAAAAAAAGAAACATAACAGAAGTAGTAGATTAATACTCATACAATCAGTATGTAGGTTAAAGTACAAAAGCAATAAAATGGATTATATCTATAAAAATCAAGCTGATGATTCACAAAATAAAAAGATGTAATGTATGACATCATATACATAAAACATGGGGTGGGGAATAAAAATTTAGTACTTTTAGAATGGATTCCAACTTAAATGACCATCAACTTAATATAGACAGCTAGATGCACAGGATGTTATATGTAAACCTAATGCTAACAACAAATAAAAAATTGTCATAGGTATGTAAAAAATAGAGAAGGAAATGCAAGCATATGATTTAAAAAGATATCCAAATATAAGAAAACAGAATGAAAGAAGAAAGGAACTAGAAGAACTAAAAAACCAATCATAAAAGAAGTAACAAAACAATAAGTACATACCTACCAATAATTACTTTGAATATAAAAGGATTAACTACTTCAATCAAAAGTGATAAGGTGGCTGAATAAAAAAGGATAATCTATCTACATACTGCCTAGAAAAGATTCATTCCAGACCTAAGGACACATGCAGATTGAAAGTGAAGAAAGAGGAAAAAAAAATTATCATGCAAATGGAAGAAAAAAGAAACTTTAGCAATATTATATCAGACAAAATAGACTTTAAAACACACTATGACAAGAGACAAAGAAGGATGCTACATAATCATAAAGGGAAACAATCAAACAATTTTAAGATATAACAATTGTAAATATTTAATGCACCCAAAATAGGAACACCTAAATAAATACAGCAACTATTAATATATACGAGGGAAAAATTAAGTCATACAATAATATTAAAACACTTTCACATTCTGTTTACATTAATTGATATATCATCCAGAGATAAAAATCAACAAGGAAACAGTGGCTTTGACTAACAGTTTGGACCAGATGGACCAAACAGATAATTTCAGAACATTCCATTGAAAACAGTGGAATACACATTCTTTTAAAACACATGGAACATTCTCCAGAATAGATCACATGTTAGGTCATAAAACAAGTCTCAACAAATTTAAAAAATTGAAATCATATCCTGCATCATTGCAAATCATGATGATATAAAAGTAGAAATGAACCACAAGAAAAAGTCTGGAAAGAACACAAATACATGGAGGCTAAATAACTTGATACTAAAAACAAGTGAGTCAACCAAGAAACCATGAGGAAATAAAAAAAAGCATGGAGACAAGTGAAAATGAAAACAGTGCAAAATCTTAGGAATGCTGCAAAAACTGTTCTAGGAGGAAAGATTATAGCAATTCAGCCCTACCTCAAGAAGTAAGAGAAGTCACAAATGAGCATCCTAATCTTACACCTAAAGGAGCTACAAAAGGAAGAACAAACAAAGCCCAAAGCCAGGAGAAAAAATACTATGATAACAATTACAACAGAAATAAATGAAATAGAGAATAAAAATAACAATGGAACAGATCAATGAAATCCAGAACTGGTTTTTGGAAAGATCAACCAAATTGATAAACATTTACCCAGACTCAGGAGAGAGAGAGAGAGACAGAGAGAGAGAGAGAGACAGAGAGACAGAGAGACAGAGAGACAGAGAGAGAGAGAGAAGCCAAACAAAATCAGAACTGAAGGATGATAAATAACAACTGACACTGGAGAAATACAAAATATTATGAAAAATCCTATGCCACCAAATTGGACAATCTAAAAGAAATGTATTAATTTTTAGAAAATATAACATTCCAAAACTGTGTAAAGAAGAAATAGAAAAAAATTTTAAAGATTTTATTTATTTATTCGACAGAGATAGAGACAGCCAGCGAGAGGGAACACAAGCAGGGGGAGTGGGAGAGGAAGAAGCAGGCTCATAGCGGAGGAGCCTGACGTGGGGCTCCATCCCACAACGCCGGGATCACGCCCTGAGCCGAAGGCAGACGCTTAACCGCTGTGCCACCCAGGCGCCCCAGAAATAGAAAATTTGAACAGACTGATTATTAGCAATGAAATTGAATCAGTAATAAAAAAAAAAACAATTCCCAACAAACAAAAGTCCAGGACCAAATGGGTTCACAGGTGAATTCTACCAAACATTTAAGGAAGGAAGAGTTAAAACCTGTTCTTCTCAAACGATTCCCCAAAATAGAAGAGGAATGAAGGATTCCAAATACATTCTACAAGGCCAGCATTACCCTAATACCCAAAGCAGACAAGGACACTACTGAAGAAGAAGAAGAAGAAGAAGAAGAAGAAGAAGAAGAAGAAGAAGAAGAAGCAGCAGCAGCAGCTGGAGGAGGAGGAGGAGAGGAGAGGAGAAGAGAAGAAAAGGAATAGGAAGAAGAAAGGAGGAGGGGGAGGAGGGGGGAGGAGGAGAAGGAGAAAAAGAAGAACACCTCTCATGAACATTGATGCAAAAACCCTAAACAAAATATTAGCAAGCCAAATCCAAAAATACATTTAAAAATTCATTCACCACAACCGAGCTGGATTTATTCCAGGGTTGCAAAGGTGATTCAGTATTTCTAAGCCAATTAACTTGATATATCCCATTACCAAGAGAAAGAATAAAAGCCACATGATTGACAAGCTTCAACATCCATTCATGATAAAAACTTTCAACAAAGCAGGTTTAGAAGGAACATACCTCACCATAATAATGGTCTTATAAAAAGCCCACTGTTAACATCATACTTATGAAAAAATGGAGAGCTTTTTCTCTAAGATCAGGAATGAGACAAGGATGTCCACTCTCACCACTTTAACAAGGTACTGGAAGTCCTGACCAAGAAAAAGAAATAAAAGACATTAAAGTTGGTAAGGAAGAAGTAATACTTTCAGTATTTGCAGATGACATGATACTATATATAGAAAACAGTAGGACTAACACATACACACACACACACACACACACACACACACACACACACACGCACACACACACAAACCCTACAAGAAGTAATAAATGAATTCAGTAAAGTGGCGGGATTCAAAAGTAATACCCAGTAATTGGTAACATTACTGCACACTATAACAAAGTAGCAGAAGGAGAAATTTTAAAAAACACCATTTTACAATTGCACCAAAAAGATAAACTACCAAGGAATAAACCTAACCAAAGAGGAGAAAGACCTGTACTCTGAAAACTATAACGCACTGATGAAATAAATTGAAGATGACATTAAGAAATAGAAGATATTCTATGCCCATGGGTTGGAAGAATTAACATTATTAAAATATCTGTATTACCCAAAGAAATCAACAGATTGAATGCAATCCTTATCAAAATCTAAGCAGCATTTTTCACAGCACTAGAACAAATAATCCTAAAATTTGTATGTAACCACAGAAGACCCCGGATAGCCAAAGTAATCTTGAGAAAGAACAAAGATTGGAGGTAAAACAATCCCAGATTGCAAGATATATTACAAAGCTCTAGTAATCAAAAGAGCATGGTAGTAGCAAAAAATACACATGTAGCTCAATCGAACAGAATAGAGACTCGAGATATAAATCCATGATTATATGGTCAATTAATCTATTAAAAAGGAGGGAAGAAAATACAACAGGGAAAAGTCTCTTCAATAAATGGTGCTGGGAAAACTTGACAATCTGATTAAAATAGTGCTGGAAAACAAACAATCCAATTCAAAAATGGGCAGAGGACATGACTAGACATTTTTCCAAAGAAGATATACAGATGGCGAACAGACACATGAAAAAATGCTCAACTTAACTAAACATCGGGAAAGTGCAAATCAAAACCATTTTAACTTCCTTACCAATATAGATGCTCTTGTTTATTTTTCTTGTCTAATTACAGTTGTTGGGGCTTCCAGTATTATGTTGAATAAAAGTGATGAGAGTGGACATCCTTGTCTTGTTCCTGACCTTTAGAGGGAAAGCTTTCAGTTTTTCACCATTGAGTATGTTGTTAGCTGTGGCATTTTCATAGATGGCAATTTTGTTGAGGTATGTTCCCTCTAAACTGAGTTTGTTTTGAATTTTTATCGTGAGTGGATGTTGAATCTTATCAAATGCTTTTTCTGCATCTACTGATATGATGATATGATTTTTATCTTTCATTTTGTTGATAGGGTGTATAACATTTATTAATTTGAACCATCTTTGCATCCCTGCAATATATCTCATCTGATCACGACGAACGACCTTTTCAATATATTGTTGGTTTCAGTTTGCTGTTTGAGGATTTTTGCATCTATCTTCATCAAAGGTATTGAGCTGTAGTGTTCTTTTTTTTCTTCGTGGTGTCTTTGTCTGGTTTTGGTATCAAGGTAACATTGGGCTTGCAAATGTTTTGGAAGGTTTCCTTCCTCTTCTGTTTTTTTTGGGGGGGCATATTTTGAAGATAATGTATACTTTTTTAAAAAGATTTTATTTATTCATTCGACAGAGATAGAGACAGCCAGCGAGAGAGGGAACACAAGCAGGGGGAGTGGGAGAGGAAGAAGCAGGCTCATAGCGGAGGAGCCTGACGTGGGGCTCGATCCCATAACGCCGGGATCACGCCCTGAGCCGAAGGCAGACGCTTAACCGCTGTGCCACCCAGACGCCCCTGAAGATAATGTATACTAACACTTCTGTAAATGTCTGGTAGAATTCCACTATGAATCCATTTGGTATGGACTTTAATGTTTTGTTATTTTTTGATTAATGATTCAATTTCATTATTTTTAACTGGTCTGTTCAGATTTTCCATTTCTTTGTGGTTCAGGTTTGGAAGATTATGTATCTCTAGGAATTTATCCATTTCATCCAGGTTGTTCAGTTTCTTTTCATTTCATTTGTTTTGTAGTATTCTTATAATCCTTTGTATTTCTTTCTTTTTTTTGGATTCCTTTGCTACTTTATTTTTTTAAACTCTTATTTAAATTCCAGTTAGTTAACATGCAGTGTAATATTAGTTTCAGGTGTAGAATTTACTGATTCCACACTTACATGCAACACCCAGTGCTCATCACAAGTCCACTCCTTAATCCCCACCACCTATTTAACCCAACCCCCCACAGACCTCCTCTCTGGCAACTACCAGTTTGTTTACTATAGTTAGTCTATTTCTTGGTTTGCCTCTTTCTCTTTTTATTCCCTGTGATCATTTAATTTGTTTTTTAAATTCTGTATATGTGTGAAATCATATGGTTTTTCTCTTTCTCTGACTGACTTATTCCGCTTAGCATAATACTCTCTAGCTTCATCCATGTCATTACAAAAGGCAAGATTTCATTCTTTTTGATGGCTGAGTAATATTCCATTATATATACCACCTCTTTATTCATTCATCAGTCGATGGACATTTTGGCTTTTTCCAAAATTTGGCTATTGTAGATAATGCTGCTATAAACTTTGGGGTGCTTATATCCCTATAAATTAGTATTTTTTATCTTTTGGGTAGATATGTAGTAGTGCAATTGCTGTATCATAGGGTAGTTCTATTTTTAACTTTTTGAGAAATCTTCATACTCTTTTCCAGAGTGGCTGCACCAGACTTCATTCCCACCAAAACTTCATTAGGGTTCCCTCATAGAATGAGTTTGGAAGTTTTCCTTCCATTTCTATTTTCTGGAATAGTTTCAGAAGAATAGATATTAATTCTTCTTTAAATGTTTGGTAGAAGTTCACTGAGAAGCCAACCCACCCTGGACTCTTGTTTATTGGGAAATTTTGATTACGGATTCAATTTCTTCACTGCTTAAGGATCTGTTCAGGTTTCCTATTTCTTCCTATTTCAGTTTTGGTCATTTTTATGATTCTAGGAATTTAACCATTTCTTCCAGATTACCTAATTTGTTGGCATATAGCTGTTCATAGTGTTCTCTTATACTTATTTGTATTTCTTTGGTGTTGGTTGTGATCTCCTTCATTCATGATTTTATTTATTTGGGTCTTTATCTTTTCTTTTTGATATGTATGGCTAGGGGTTTATTGATCTTATTAATTCTTTCAAAAAACAAGCTCTTAGTTACATTGTTAATACTGTAATACTGTATTATGTAATACTGTTTTTTTAAATTTCTATATCATTGATTTTTACTCTAATCTTTATTATTTTTCTTCTCCTGCTGCTTTTTGGCTTTATTTGTTGTTCTTAATCTAGCTCCTCTATGTGTAATGTTAGGTCATATATTTGAGACTTTTCTTGTTTCTTGAGAAAGGCTTGTATTGCTATATACTTCACTCCTATGAACACCTTTGCTGCATCCCAAAAGGTTCTGAACTGTAGTGTTTTCATTTTCATTTTTGTCTGTATGTTTCTCAGTTCATCCTTAATTTCCTGGTTGACCCATTCATTCTTAGTAGGATGCCCTTTAACTTCAAGGTATTTGTGGTCCTTCCAAATTTTTTCTTGTATTTGACTTCACAATTTTAAGCACTGTGGTCTGAAAATATACATGGTATGATTGCAATCATTTTTTTCTTTTTTAAATAATTTTTTTACTATGTTATGTTAGTCACCATACAGTACATCCCTAGTTTTTGATGTAATGTTCCATGATTCATTATTTGTGTATAACACCCAGTGCACCATGCAATATGTACCTTCCTTAATACCCATCACTGGCCTATCCCAATTCCCCACACCCCTCCCCTCTGAACTCCTCAGTTTATTTCCCAGAGTCCACAGTCTCTCATGGTTCATTCCCCCTTCTGTTTACCCCCCTTCCTTCTTCCGTTCCTTTGCCTACTGATCTTCCTATTACTTATGTTCCATAAATGAGTGAAACTATATGATAATTGTCTTTCTCTGCTTGACTTATTTCACTTAGCATAATCTCCTCCGGTACCATCCATGTTGCTGCAAATGTTGTGTAATCATTCTTTCTGATGGCTGAGTAATATTCCATTGTATATATGGACCACAACTTCTTAATCCAGTCATCTGTTGAAGGGCATCACAGCTCCTTCCACAATTTGGCTATTGTGGACAATACTGCTATGAACATTGGGGTGCATGTGGCCCTTCTCTTCACTATGTCTGTATCTTTGGGGTAAACACCCAGTAGTGCAATTGCTGCATCATAGGGTAGCTCAATTTTTAACTTTTGAAGGGACCTCCACACTGTTTCCCAAAGTGGCTGTACCAAGTTGCATTCTCACCAGTAATGTAAGAGGGATCCCCTTTCTCCACATCCTCTCCAACATTTGTTGTTTCCTGCCTTGTCCATTTTTGCCATTCTAACTGGCATAAGGTGGTATCTCAGTGTGGTTTTGATTTGAATTTCCATGATGGCTAATGATTTTGAACATTTTTTCATGTGTCTGTTAGCCATTTGTATGTCTTCATTGGAAAAGTGTCTGTTCATATCTTCTGCCCACTTTTTGATTTGATTATTTGTTTCCCATGTATTGAGTTTAAGAAGTTCTTTGTAGATGTTGGATACTAGTGTTTTATCTGTAGTGTCATTTGTAAATATCTTCTCCCATTCCGTGGGCTGCCTCTTAGTTTTTTTGACTGTTTCCTTGGCTGTGCAAAAGATTTTTATCTTGATGAAGTCCCACAAGTTCATGTTTTCTTTTGTTTCTCTTGCCTTTGGAGATGTGTCATGAAAAAGGTTGTTGTGGCCGATATCAAAGAGGTTGCTGCCTATGTTGTCCTCTATGATTTTGATGGATTCCTGTCTCACATCGAGGTCTTTCATCCATTTGGAGTTTATCTTTGTGTATGGTGTGCGAGAGTGGTCAAGTTTCATTCTTTTGCATGTAGCTGTCCAGTTTTCCCAGCACCATTTCTTGAAGAGACTGTCTTTTTTCCCCTAGATGTTTTTTCCTGCTTTGTCAAAGATTAGTTGCTCAAAGAGCCGAGGGTCCATTTCTGGGTTCTCTATTCTGTTCCATTGGTCTGTGTGTCTGTTTTTGTGCCAGTTTCATGCTGTCTTGGTGATCACAGCTTTGTAGTATACCTTGAAATCCGGCAACATGATGCACCCAGCTTTGTTTTTCCTTCTCAACAATTCCTTGGTGATTCGGGACCTTTTCTGGTTCCACACAAATTTAAGGGCTGTTTGTTCCAGTTCTTTGAAACATGTCATTGGTATTTTGATCAGGATGGCATTGAAAGTGTAGATTGCTTTGGGTAGCAAAGACATTTTACCTATGTTTATTCTTCTGATCCATAAGCATGGAATATTTTTCCATCTTTTTGTGTCTTCTTCGATGTCTTTCAAGAGTGATTTGTAGTTTCTAGAATATAGATCCTATACATCTCCAGTTAAGTTAATTCCGAGATAACGTATGATTTTTGGTGCTACTGTAAATGGAATGAATTCCCTAATTTCTCTTTCTTCAGTCTCATTGTTTGTGTATAGAAATGCAACTGATTTCTGAGCATTGATTTTGTATCCCGCCACATTACTGAATTGCTCTATAAGTGCTAGTAGTTTGGGGGTAGAGTCTTTTGGGTTTTCCATATAAAGTAACATGTCATCTGTGAAGAGAGACAGTTTGACTTCTTCTTTGCCGATTTAGATACCTTTTATCCCTTTTTGTTGTCTGATTGCTGTTGCAAGGACTTCTAGTACTATGTTGAATAATAATGGCGAGAGTGGGCATTCTTGTCGTGTTCCTGATCTTAAGGGAAAGGCTTTCAGCTTTTCCCCATTGAGAATGATATTTGCTGTAGGCTTTTCATAGATGGTTTTTATGAAATTGAGGAATGTACCCTCTATCCCTACACTCTGAAGGGTTTTAATCAGGAAAGGATGCTGTATTTTGTCAAATGCTTTTTCTGTATCTATTGAGAGGATCATGTTTCTTGACTCATTTCTTGTTGATATGATCTATCAACATATTGATTTGCAAATGTTGAACCACCCTTGCATCCCATGTGTGAATCCTACTTGGTCTTGATGGATAATCCTTTTAATGTACTGTTGGATCCTATTAGCTAGGATCTTGTTGAGAAATTTGGCATTCATATTCATCAGGGATATCAGTCTGTAATTCTCCTTTTTGAGGGGGTCTTTGCCTGTTTTGGGGATCAAGGTAATATTGGCCTCATAGAATGAGTTTGGTAGTTTTCCTTCTGTTTCTATTTTTTGAAACAGCTTCAGGAGAATAGGTATTATTTCAATCATTTTGTACCAGTTGAGACCTGATTTGTGACCTAGTATGTGATCTATTCTGGAGAATGTTCCATGTGCACGTGAGAAGAATGTGTATTCTCTTAGTCTAGAATGAAATGCTCTGAATATATTTGTTAAGCAGTCTGGTCCAGTGTGTCATTCAAAGCCTTTGTTTCCGTGTTATCTGCTTAGGTGATCTGTCCATTGTGAGTGGGGTGTTAAAGTCCCCTACTTTATTGTATTCTTATCAGTTTCTTTAATTTTGTTATTAATTGGTTCATATATTTGGCTGTTCCCATGTTGGGAGCATAAGTATTTACAATTGCTGGATCTTCTTTGGATAGACCCTTTTATAATGGTGTAGTGACCTTCATTTCTTATTATAGTCTTTGGTTTAAAATCTAGTTTGTCTGGTATAAGGATGGCTACTCCAGCTTTCATTTGATGACCATTAGCATGATAAATGTTTCTCCACACCCTCACTCTCAATCTGGAGTTGTTTTTGGGTCTAAAATGAGTCTCTGTAACAGAATATCTATTGGTCTTGCTTTTTTTAAAAAATCCATTCTGATACCTTATGTATCTTGATTGAAACATTTAGTCCATTTACATTCAGAGTAATTCCTGAAGGATATGAAGTTACTGCCATTGTGTTACTTGTAAAGTCACTGTTTCTGTAGATTGCCTCTGTTTCCTCTGGTCTTTGTTACTTTTGGGCTCTCTCTCTGATTAAAGTCCCCTTCTATATTTCTTGCTGAACTGGTTTAGTGTTCACTAAGTCCCTTATGTTTTGTTTGTCCTGGGAACTCATTATCTCTCTTTCTATTCTGAATGAGAGCCTTGCTGGATAAAGTATTCTTGGTTATATATTTTCCCATTTAGCATGTTGAGTATATCATGGCATAATATGAAAAGAGTTCAGATGTCTATTGACAGATGGATGGAAAAAGAAGATGTTGCATATATACACACAATGGAATATTACTCAGCCATCAAAAAGAATGAAATCTTGCCATTTAAAATGATATGGATGGAACTAGAGGGTATTATGCTAAATGAAATAAGTCATTCAGAGGAAGACAAATACCATATGATTTCACTCATATATGGAATTTACGAAACAAAATATATGAACATAGTGGAAGGGAAGGAATCATAAAATAAGATGAAAATACAGACAGAGGCAAAACATAAGAAACACTGAAATCTGGGAAACAAACAGGGTTGCTGGAGGGGAGGTGGGTAATTGGGTGATGGGATAATTAAAGAGGGGCTCTGGATGGAATGAGCACTGGGTGTTACATGCAACCAATCAATCACTAAATTCTACCTCAGAAACTAATTTTTTTTATTTTTATTTTTTAAAACATTTTATTTTTTTGACAAAGAAAGAGTGGGAGAGCACAACCAGGGGGAGTGACAGAGGGAGAGGAATAGGCAGGCTCCCTGATGAGTAGGGAGCCCAATGCAGGGTTTGATCCCAGGATCCCAGGATCATGATCTGAGCTGAAGGTAGATACTTAACTGACTGAGCCACCCAGGTGCCCCAGAAACTAATTTTTTTAAAAAGTCAAAGATATAGAAATTAAAAAGAAAAATAGAACAGATCAACAAAACTAGGAGTTGGTTCTTTGGAATAATTAATAATCAGACTCACCAAAAAGAAAAGAGAAAGGACAAAAATAAATACAATTATGAATGAAAGGTGAGAGATCACAACCACCAACACAGAAATACAAACAATTATAAGAACATATTATGAGCAACTATATGCCACAAACTTAGGCAATCTGGAAAGAATGGATGCATTCCCAGAGACATAAAAACTACCAAAAAATAGAAAACCTGAACAGACCCATAACCAGCAAAGAAATTGAATCAGTAATCAAAAATCTCCCAAAAAACCAGAGTCCAGGCCCAGATGGCTTCCCAGGAGAATTCTCCCAAACATTTAAAGAAGAAATAATGCCTATTCTTCTGAAGCTGTTTCAAAAAAGAGAAATGGGAGGAAAACTTCCAAACTCTTTCTATGAAGCCAGCATTATATTGAGCCCCAAACCATACAAAGACCCCACCAAAAAGGAAAATTACAGACCAATATCCCTTATGAACATGGATGTCAAAATTCTCACCAAGATACTAGCTAATAGGATCCAACAGTACATTAAAAGAATCATTCACCATGACCAAGTGGGATTTATTTCTCAGCTGCAGGGGTAGTTCACCATCTGCAAATCAATCAACGTGATACACTACATTAACAAAAGACAGGACAAGAACCATATGATCCTCTCAACAGATGCAGCAAAAGCATCTGAAAAATACAGCATCTTTTCTTGGTAACAGCCCTCTGCCCTGTAGGGATAGAGGGAACATACCTCAATATCATAATAGCCGTTATACAAAAAATCCACAACAAATATCATCCTCAATGGTTTAGAACTGAGAGCTTTCCCCCTAAGGTCAGGACCACGACAAGGATGTACAGTCTCACCACTGTTGTTCAGCATAGTACCAAAAGTCCTAGCCTCAGCAATCAGAAAAGAAAAAGATACAAAAGTCACCCAAATTGGCAAAGAAGTCAAACTTACACTCTTTGCAGATGACATGATACTCTATGTAGAAAACCTGAAGGACTCCACGAAAAAATTGCTAGAACTGATACAGGAATTCAACAAACTTGCAGGATACAAAATCCATGCACAGTACTCAGTTGCATTTCTAGGCACTAACAATTAGGCAGAAGAAAGAGAAATCAAGGAATTGATCTCATTTACAATTGCACCAAAACTTATAATATACCTAGCAATGAACCAAACCAAAGAGGTAAAAAATCCGGACTCTGAAATCTATAGAATACTTATGAAAGAAATTGAGAAAGACACAAAGAAATGGAAAAACATTCCATGCTCATGGATTGGAAGAACAAATACTGTTAAAATGTCTATGCTACCCAAAGCAATCAGCACATTCAAGACAATCCCTATGAAAACAACATCAACATTCTTCTGAGTGCTAAAACAAAAAACCCAAAGCTGTAATTATCAAGACACTATGGTACTGGCACAAAAACAGACGCATAGAGTAATGGAACAGAATAGAGAACCCACAAATGGACCCTTAACCCTATGGTCAACTAATCTCCAACAAAGCAGAAAAGAATATACAATGGAGAAAAGACAATCTCTTCAGCAAATGGTGTTAGGAAAATTGGACATCCACATGCAGAAGAATGTAACTGGACCATTTTATTACACCACACACAAAAATAAACTCAAAATCAGTGAAAGACCTAAATGTGAGACAGGAATCCATCAAAATCGTAGAGGAGAACACAGGCAGCAACTTTTGTGACCTTGGCCACAGAAACTTTTTGCTAGATATGTCTCCAAAGGCACAGGAAACAAAAGCAAAAATGAGCTATTGGGACTTCATCGAGATAAAAAGCTGTTGCACAGCATGGAAGTAGTTGACAAAACCAAAACACAGCCGACTGAATGAGAGGAGATATTTGCAAATGTCTTATCAGATAAATGGCTAGTATCCAAAATCTATAAAGAACTTATCAAACTTAACACCCAAAGAACAAATAATTCAATCAAGAAATGGGCAGAAGACATGAATGGGCATTTCTCCAAAGAAGACATACAAATGGCTAACAGGCACATGAAGAAATGCTCAACATCACTCAGCATCAGGGAAATACAAATAAAAAAATCAAAACCACAATGAGAGACCACCTGACACTGGTTAGAATAGCTAAAATTAGCAAGTCAGGAAACGACAGAGGTTGGCGAGAATGTGGAGAAAGGGGAACCCTCTTACACTGTATGTGAGAATGCAAGCTGGTGCAGCCTCTCTGGAAAACAGTATGGTGGTTCCTCAAAAAGTTGAAAATAGAGCTACTCTATGACCCAGCAATTGTACTACTGGGTATTAACCCCAAAGATACAAATGTAGTGATCCGAAGGGGTATCTGCGCCCCTGTGTTTATAGCAGCAATGTTCATAATAGCCGAACTATGGACAGAGCCCAGATGACCATCGACATATGAATGCATAAAGATGTGGTATATATATATATGATGGGATACTACTCAGCCATCAAATAATGAAATCTAGCCATTTGCAATGAAGTGCGTGGAACTACAGGGTCTCATGCTAAGTGAAATAAGTCAATCAGAGAAAGACAATTATCATAATATCCCACTCATATGTGGAATTTACAAAACAAAACAGAGTGTCATATGGGAAGGGAGGGAAAAATAAAACAAGATGAAATCAGAGAAGGAGAGAAAAACGTAAGAGACTCTTAATCATAGGAAGCAAACTGAGGATTGGTGGAGGGGAGAGGGTGGGGGATGGGGTCACTGGGTGATGGACATTGAGAAGGGCATGTGATGTAATGAGCAATCGGTATTATATGAGTATGATGAACCACTGAACTCTACCTCAGAAACAAATAATACACTATATGTTAATTGAATTTAAATTAAAAAAATAAATAAAATGTGGAAAATATAAAAAGAATTATATAATAAAAGAAATAAGATAACACATGTGAGAGCACTTTGAAAGAATGTTGGTTGCTGCATAATTTCTGTTTTATGGTAACTTATAGAATGCTTATCCTTGAACAGATACAAACATAAATTCAGTCATTGGGATATTGAATCAGTATTTTCATTGAGCGCTTTAGATTAGCACATAGTAAGTGACAATTTTCTCTGTGACATATTTTGATAGTTACATTATAAATCAAAACAAATATGTGTGGCCTAAGATGAGGGGCAGAGGCAAGGGCAATCAAGAGCAGATAGAGATTTATCGCTTTAGCTATGTAACTCCCCTAGTGTTGCCCCAGATACCTGGAACCAACCCAAGAATAAGGTATTTTCTATCCTTTTCACCCCAAAGCCTAAGTTTTAATGAGGATGTTTCCAAATAGGAAACAAATATTGATGAGTCACAGAGGAAAAGACCTAAGTGTTTGTCAGGTCATAATCCTCTTACCATGAATCCAAAGCAGCTTATGAAGAAGGCAACCCAATCCTCAGATAAAGAACCTTAATTTTGCAATTGGCTGCAGTCCTCAGGGACTACAAGGGGCCTAAAGAAATGAACCTTGAGGATGGTGAAATGTGGGGAAGAAAGGGTCAGCATTTTCATGCAAGAGAGATGGGAAATCTGAGCCTCTGACCATGCCTTATCTAAGAGCATTTTTGACATTTCCAAGTGCTCCTGGTCTAAAGAGGTTTATTATGAAGTTCATCCATTCATTCATTCTTCTTCTTCTTTTAACATCAAAATAAGGAAGAAGAATGGCTCTTCTTTTAATGTCAAAATAGGGAAGAAGAATGGCTCAAAGGACAAGGGGATTTGCTAAGAGAGGTTGCTTGGTACAGGGACATTCCCTGTGTAGGTCAGAAGCCCTCGCCACACAGTGAAATTCACTGAGTTGGATTGCAGCTAAGACTCCCTTTCCCTGTGGTGCAAATTGAATTGATATTTCACCAGTTTCTATATATTTGGTATTCACTGACTTTTTCTTTTTCTTTTTTTAAAGACATTACTTATTTGACTGAGAGAGAGAGAGGGCACAATCAGGGGGAGCTGTTGCACAGCATGGAAGTAGTTGGGAGAGGGAGAAGCAGGCTCCCCACTGAGCAGGAGGCATGAATCAGGGCTCCATCCCAGGACACTGGGATCACGACCTAAGCCAAGGGCAGATGCTTAAATAGACTGAGCCACCCAGGCGCCCCTTCATTGACTTTTTCTTCCAAGGCTGAGTTAATCCCAGATTGTAAATTCTGCCCCTTTTGAAGCTGAAGGGACTCTTTTGAAACATGAAGTTGCAAGCAGAGAGCACCCCAACATAAAGAAATTTGGGATGTAGAAATTGTGAATAAATGTTCCCATTTCTGAATATTTTGGCAACATTGATCATTCTCAATAGTGTTAGAATGCCTAAAGATCCGATGATTATTGTTCATTGACATCACACATCTGTTGCATAGGTTAGTGTATTTCCTAAGCCGACCCACCACTACCATCTCTCCTCCTGCCCCCTCCCATCACTAAATAAATATAACTGCTGTAGCTATAAGAGATGGGGTAATCAGTAGTTAATGGACTTGGAAACAACAGTAATAAATGACTGGCACATTCCATTTTGTAAATAACAGTTTAATAAACACAAGACTTGTGCTTGAAAAAAAATAAAAAATAAATAAAAAGTAAAGAGGAGAAAAAATTGGATATAGAAGAATCATAACTCAACTTAATAAAGTTCATATATGAGAAGTCCTCAGCTAACATCATACTTAATGGTGAAATGTTGGAAGTTTTTCCTTTATATTAATAATAAGACAAGAATTTTCACTCTCACCAATCATATTGAACATAGTTCTGAAAATTCTAAGAAGAGAAATTAGTCAAGAAAAAGAAATAAACGCATCCATTTTGGAAAGGAAAAAAGAGAAATGGTTTCCATCTGAAGATGCCAATCTTATGTATAAAAACTCCTAAAGACTCTGCCAAAATCTTTTAGAATAAATGAATGCAGTAATGTTGCTGAATTTAAAATCTATATACAAAAATTAGTTGCATTTCTATATTCTAACAATGTCATATTTGAAAGAGATATACAGAAAATCATCCAACTTACAATAGCATAAAAAGCAATAAAATATTTAGGAATAAATTTAACTAAGAAGGGAAAAGATCTGAAAACTACAAGACATTAATAGAAAATAGTAAGACACAAATAGGAAAGTTGTCCTGTGTTTGTGAATCAGAGGTATTAATATTGTTAAAATGGTCATTCTGCCTGAAGCCATCTATAGATTCAATGCAATTTCTATGAAAATCCCAATTGTATTTTTCAGAAAAATAGAAAAAATAATCTTAAAATCTTTATGGAACCCCAAAAGGCTCTGAATAGACAAAACAATCTTGAGAAAGAATAAGCAAGCTAGAGGCATCACACTTACTGATGTCAAACTATACTGCAAAGCTATACTAGTTAAAATAGTATGGTACTGGCAAAAAAAAAAGAGACACATAGACCAATGGAACAGAATCAAGAGTCCAGAAACAGATCCATGCTTATATAGTCAACTAATATTTGACAAGCATCCAAGAATACTCAACAGGGAAGAGTCTTTTCAGTACATGGTGTGGGAAAACTGGACATTCACATGCACAAGAATAAAATTGGACCTCTATCTTATACCACTCACAAAAATTAATTCAAAATGAATTAAAACCTGAAATTTGAGACATGAAACCATAAAATTCCTAGAAAAATACATAGGGAAAAATCTCCTTGACCTTGGTTTTGGAGACAATTTTTTTGTATGACAACAAAATAATAAGGAACACAAGCAAAAATCAACAAGTAGGCTTACATCAATGTATAAATCTTTTGTATAGCAAAAGAATCAGTCAACAGAATAAAGACACAATGTACAGAATTGGAAAACAAAACTGGAAAACAATGTACAGAATTTGCAAACCATATATCAGATGAGGGGTTAGTATCCAAAATATATAAGGAACTCCTATGACTCAATAGGAAAAACAAACAAACAAACAAATCATCCAATGGAAAAATGTACAGGACTGAATAGATATTTTTTCAAAGAAGACATCCAAATGGCCAAAAGGTACATGAAATAATGCTCAAAACCCCTAATAATCAGGGAAATGTCAAAGCTACAATGAAATATAAACCTATGTCTATTGAAATGGTTATCATCAAAATTATAAGACATACCAAGTGTTGTCCAGGATTTGGGGGAAAAGGAACCCTAGTTAATTGCTGGTGAAAATGAAAATTGATGTAGCCACTATGTAAAACAGTATGGAGGTTCATCAAAAAATTAAAAATAGAGCTATCATATGATCCAGCAATCCCATTGCTACGTATTTATCCAAAGGGAGTGAAATCAATATTTAAAAGCCATATCTGCACCCCAACATTCAATGGTGCATTATTCATAATAGCCAAGATGTGGAAACAATCTGTCTATAAATGAATAAATTGATTAAAAATATGATAATATACAAGGAGGTAATATTAAGACACTAGAAAGAAAATCCTGCCATTTGCAGCAACATGGATGAAGCTTGAGGCCTTTAGGCTAAGTCATATAAGTCAGACAGAAAAAGAAAAATACTGTGTGATCTCAATTGCATGTGGGATCTGAAAAGAAAAAAGCTACACTCATAGAAACAGAGAGTTTTAGTGGTTGCCAGAGGCTGGGGAATGGGGGAAGTGAGGAAATGTTGATTAGAGAGTACAAACTTTCAGTTAAGTTGAATAAGTGTTGAGGATGTAATAATCAGCATGACAACTATAGCTAAAAATACTGTATTATATATTTGAAAGTTGTGGGGAGAGAAGCTCTTAAGTGCTCTCACCACAAAAAATACTGTAATTATATGAGGTGAAAGATGTTAACTAACCTTATCACGGTAATCATTTTGCAATATATACATGTATCAAATCATTACAGGCACACCTTAAACTTTCATAATGTTATGTCACTTATATCTCGATAAAGCTGGCAAAAATCTTGTAAGTCCTATACCTGGGCTTCCTAAGGGATGGTTTCTGTCCATTTATTTTGTCCCTTTGAATAGGCCATGCTGACCAGTTTCTCCATATGCTTTGTAATATTTTTTTTTTGAATATTGGAAATCAGGTTTTTTTCTCTTGCCTGGGGTTTTTATTATTATTATTACTATTACTATTATTATTATTGTTTAAGGCTGTAGTTGTCTGTTTTGTGACTTTCAAGCTAATTTTGCAAAGACTACTCCTTATCATATAAGATCACTGAAGTCTTTTCTCCTTTGGCACCTGTTCAACTAATTTTTTTCACTATTTATTTTTTTATTTTTATTAGATTATGTTAGTCACCATACAGTACCTCCCTAGTTTTCGATGTAAAGTTCCATGATTCATTACTTGCGTATAACACCCAGTGCACCATGCAATATGTGCCCTCCTTAATACCCCTCACCAGCCTATCCCATTCCCGCACCCCCTCCTCTCTGAAGCCCTCAGTTTGTTTCCCAGAGTCCATAGTCTCTCATGATTCATTCCCCCTTCTGTTTACACTCCTTTCTTCTTCCCCTTCTTCTCCTACTGATCTTCCTACTTCTTATGTTCCATAAATGAGTGAAACCATATGATAATTGCTTTTCTCTGCTTGACATATTTCGCTAAGCATTATCTCCTCCACTCCTGTCCATGTTGCAGCAAATGTTGAGAAATCGTTCTTCTTAATGGCTGAGTAATATTCCATTGTATATATGGATGACATCTTCTTAATCCAGTCATCTGTTGAAGGACATCTCAGCTCCTTCCACGATTTAGCTATTGTGGACAATGCTGCTATGAAGATTGGGGTGTGTATGGCCCTTCTCTTCACTACGTCTGTATCTTTGGGGTAAATACCCTGTAGTGCAGTTGTTGGATCATAGGATAGCTCAATTTTTAAATTCTGAAGGGACCTCCACACTGTTTTCCAAAGTGGCTGTACCAACTTGCATTCCCACTAACAATGTAGGAGGGATTACCTTTCTCCACATCCAAAATTTGTTGTTTCCTGCCTTGTCCATTTTTGCCATTCTAACTGGCATAAGGTGGTATCTCAAGGTGGTTTTGATTTGAATTTCCCTGATCACTAATGATTTTAAACACTTTTTCATTGTCTGTTAGCCATTTCTATGTCTTCACTGGAAAAGTGTCTGTTCATATCTTCTGCCCATTTTATGATTTATTTGTTTCGTGTGTATTGAATTTGAAAAGTTCTTTGTAGATCTTGGATACCAGTCTTTTATCTGTAGCATCATTTGCAAATATATTCTCCCATTCTGTGGGCTGCCTCTTGGTTTCTTTGACTGTTTCCTTGGCTGTGCAGAAGATTTTTATCTTGATGAAGTCCCACAAGTTCATGTTTTCTTTTGTTTCTCTTGCCTTTGGAGATGTGTCATGAAAAAAGTTGCTGTGGCTGATGTCAAAGAGGTTGCTGCCTATGTTGTCCTCTGTGATTTTGATGGATTCCTGTCTCACCTCGAGGTATTTCATCCATTTGGAGTTTATCTTTGTGCATGGTGTGAGAGAGTGGTCAAGTTTCATTCTTTTGCATGTAGTTGTCCAGTTTTCCCAGCACCATTTATTGAAGAGACTGTCTTTTTTCCACTGGATGTGTTTTCCTGCTTTGTCAAAGATTAGTTGCCCAAAGAGCCGTGGGTCCATTTCTGGGTTCTCTATTCTGTTCCATTGGTCTATGTGTCTGTTTTTGTGCCAGTACCACGCTGTCTTTGTGATCACAGCTTTGTAGTACAGCTCGAAATCCGGCAACATGATGCCCCCAGCTTTGTTTTTCCTTTTCAACAATTGCTTGGCGATTCGGGGCCTTTTCTCGTTCCTCACAAATTTAAGGGCTGTTTGTTCCAGTTCTTTGAAAAATGTCATTGGTATTTTGATCGGGATGGCCTTGAAAGTGTAGATTGCTCTGGGTAGCATAGACATTTTAACTATGTTAATTCTTCTGATCCATGAGCATGGAATGTTTTTCCATCTTTTTGTGTCTTCTTCAATGTCTTTCAAGAGTGATTTGTAGATTCTAGAATATATACCCTTTACGTCTCTGGCTAAATTAATTCTGGGATAACGTATGATTTTTGGTACTATTGTTAATGTAATGGATTCCCTAATTTCTCTTTCCTCAGTCTCATTGTTCGTGTATAGAAATGCAACTGATTTCTGAGCATCGATTTTGTATCCCTCCACATTACTGAGTTGCTCTATAACTTCTAGTAGTTTAGGGGTGGATTCTTTCGGATTTTTCATACAGAGTATCATGTCATCTGTGAAGAGAGATAGTATGACTTCTTCTTTGCCGATTTGGATACCTTTTATCCCTTTTTGTTGTCTGATTGCTGTTGCAAGGACTTCTAGTACTATGTTGAATAATGATGGTGAAAGTGGGCATCCTTGTCGTGTTCCTGATCTTAAGGGAAAGGCTTTCAGCTCTTCTCCATTGAGAATGATATTTGCTATAGGCTTTTCATGGATGGTTTTTATGAAATTGAGGAATTTACCCTCTATCCCTACACTCTGAAGTGTTTTAATCAGGAAAGGATGCTGTATTTTGTCAAATGCTATTTCTGCATCTATTGAGAGGATCATATGTTTCTTGACTCATTTCTTGTTGATATGATCTATCACACCGATCGATTTGCGAATGTTGAACCACCCTTGCATCCCAGGGATGAATCCCACTTGGTCATGATGGATAATCCTTCTAACGTACTGTTGGATCCTATTAACTAGGATCTTGTTGAGAATTTTGACGTCCATATTCATCAGGAAAATCGGTCTGTAATTCTCCTTTTTGATGGGGTCTTTGCCTGGTTTGGGGATCAAGGTAATACTGGCCTCATAGAATGAGTTTGGTAGTTTTACTTCTGGTTCTCTTTTTTGAAACAGCTTCAGGAGAGTGAGTATTATTTCCTCTTTGAATGTTTGGTAGAATTCCCTGGGGAATCCATCAGTCCCTGGAGTCTTGTTTTTCAGGAGGTTTTTGATCACTGCTTCAATCTCTTCAAAATTAATCTTTCTGTTTAAATAATCAATTTCTTCCTGTTTCAGTCTTGGTAGTTTATAGGTTTCCAGGAAGGCATCCATTTCTTCCAGGTTGTTTAATTTATTGGCATATAGTTGTTGATAAAAGTTTCTAGTGATCCTTCCTATTTCATTGGTGTTGGTTGTGACCTCTCCCTTTTTATTCATAATTTTATTAATTTGGGTCCTTTCTCTATTCCTTTGACTAAGTCTTGCCAGTGGCTTATTGATCTTATTTATTCTTTCAAAGAACCAGCTTCTAGTTCTGTTGATCTTCTCTACTGTGCTCCTGGTTTCTAATTCATTAATCTCTGCTCTAATCTTGATCACCGGCTTTCTCATATGTGGGTTAGGCCTGTTCTTCCGTTCCTGCTCCAGCTTCTTGAGGTGAGAAAATAAAAACTGCATTTTAGATTTTTCTGTTCTTTTGAGTGAGGCTTGGATGGCTATGTATTTTCCCCTTAGGACTGCCTTTGCAGTGTCCCATAGGTTTTGGACCCTTGTGTTTTCATTCTCGTTGGTCTCCTTAAATTGTTTAAATTGATTTTTGATTTCCTAGTTTATCCAATCATTCTTGAGCAGGATGGTTCTTAGTTTCCCAGTGTTTGAGTTTCTTCCAAATTTTTCCTTGTGATTGAGTTCCAATTTCAAAGCATTGTGGTCTGAGAATATGCAGGGAATAATTTCAGTCTTTTGGTATCAGTTGAGACCTGTTTTGTGACAGAGCATATGAACTATTCTGCAGAACGTTCCATGTGCATTCAAAAAGAATGAGTATTCTTTGGTTCTGGGGTGTAGTGTTCTATATATATCTATGAGGTTCATCTGGTCTAGTATGTCATTCAAAGCTCTTGTTTCTTTGTTGATTTTCTGCTTAGATGATCTGTCTATTGCTGAGAGTGGAATGTTGAAGTCCCCTATTATTAACATATTTTTATCTATATGTCTCTTTATTCTGGTTAAGAGTTGGCTTTTGTATCTTGCTGCTCCCCTGTTGAAGGCATATATATTTATAATTGTCATAGCCACTTGTTAAAGGATACATCCTTTAAGAATAATATAGTGTCCTTCTGTATCTCTAACTACAGTCTTTAGTTTAAAATCTAATCTGTCTGATATGAGAATTGCTACCCCAGCTTTCTTTTGAGGTCCATTGGCATGAAAGATGGTTTTCCATCCCTTCACTTTCAGTCTGAATGTATCTTTAGGTTCAAGATGAGTCTCTTGTAGACAGCAAATGGATGGGTCATGTCTTTGATCCAATCTGCAACCCTGTGGCATTTATGGGAGCATTTAGGCCATTCACATTGAGAGTGATTATTGAGAGATATGATTTTAATGATGTCATGTTGCCTGTAATGTCTTTGTTTCTATAGATTGTAAATTTCTGTTCTGATTCACTCTTGGGGCCTTTTTACTTTCATAGAACTCCCCTTAATATCTCCTGTAGGGCTGGTTTCGTGGTTACAAAATTGGTTAGTGACTGGCGATTCTGAAATGTCTTTATTTCTCCATGAATTCTGAATGACAGCCGTGATGGATAAAGGATCCTTGGCTGCAGGTTTTTCTCTGAAAGAGCTTTAAAAGTGCCCTCCCAAACCTTTCTCTCATTCCAGGTCTGTGAAGACAGGTTTGACGTAATTCTAATATTTTTGCCTTTGTACATGAGAAATTTCTTTGCCCTGGCCTCTTTCAATACTGTATCCTTGGATCTAATATTTGCAAATTGCACTATGACATGACGTGGCATATGTTTGTCATGGTTGAATTTGGGAGGGGTCCTGTCTGCCTGTTGGACATGAATGCTTGTTTCCTTTGCTAGATTAGGGGAGTTTTCAGCTACAATTTGTTCAAATATCTCTGCTAGATCTCTCTCTTTCTCCACCCCCTCAGGGATGCCAATGGTTCTGACATTGGAACCTTTTATTGAGTCAGTAATCTCCCGTAATCTACATTCTTGAGATTGGATTTTTTTGAGCCAAGTTTCTGTTTTAGCTTTCTCTTCTACCATCCCATCCTCCAATTCATTAATTCGTTCTTCTGCCTCATTTACCCTGGCCATCAGAGCATCTAGTTTTGACTGCATTTGATTCATAGCATTTTTAATTTCTGCCAGATTTGCTCTCATTTCTGCCCTTAAAGATTCTATATTCTCGTTAATATTTTCATTAATATTTTTTTCAAGCCTACACGTTCTCTTGACCATTGTTACTCTGAGCTCCATTTCTGATAATTTGGTTATATCCATATCCATCAGTTCTGTGGCAGAGGCCACAGACTCATCTTTTCTTTGCTGGGGGGGATTTCTCCTTCTCATCATTCTGATGAGGAGAAGTTGCAGGGTTGTCCAGAGCCCAAATTATTGACCAGGACCCAGGCAGTGTGCACTTGTTTTATAGGGACCTTAGGGATGTGTTTCTAACACTGCCAGCCACTCCCGCACTCCCTCCCAAGCTGGTATCAGTCTGGTTCCAGTGAGCACTCCAGAGCTCTGGTTTTCAGACTTTTTGCATGCACATTCCCAGGTTCACGGTCTCAGTATGCTCACAGGTGCCGGTCCGTGAGTCCGGCCTGCTCCCAAGTGTAGGTGGCTACTGCTTCCCAGTGCCCGAGCACGTCGGCTCCCTCTCCCTTCAGTTTATCTTCCAATATCTGTGCATGGATTCACTGCTCCCCGATTTGTACCTCAATACTCAGTGCTGGAGATGTTCATTTATAGAGATCCAGATGTATCTTCCTGCATCTCAGGCTGATTCCGTGGGTTTTCAGGATGGTTGGTACCTATCTAGCACGACTCAGGGGACCAGCTGAAAAAGGCGACTGCTACTCCTCTGCCATCTTAACTCCTCCCCTCAACTAATGTTTTGAGAATTATTTATTTCAATGACAGAAAGTCACCACAACTTTGCAGATTGGCTCTGAGCAAGGGCACTCCTTCAAGTCTTAGTTAGGCTTGCTCTGAGTCTAGAGATCAGCCTCTCCCACCAACACTTAAGGTCTTCTAAGGTCTTTTCTGAGTATGTGTCTTGCCTTATCATACATATGCTTTCTAAATTCTTATAGATACATGGTTGCTTTTGAATGTGCTAACTTCCCAAAGAATCTCATTTCAGCTTCTCTTTCAGGTCTTAGTCTATTATATGTCTCCACCTGTAATCTCTTGCCGTATGTCTGTGATTCTGTGGTTGCCTTGGAGTTCCAAGGTAAGTAAAATAGAGTTGAACACCTTGTATGAGTCCTTCAGCTATCCCCCAGACAGGATAGAACAAATGTACACAAAAATTTGCAAATGAGGTGTGCTCTGTTCCCTCTAGTTTGAAGAAGAGAAATGAGAAACAGGCTGTTTCCACTTTAAAACTAATCCATCACCTCAAAGGAGAGGTTGAGTAAAACACCACAGAAGTTTCCTACCATTTTGAAAATGGATTTTTCTTGATTGAATGTTTGCATGGTTGCTGCAAACATTTAACTGTATTGTAGATTCTGGAAAAGTTGATTAAGACAGTTCTTACTTTTTTTTTTCCTTTGATGTTTCTGTTGGAGAAAAGGGCTTAGAATTTCTGAGTCCACCATTTTGCTGACATTAGTCAATACTTATATTGTTATACTGCATTGAAAACATCCAATCTCAACTCTTCTTCCATTGTGCAATTCCCTTTATGCTTAACACCCCTGGGCAGTGGTCACTACAATTTCCAGTGATCTTGCCAAAGTGACAAAGATGAAAAGCACCCTGGAACATGCCAGGCCCATACAATTTTAGTTCCAGACAACTTGCTAAGGCACCCCTGGTGTGGAGCATTACAGGACATCCCAGCCCACACTTGCTTCAACTCCAGTTGTCCCATCAGGGTCACCTCTGTGCAGAGTGCTCAGGGACCCTGATTCATGCCTGTCTTGGCTCCAGTCATCCCTCCATGGTGCTCCTTGCATGGAGCATACTGGAATACAGCAGTTTGCACTGGCTTAAACTCCAGCCGTCCCATCAGTGTACCACCTGCACACAGCACCCTGGGGCTCCCAGCTGACACCCCTGCCCAAGCTCCAGCTGCTTCCACCATAACACCCCTCCACAGAGTACCCAAGGAAACCCCATCCATTACTGTCTTAATTTCAGCTACCTCAAAATTGTGCCCCCTGCATAAAGCACTCAAGACCCCCTTGGCCTGCACCCATTTTGGCACCAGCCAGCATGCCAGGGTGCCCTTTCCACAGAATTATACAGGATCTCCTAGCTTGCACCCAGTTCAACTTCAGCTGTCAGACAGGGCACCCTCTGTACAGAGCCCTGGGAATACACTTCCACTCTGGCCATTCCACCAGGGTAGCTCCAGCTCGGGGTGCCTCCAAAACCCCAACCCATAAAAGCCACAGCTCCAGCCAGCTATCCAAAGTCATCAGGTACACACAGTCTACAAAGGGACAGCCATACACGTTCATTCTAGTTTAGGAGTAGTTGTTCTACATAATTCATAGAAACAAACACAGAAAGTTAAGCAAAATGAGAATAAGACAAAGTGCCAGACAATGAACTAAATGAAATGAAGATAAGTAACATACCTGATAAAAACTTCAAAGTAATAGTCATTAAGATGCTCACTGAACTGGAGAAAACAGGAAATAAACTCACTGAGAATTTCAACAAAAAAAAATAGAAATAATAAAAAAGAACCAATTAGAGCTGAAAAATACAATAACTAAAATGAAAAATATACAAGAGGGAATCAACATTAGATTAAGTATGCAGGAGAACAAATTAGTGATCTGGAGGACAGGGTACTGGAAAGCAGACAAGCTGAACAACAAAGAGAGAAAAGAAAAAAATTAGGATAGGTTAAGCAATATCTTGGACAACATCAAGCAAATAACCACTTGCGTTATAGAGATTCCAGAAGAAGAAGAGAAAGAAAGGGGCAGAAAATGTATTTGAAGAAATAATAGCTACAATCTTCTCTAGCCTGGGGAAGGAAACAGACATCCAGGTTGAAAGTACAGAAAGTTCCAAACATGATAAACCCAAGGAGGTTCATACCATGACACATAATAATTAAAAAGTCAAAAATTAAAAATGAGAAAATTTTAAAGCCAGCAAGAGAGCACCAACTAGTTACATACAAGGGAAACCCTATATAGCTATCAGTGGATTTTTAAGCAAAAAGTTTGCAGGTCAGAAGACAGTGTTATAATATCTTTAAAGCACTGAAAGAAAATAAAAAACCTATATTCAAGAGTATTCTACCTAGCAAGGTTATCATTCAGATTTGAATGAAAGTTAAAGGATTTCCCAGACAAACAAAAGTTAAAGGAGTTCACCACCACTAAACAGGCCTTACAAGAAATGTTAAAGGGACATATTTAAATGGAAAAGTAAAGGCCATAATTTTTTTCATTTTTTAAATTTAAATTCAATTAGCCCACATATAGTACATCACTAGTTTCAGATGTAGTGTTCAATAATTTATCAGTTGTGTATAATACCCAGGGCTCATCACATTGCATGCCCTCCTTAATGCCCATCATCCAATCACTCCAGCTCCCTACCCACTTCCCCTCCAGCAACCCTTAGTTTGTTTCCTATAGTTACAAGTCTCTCATGGTTTTTCTCCCTCTCTGATGATTTCCCATGCAGCTTTCCCTACCTTCCCCTATGATCTTCTGCACTGTTTCTTATATTCCACGTATGAGTGAAACCATGTGATAATTATCTTTCTCTGATTGACTTATTTTGCTCAGCATAAGTCCCTCCAGTTCCAACCACACTGATGTAAATGGTAAGTATTCATGCTTTCTATTGGCTGAGTAGTGTTCCATGGTGTATATATATATATATATATATATATATATATATATATATATATATATACCACATCTTCTTTATCCATTCATCTGTTGATGGACTTCATGGCTCTTTCCACAGTTTAGAAAAGGTCATAATTAAAAGTAAGAAAATTATGAAAGGAAAACATTTCATGAGCAAAAGTGAACATATAATAAAGGTAGCAGAGCATTCACATATAAACCTAGTATGAAGGTTAAAAGACAAAAGTAGTAAAATCAATTATATCTCAAAATTAGTTCAGGGAACTTATGATATAAAAATATGTAAAATATGACATATACATATAATGTTGAGGGGGTAGTAAAAAGGAATTTCTTTTAGATGTGTTCAAACTTACATGACTGTCAACTTAATATAGCCTGCTATATACTTAGAATGTTATATATGAGTCTCATGATAACGACAAACCAAAAACCTATAACATTTACACAGAAAATAAAGAGAAAAAAATACAAGCATAACACTACAGGAAGTCATCAATCACAAGAAAAGAGAGCAAGAGAAGAAAGGAACAGAAAAAACTACAACAATAACCAGAATGTAATTAAGAAAATTGCAGTAAGTACCTACCCATATAATTACTTTAAATGTAGGTGGCTTAAATCATCATCAACAAAGGGTGATGAAATGGATAAAATAACAAGACCCATCTCTATGGTGCCTACAAGAAACTCACATCAGACCTAAAGACACAAAAAGACTAAAAGTGAAAGGATGGAAAAAGATATTTCATGCAAATGGAAGTGAAAAAAAGCCAGGGTAGCAATACTTATATCAGACAAAATACGCTTTAAAACAAAGACTGTAACATGAGACAAAAGGACACTATATAATGATAAAGGGATCAATCCAACAAAAGGATATAACACTTGCAAATATCTATGAACTCAATATTGGAGTACCTAAATACAAAAAGCATATATATATATATATATGCCATATATATATATAGAGAGAGAGAGAAAGAGAGAGAGAGACATAAATATATAGTAGCCAAAATACTGATAAGATCTTGTCATTGCAATATGAATGATGCTAAATGGTATTATGCTAAGTGAAATAAGTCAGACTGAGAAGGACAAATACCATATGATTTCAGTCATATGTGGAATCTAAAAAAAAACCCACAAATGAATAAACAAACAAAAAGTAGAGGCAGACATAAATACAGAGAATAAGCTGATGTTTGCCAGAGGGGAGGCAGACGTGGGGATGGGAAAAATGGGTGGAAAGGAGAAGGCGATACAGTTTTCTAGTTATGGAATGAAAGGCACAGCATAAGGAGTATAATAAATGACATTGCAATAGCAATGTAACAAGACAAATGGTAGCTCCATTTGTGGTGAACATAGCATAATATGTAAACTTGCCATATCACTAAGTTGAGCACCTGAAACTAATGTAACATTGTGCATCAACTATACTTCAATAAAAAAATAATTTAAGATGGCATTGTAGGAAGATCCTGAATACACTTTATCCCACAGACACCACAAATCTAAATGGAAGAATTCCCTCTGGGAAAAAAACTGAGAACTGGCTGAATAGCTACTCTCCAACAAAGAATAAAAGGGCCACACTGAGAGAGATAAGTGAGTCAGAAATGTGGTGTCATTAAAAATCCATCCCTGGAGTGGCAACCCACAAAGTGGAGGGATCTCACAAACAAGGAAATTCTCCCTGAGGAACAAGTGGTTTGTGCTCCACATCAGGCACCACAACCTTTTAGACTGATATTGGATAGATGAGGCCTCAATATATCTGGTTTGTCAAAGCAATGGGGCATTCTTTAGGAGAACCATAGGGCTATAGGTAATTGAGATTCCACACTTAAAAGATTCACATGCAGATTCATTCAGTCACTTCAGGACCCAGCACAAAGGGAAGAGTTAATTTTTTTTATTTTTTAAAGATTTTATTTATTTATTTTAAAGAGAGAGAGAGAGAGAGAACATGAATGGGAGGGGCAGAGGGAGAGGGAGAGAGGGAGAATCTCAAGCAGACTCCACTCTGAGTGTGAAGCCCGACTCTGGGATCGATCCCAGGACCCTGAGATCATGACCTGAGCCAAAACAATAAGTTGGACACTTAACGGACTGCACCACCCAGGTGCCCCCAAAAGGAGCACTTTAAAAAGAAGCTAGATCACATGTGAAGGGGATTCATTTGCTAATCTTAATGCATTTTCCAGAGTATTAAAAGCCTGTTGAGACTCTCTCCAGGGACAGAGGTACTAACGGATGCCATTCTTATGTTCTCCCTCTACCTTGTTAGCACTAGTGCTAGCAGGTACAATTTTCTCACTTTTATCCCTACCTGCTCATGCCTGCCACCCCACGCCACTCCTGCAACACTGTCAGAGAAAGCCAACAAGCACCCCATCCCCCTGTGCCACTCCTGCAGTAGGTGAGCACACCACCCCCATATTGTCCCCTAAAAGAAGTGGGTATATACAGCCCATACAGAGGATGTCCCTTGAGTGCTGGACTCCGGCCAGGTGAGCTGTGTTTCTGGGCACAGGAGGCCTGAAACAATTGAATAGACAGGTTGAGAGACAACTAAGAACTAGGGCAAGGATAAATAGTAAAGTTCACATCCTACAAAGGGCCAACATTTAAAACCTATGAGAGATAGTTGTCTTGCCTAACATATAGAGATGGACAGAGAGTCAAGCAAAATGAGAAAACACAGGATTTGTTCCAAATGAAAGCACGAGATAAAACCCCAGGAAAAAACCTTAATAATACAGAGACAAGTAATTTACTTCACGAAGAGTTTAAAGTAATGGTCATAAAAAGGCTTTCCAGACATGAGAGATGAATGAATGAATACAGTGAGAACTTCAGCAAAATATAAAAGGTACCAACAAGAAGACACAGAGCAGAAAAATACATTAACTGATCTAAAAAAGTTTAGAGAGGTGCAACTGCAGACAAATGAGGCAGAAAAAAAAAATCAGCGATCTGAAAGTCAGAACAATGGAACTCACCAAAATAGAACAGCAGAAAGTAAAAAGAATTTTAAAAAGGTAAAGATATAGTAACAGATCTATGAGACAACACTAAGCGGAATAACTCACATTATTGGGACCCCAGGAGAAGGGAAAAAGAGGCAGAAAAAATATTTGAGGAAATTGGGGCACCTGGGTGGCTCAGTCAGTTAAGTGTCTGCCTTCAGCTCAGGTCATGATCCCAGGGTCCTGAGATTGAGCCCCACATCAGGCTCCCTGCTCAGCAGGGAGTCTGCTTCTCCCTCAGCCCCTCACTCTGCTCTTGGGCTCTCTCCCTCTCAAATAAATACATAAAATCTTAAAAAAAGAAAAAATATTTGAGGAAATAATGGCTGAAAACTACCCAAACCTGTGGAAGTAAGGAGACATGGAAATCCAGGAATCTCCCAAATCCTCCAGTTCCAGAATTCCAAACAAGATGAACCCAAAGAGACCCACATCAACACACATTATAATATAAATGTCAAAATATAAAGAGAGAACATTAAAAACAGCAAGAGAGGCAGTTGCCACCTTTGGGTCTTCCTGGTCTCCCAACTTGAGAGTGTACTGTCCTTAATCAAACTCTTTGCTGCTTTTGCTTTGGGCACTTGATCTCTAATTTTTTATTGTGTCCATGCCAAGAGCTGAGACAGAACACTTTTCATGCTGACAACTTTTGGTGCTGTGACTTAGATCACTTTGCCTCTGACTCTGCTTGTTTGCCTCCTCTAGAGGACAATGGTTTGAATTGCCCCTTTCTTGGCTGGCTCCCGTCTCCCCAACTACTTCAAACTTGGATTCCTAGAGGACCATCACCTTCAAGGTATAGCCTCCCAACCTCCCCCACCTATCCCATGCTTTCTTGAAAGTGCTTTAACTCATGACTTTAACCCTCTTCTTTATTACTGCTGGGGACCACTAGTCTGTGAGGCTCTCACCTCACCATCTCGTTTCCTATCACACATTTGCCTGTTGCATCTGTGCCGGCTACCACCCTCTTCACTATAGTCCTTTCTTGGCTGAAGCCTCTGACCCCCGGCAGTCTGACCTTCTCCTTCTAGCCTGTCTTTTAACACATAATATTCGCTGCCATAGATTTTCTCATGTCTTTCTTTGCAGTTGTCAAGAGAGACTCCCTATCAAGAGATGCTGAATCTCTCTGTGAGGAAGAAACTCAGAAGGCACCTGCACTACCCAAACCATATTCTCCACCCTCTATTCCTCCCTCCTCTCCTCTTCCCAGGCCAGCTGTTTTGTATCCACCTCTCCCAACCTGTGACCCTCGGCCTTTATTGCTTCCATATCCAGGGGCTTTCCACCTTAAGCTGTGTCCCCTGGTGGAAGTGGCCAAGGAGTTTGGACTTCAGGTTACTCAAAAACGTTTCTCTTTAATAAAGTTGAACAGATTAAACAAGACCTGGGAAAGTTTTCTGGTAACCCAGATGGTTACAGAGAGGCCTTCTAGCATTTGACCTTGGCCTATGATCTATCTTGGAAAGATGTGATGATCATTTTAAGACAGACTCTTTCAAAGACCAAAAAGGAAAAAGGTTCTTAAGGAAGCCAGGGTTTATGTTAATAGTCTTCACCTTTCTGATACCAAATACCCAATAGGAAAGACTGCTGTCCCTCCCATGGATCCAGGATGGGATTATAATCAACCTTCAAAGAGATAAGAATGAGAGTACTTTCTGTGTTAAGACAAAGTTAAAAGCCAGCTGACAAAAATCCATCAGCTACTCTAAGATATCTGCAGTCATCCAGGAGCCAAATGAGAACCCAATCACCTTTCTGGAAAGACTCAAAGAGGCTGTGACTAAATATACTAACTTTGATCTCCAGTCTTTTGAGAGACAGATAATACTAAAAGACAAAGTCCTTTCTTAATCTGCTCCAGATATCAGGTGGAAGCTGCAAAAACTGGTAAGAGAATCAAGCACCACTCAAGGAATTTCTTTCTGCAACAACTACTGTCTTTTATAACAGGGACCAAGAGCAAGAGGCTGAGGCTTGAGAGAAGGAGCAAAGGAAGGAGGTAAGGTAGGCCCAATTGCTAGTGGGCCTACAGGACCAAGCCCACTCCAAGGGTGTCCAACTCCATCCTGAAAAGAGATCAGGAAAATGCCTGACCTGTAGGACTGGCCATGGGTGTGAGAATGCCCTATTAAGGACAAGCCCCCTAAAATACCCTGTCTTAAACTTCAGCAGGCAGGACACTGGGCAGATAACTGCCTCCAAGGTCAAAGGACCCTGGATTCAGAAACTGCTGCCCCACTGATGTTGATGGATGAAGGGGGCCTCTGCTCTAGTCACCCACCTGCAAGAAGTAACCATCAATGGACTGGAGCCACGTGTAAAGATGGATGTGGCAGGCAGAACAACAACTTTCCTTTTGGATACTGGGGCCACTTACTCTGTCCTGACCTCCTTCTCTGTGATTAAGACTCCTGCAAAGTGATGGAAGTATCAGCCAAACTAATAACTAAGCCTTTCATCCCTCTCTTTTGTTGCCTATGGGAAGATTACAGATTTTGCCACTCCTTCCTGGTTATGCTAGAGTGCCCTTGTCCCCTAATGGGAAGAAGTATATTACATAAACTAGGAGCTAGGCTCATTCTGGGAGGAACCACAGCTACCTGAGTCCCCCCACAATTTCTACCAATTTAAGAAATTCTGGAGCCCAGTTCTTTAGAAGAGATTTTGTTAGTAGACCCTAGGATATGGGATGATGGGCTGCCAGAATGAATGATCACCACCACTCCTGTGTTAATAGAGCTAAAGAACCCTAATAAATGACAATACCCTGTCCATCTTGAGGCATGACAAGGACTCCAGCCCCTCATAAACAAGTTCCTAAAACATGGCATCTTGATTCATTTTAACTCCACCAAAGGAAAATTATACCTAGCCCAGGGAGAAGGGATGGCTCATTGGCAACCTGGTCAGTTAAATTCATCCACCCCTTTTCCTTCCTTCTCTGAAGCCCCATGTTTTAATACTGTTTCCTTGGCAACACAAGCCATAACTTTCCTGTGGAAATATAGGTCCCTAACTAATTGGATAGCTGAGGATATTTTATAATGCACATGGGTGCCTCTTATTGTCAGCCAAGATCCTCTTTGTCTGCAGCAACAAGGGTTATTCTTGCCTCTCCACAAATTGGACAGGGATTTGCACCTTGGCTCATGTCCTCCCTTAATTTTCCTACCTTGAGGGATCAGTCCCCATACCCCTCCCCATCACCACTGGTTTGACAGACCAAACAGGCTGTGCCTTTAATACCTAGCTTACTAGGAATCTCGTCTCTTACCAGGATTGCAGGAGTGACCACAGGAATCTACAGCACCCATGCTTCCCACCAAATTTATTATAATCTATCTAAATCTCTGCCCAAAATAAATGCAGACATTGCAGCCACCTTCTCTGACATCCAGATACAAATGAACTCCTTGGCACCTATGGTCTTACAGAACTGTCAGGCCCTTGATGTCTTTACAGCTAGAAGTGGAGGAACCTATTCATTACTAGGAGAAGAATGTTTTGGGGTCAATCAAAATATCCAGGTACAACACATCAAAACCTTCCTAGAGGGCTACCTGGGTGGCTCATTCAGTTAGTCATCTGACTCCTGATTTTGGCTCAGGTCATGATCTCATGGTTGTGAGACTGAGCCCTGCCTCAGCCTCTGCAATGGGTGTGAAGCCTGCTTAAGATTCTCTTCTCTCACTCCCTCTCCCTCTGCACCCCCATGTGCTCTCTCTAAAAAACAAACAAAAACAAAACAAACAAACATAAAACTTTCTTAGAAAATGCTTAGGTGTTTCATGATCAAGCTAACTGAGGGTGGTCAAATTGGGAAAATACCTGATCCTGGCTATCATGGCTGCTTCCTTCCTTTTCCGGGGCTCTTAATTTCCATAATTGCTCTTCTTCTTGCAGGACCACCCTTATTTAATTTACCTATAAAATTTGTGTCCCACAGACAAGAAGCATTTAAACTCAAAATAAGCATCCAAATGCTGAGGCTACCAGACCATCTCTACTCAAAACACCTGCATCTACATGGGACCCCTCGACAGACATCACACCTGGGAATTCTTCCATCTGACAGATCACAAGAATAGTAGGCCCAAACTCTCTGAAGCAGCAGTGGAGATGTTAGGTAGAAGCTAAATATGAGCAGTGGAAGGAACACCCCAAGGAAACTTCATCCCCTGACCTGAAAGATGTTAGAGCCCCAACTCCCTGACAAGGGAGTGATAGAGTTGGAAATTAGACAGGAGCTGGAGGCAAGGATGGTGATAAATAAGTTACACATTAGAAGCCTGAGGACACAATATCCTGATTTTGTGGCTTATGATATCCTGATTTTGTGGCTTCCAAGACCCTGGGGCTACAGACCAAGAGCCACAGGTACAGATCACGTGCTGGCCTCTTCCACCTTTGCCCCAAGGTAAACCTTAGATTCATTATAATGCATTTTCATTGCAGTTATAGTCCCCCTGATGGAGGAAGGCTGCTACCATGGTTCCAGTACAAATCTTGTAGGGTCAAAAACTACCCCTCCCAATCTGTGGGAAGAGTCCCCCAAACGATTAGAAGCAGCCTCCATTAGAGACTACCCAGTCCATGATGCAAGACCCCTCTCACATAAAAGGAAAGGAGCCCTGAAGGCTCACAGCAGTTGCCACTTCTGGGCCTGTCTGCTTTCCCACCTTGAGAGTGTACTGTCCTTAATAAAACTGTTTTATGCTTTCAAAAAAAAGCAGCAAGAGAAAAATAACTTTTTGCATACAAGGAACCCTCCATAAGACTATCAGCAGATTTCTCAGCAAAAGCTTTGCAAGCCAGAATGGAGTGGCATGATATATTCAAAGTGCTGAGAGGAAAAAAGAATTCTCTACCCAATGAGGTTATCATTTAGAATTGAAGGGAAAAAATAAAGAATTTCCCAGATAAATATAAACTAAGGGAGTTCATCACCAGTAAATCAGCCTGCAAGAAATATTAAAGGAATGGCTTTAAACTGAAAAGGAAGGGCTCTAGTTAGCAAGAAGAACACATACTACAGTAAATATCTCATGAGTAGAAGTAAATATGTAGCAAAGGAATTGGATTAAGTTCTTACCAAACTAGTGTGATGGTTACAAGATAAAAATAAAAATAATGATAACAACAATGATTAGTTAAAGGATATACAAAATAAAAAGATGTATAATGTGATATGAAAAACATAAAACATGGTGGGGGATAAAAAATGCAGTTTTAGAATGTGTTCAATTGTAACTTGGAATCAACTTAAAACAGGCTCATAGATATGGACTGTTATATATGAGCCTCATTATAATCACAAAGTAAAAATCTATAGTAATACACTAAAGATAATGTAAAATAAATCTAATAACACTACAAAAAATCATCAAACCACAGGAAAGAATAAAAGAGAAGAAAGGAATAGAGAGGGAGTACGAAACAGCCAGAAAACAACTAACAAAATGGCTATAACTACATGCCTATCAATATTACTTGTCAGGTAAATCATCTAAATTCTCCAATGAAAAGACATAGTGTGGCTGAATGGATTAAGAAACAAAACCATTGTATATGCTGCCTGCTAAGAGACTCACCTCAGATGTAAGGACACATACAGGCTGAAAGTGAAGGGATGGAAAAAGATATTTCATGCAAATGGAAACCAAAAACTAATTGGGGGTATATTAGACAAAAAAGACTTTAAAACAATGATGCAATTAAAAAATAAAGATGGATAAGCATTATATAATGATAAATGGTAGAAATCCAACAATATATAATATTTGAAAATAACCATTTAACGTAGAAGCATCTAAATATATAAAGCAAATATTAACAGACTTAAAGAGAGAAATTGACAGCAATACAATATAGTAGGGTACTTTAATACCTTACTTACATCAAAGGACAGATCATCTAGGCAGAAAATCAATAGGGAAATATCAGCTTTATTTTTTTTGTCAGGGGTGTGCATCAGCTTTAAATGATATATTATACAAGGGAGTTAAGAGATATGTACAGATCATTCCATTCAAAAGCAACAGAACATATTTTCTTCTCAAGTGCACATGAAACATACTCCAGGATAAATGATATGTTAGACCAGAAAACAAGTCTCAATAAACTTAAGAAGATTGAAAAATTTCAACCATCATTTTGACCACTGTGGTATGAAATTACAAATGAATTGCAAGAAGAAAACTGGAAAACCTGAAAATATATGGAGATTGAACAACATGGTACTGAATACCTAATGGGTCAATGAAGATATCAAAGGAGAAATCAAAAAAATACCTTTGGACAAATGAAAATATGACATACCAAAATCTATGGGATGAACCAAAAACAGTTCCAAGAGTTGTTTATAGTGATACAGGCCTACCACAAGAAACAAGAAAAATCTCAAATAAACAATCTAACTACACTTAAAGATATGAGAAAAAGAAAAACAAGTGAAACCCAAATTTAGTATAAGGAAGGAAATATAAATATCAGAGAGGGAAAAAAATAGAGACTGAGAAGATCAATGAAACTAAGACATAGTTCTCTGAAAAGATAAACAAAATTGACCAACATTTAGCTGGCCTAAGAAAAAAGAGAGAAGGCTTAAATAAAATCAGAAATAAAAGAGGAGAAATTACACTGATTCAAAAAAATTAAAAAGAATAATTACAGATTGCTATGAACAATTATATGCCAACAAACTGGACAACTTAGAAATACTTGATAAATTACTAAAAATATACAATCTTCCAAGACTGAATCATGAAGAAATAGAAAATCTGAATAGACCAATTACTAGTAAGGAGATTGAAGTAGCAAACACCTTGCAACAAACAGAAGTCCAGGACCAGATGGTTTTACTGGTAAATTCTACCAAGGATTCAAAGATTTAATACATATCCTCATCAAATTCTTCTAAAATATTGAAGTGGAAACAATGGTCCCAAATTCATTTTACAAGCCCAACATTACCCTGATAACAAAACCAGAGAAGGACACCACAGAAAAATAACATTATAGGCCAATAACACTGATAAAAAACAGATGAAAATCATAAAAATATTAGCAAATTGAATTCAACAATATATTGAAAGAATCATACACCACGACGACATGAGATTTATTCTAAGGATACAACGATGGTTCATTTGCAAATCAATCTACATAATACACCACATTGACAAAATGAAGCAAAAAAACCCTATGATCATCTTAATAGATGCAAAAATTGACATAATTTGACATCTATTTATGCTATAAATTCTCAACAATATGGCTATAGATGGAATGTACTTCAACATAATAAAGGCCATATATGAGAAGCCAATAGCTAACATCATAGTCATATGAAAAACTGAAAGGTTTTTTTCTAAGATAAAGAAGAAACCAAGGATGTCCACCCTTGCCACTTTTATTCAACACGGTATTGGAAGTCCTAGCTAGAGCAATTGGTCAGGAAAAAGAAAAAAGACATCCAAATTAAAAAGGAACAAATTAAACTATAATTATTTTCAGATAACATAGCATTATATATAGAAAACTCTGAAGACTCTACCAAAAACAAAATCTGTTAGTGGTAAAAAAATTTTTTTTCAGTAAGTTGCAGGGTACAAAATCAGTATACAAAAATCTGTTGTACTTTTATATACTAACAATAAAATACCAGAAAGAGAAATTAAGAAAATGACCCAATTTGGAATAGTATTCGCACCCTCCAAAAAAATTCACCTCAGAATAAATTTAACCAAGATCTCTTTTCTGAAAACTGCAAGACACTGATGAAATGAATCAAAGAAGACACAAATAAATGGAAATGTATTCCGTGTTCATAGATTGAAAGAATTAATATTGTTAAAATGTCAATACTACCAAAAGCCATCTATTGATTCAGTACAATCCCTATCAAGATGCCAAGGACATTTTTTACAAAAGTAGAAAAAAACACTCTTAAAATTAAATGGAATGACAAAGACCCCAAATAGCCAAAGAAATCCTGAGGAAAAATGGTGAAGGAGGTATCACACTTCCACATTTCAAGGTACATTATAAAGCTACAGTAGTAAAAACAGTATTTAATGGTATAAAGCAGATACATACATCAATGGAACAGAATAGAAAGCTCAGAAATAAACACAAGCATATATGGTCAACTTATCTGTGACAAAGGAGGCAAGAATATAAAATGAGGAAAGCACAGTTGGTTCAATAAATGGTGCTGGAAAAACTGGACAGCCACATGTGAAGAATGAAACTAGACCACTATCATACACCACACCAAAAATTTACTCAAAATAGATAAAAGTCTTTAATATATGATGAGAAACCATAAAACTCCAGGAAGAAAACACAGGCTGTAAACTCCTTGACATCACTCTTGGTGATATTTTTGTAGATCTGATTCCAAAGGCAATGGCAATAAAAATGAAAATAAACAAGTGGGACATCAAAGTAAAATGCTTCTGCACAGTGGAGGACACCATCAACAAAATAAAAGTCAACTTACTGAATGGGAGAAAACATTTGCAAATTATGTATCCAATAATGGATAATATCTAAAATACATAAAGAACTTATGTATCTCAATAACAAAAAAATCCGAATTAAATATGGGCAGAAGATCTGAATAGACTCTTTATAAAGAAGCCATGCAGATGGCCAACAGGCACATCAAAAGATGCTCATTATTCATCATCTGGGAAATCCAAATCAAAACCACAAGAAAATATCACCTCATACTTGTCGGAGTGGCTATCATTTAAAAAATAACAAAAATATGACAAGTGTTGTCAAGGATGTCGTGAAAAGAGAGCGCTCATGCACTGTTGGTGGGAAAGTAAATTGGTGTAGCCACTAAGGAAAACAGTATGGAGGGTCCCCAAAATATTAATATTGGAACTAGTATATGATCCAGCAATTCCACTTCTGGGTATTTAACTGAAGAAAATGAAAACAAATTCAAAAATAAATATGCACCCCTATGTTCATCACATTGTTATTTATAATAGCAATGATATAAGTCAATTGACATAATTATCATATGGTTTCCCTCATATGTGGAACATAAGGAATAGTGCAGAGCAAAATAGGGGAAGGGAGGGAAAACTGAATGAGAAGAAATCAGAGAGGGAGACAAACCATATGAGACTCTGGACTCTGGGAAGCAAACTGAGGTCGTGGAAAGGGAGATGGGTGGTGGGATGGGGTAACTAGGTGATGGGCAATAAGAGGGCACATGATATGATGAGCACTGGGTGTTATATTCAACTAATGAATCATTGAACATTATATCAAAAACTAATGATGTACTATAGCTTGGCTAATTGAGTTTAAATTTAAAAAAATAACCTAAGTGTCCATTGATGGATTAATGAATAAAGAAGATGTTATATATAACCAAATACTACTCAGCCATGAAAAGAATGATATCTTGCCATTTGTATCATCATGCATGGACTTTGAGGGTATTATGCTAAGTAAAATAAGTCAGAGAGAGAAATACAAGTACTACATGATTTCCTTATATTTGGAATCTAAACAGCAAAGCAAATTTTGTACAAAACAAAGCAAAACTCATAGATATAGAGAACAGATTGGTTTCCAGAAGGAATGGGGTTGGGGGGCTGGGTGAAATGTGTGATGGGGATCAAGAGAAACAAACTTACAGTTATAAAATAAACAAGTCCTAGGGATGTAATGTAAAAAAAAATTGTTTTATGGCCCACGGTACAGTCTATTTTTGTGAATGTTTTGTGTGTGCCTGAGAAGAATGTGTATTTTGCTGTTTGGGGCAAGGTGTTTTAGAAAGGTCAGTTAGACCACATTGGTTGACTTTTGAAGGGTATTTTCACTTGGTATAGAATACTAGTCTGATAAGGTTTTTTTTTCATTCAACACTTCAAATATGTATTCTTGCTTGCATGCTTTCTGAGAAGTCTATAATTCTTATTTTTCTTCCTCTGTAGGTAATATGGCCCCACTGTTGACTGACTATAAGATTTTCTCCTTAGTTTGGTTATTGTAGATAACGCTGCTATGAACATTGGGGTGCAACTAACCTTTTGAATTGGTATTTTTGTACTCTTTGGGTAAATACCTAGTAGCATAATTGCTGGATCATAGGGTAGTTCTATTTTTAACTTTTTTGAGGAACCTCCACAATGTTTTCCAGTATGGCTGCACCAGTTTCCATTCCCACCAACAGTGCAAGAGGGTTCCCTTTTCTCCACATCCTTGCCAACCCCTGTTGTTTCTTGTGTTGTTGATTTTAGCCATTCTGACGGGGGTAAGACTCAGCCAAAAAAAAAAAAATGAAATCTTGCCATTTGCAAAGACATGGATGGAGCTAGAGAGTATTATGCCAAGCAAAATAAGTCAGTCAGAGAAAGACAAATACCATATCATTTCAGTTATATCTGAAATTTAAGAAACCAAACAAATGAGCAAAGGGGGAAAAAGAGAGAAGTAAACCAAGAAACAGAGTCAACTATAGAGAACACACGGATGGTTACCAAAGGGGAAGGTGGGGAGGAAGATGGGTTAAATAGGTGATGGGGATTAGGGACTGCACTTCTTGTGATGAGCACCGGGTGTTGTATGGAAGTGCTGAATCACTATATTGTACACCTGAAACTAATATTACACTGTATGCTAACTAATCTGAAATTTAAATAAAAACTTTAAAAAAAGATTTTCTCCTTGCTGCTTGTTTTTTGGTAGTGTGAATATAATTGCCTAAGTGTTCATATTTGTTTCTATTTTCTTTCATATTTATCTTGCTTGATGTTCTCTGAAAATTTTGAATCTTTGGTGTTTGTTAGTAATTTTGAAAAATTCACAGCTATTATTCTTCAAATATTTCTTCTGTTTTGTTCTCTCTCTTCTACTTACAGGATTCCACTGACATGTGTATTGCACCATTTGTTATTTTCCATAATGCTTGCAGCTTCTGTACTATTTTCCTATTCTTTTTCCTCTTAGTATTTCAGTCTGGGTAATTTCTATTTACTCATCTTCAAGATTAGTGATTCTTTTTTTATGTTATGTTAGTCACCTTACAGTTCATCCTTAGTTTTTGATGTAGTGTTCCATGATTCGTTATTTGCGTATAACACCCAGTGCTCCATGCAATGGAGCCCTCCTTAATACCCATCACTGGGCTAACCCATCCCCCCACCCCCCTCCCCTCTGAAACCTTCAGTTTGTTTTCTGTAGTCCATAGTCTCTCATGCTTCGTCTCCCCCTCTCCTTCCTCAACTGTAGTGAGCATACTGATGAGCTATCAAAGACGATCTAATTTCTGATCTCTGTTTTTCATTTCTAGCATCTCCATTTTATTCCTTCTTACAGAAACTGTAAGAAACTTTTTTAATTTATTTACTTGAGAGAGAGAGAGATAGAGCAAGCAACAGAGAAAGCATGAGCAGGGGAGAGGGGCGGAGGGAGAGGGAGAATCAGATTCCCCGATGAACAGGGAGCTGGATGCAGGGCTTGACCCCAGGACCTCAGGATCACGACCTGAGCCGAAGGCAGACACTTAACTGACTGAGCCTCCCAGACACTCCAGTTTCTGTTTTCTGTTCAAGTACTTACGTAATCTTGCATGTTTTCTACTTTTTCTATTAGAGCTTTTAACACGGTTTCCAAGGTATCCCAACTTCAGCATAATAAACATTTCCAACCAGATAATTCTATTGTAAGGTGCTGTCTGTGTATTGTAGGATGCTTAGTATCCGTGGTCTCTACCCACTAGATGCCATAGCACATCTTATAACAATGATAAATACCTCCAGACATTTCTAAATGTTCCCTGTGGGCAAAATTGCCCCTCCTCCTTTGATAACCAGTGCTTAAACATGTTAGTCATAGTTGTTTTAAATTCCCTTTCTGATATTTTTAACAATCACGTCATATCTGAGTCTGCTTTGGATGATTTTTTGCCACTTCAAACTGTGTTTTCATGCTTTTTTTGTCATGCCACGTAGATTTTTTGTTTAAATATGAACATGTATAGAGTAGTAGATACTGAGATACTTTTTTTTTATACTTCAGGATTAGCATGTTTTTCCTTCTACTGGGCTTTTAGTGTGGATGCTTATGTTGATCTAGTCAGGAGTTGGACTAGGTTTGAAATTTGCTTAGTGCCTATTGTTGCTATGGTTACAGGAGTTGGAACTTGTTGCTATGGTTATCTGAGTTGGATTTTGTTGTTGCTATGGGCACAGGAGATTTCAAAAACCTCTAGTGATACCTTGTTTTTGTCTCTCCTCTTGAATTTGGATCTTTCCTTTGTTTTGCTCCCCATAGTCAGTCTCTTGTCATCCTTTCAGCCGTACTTCACTAAAATATTTACTCAAGGTTTCTTAGCTTGGTGAGGGGGAAGTTGGCGAAGGGGACATTCTGATGTTCTTTTTAAGCTTTGGGGTTAGGCAAATATTTTTAACCTGAGTTTTGAGGCATGCTCTTCACAAGTATTCCTATTCCTAGAGGATTTTAGGAAGGTAAATATGGGTGCAGTTTTTGTGGTATGCATTTCCCTCACTGAGCTGCAATGGGTTTCTACTAATGCACTACCTTGAAGATGAAGTCTTTTGTTCTGTAGTTCAGATGGAGTGGGGGAGGATGTTGAACTACGTTGATTTTAACAGTGGCTATTATTGTTCCTTTCCTCCATCCCCAAAAATGGGGGAGCTTTCTTAGGTTTCTCTTCAGTCTTACCTCTGGGGTTTCTCGGGGGGGGGGGGGAAGGCCTGCAAAATAGGTGAGAACACACTTCTGCTGTGGCCCTTATCCTAATCCATGCTAATTCTTGCTCTCATTCTAATCCACAGTTGGCCTTTAGCAGTTCACTAAATATTTCCAATTTAATCTTCTTGAAGGTTATATGGCATTTGTGACATTTATTCTGGGTATTCAATGATCCTGCCCTGTTTTTATCTGCAGGCAACTCTCTCCAGATTTCAGGTCAGTTGTCTGTCGTTTGACTTCAATTATCTGATAAGTTCAAGAAGAGTTGCTAATTTACATTTTGTCCAGCATTTTTCTTGTTCTGTGGGTCAACATAATGTTCTTTCCACATTTCTCTGTCTTCCAGGTAATATCAGAAACTACCGTTAGTAAACTTTTAAAGTGATTTAAATAATAAAAATTACCGTATATGTTTTCCCATGCACTTATCATTTTGGGGGATCTTGATTCCTTTGTGTAGATCCATATTTCCGCCTGGCATCATTTTCCTTACGTCGGAATGACCTCATTTAACATTTTTGTACTGTAAATCTGCTGCTGATGTATGTCTGAAAAAATTCTCACCTCACCTACATTTTTTAAAGATTTTTTTTTCTGGGTATAGAATTCGAGACTGACAGTTTTTCCTCTTTCAGTATTTGTATTAGGGTAATCCAGAGAAAACCAATAAGATGTGCAAGATATTGGGGAGGGGCCACACAGTTATAGATTGTTTTTACCCAGGGGAAGTTAATCTTTGTTTTATTAAGGCCTTCAACTGATTGGATGAGGCCCGACCATTATGGAGGGCAAACAGCTTTACTCAAAGTCACCAATCTAAATGTTAATTTCATCCAAAAAATAACCTCTCAGAAACATCAAGGATAATCTTCAACCAAATATGTGTCAATTTGGTTGACAAATTTAACAATCAAGTACTTTAAAGATGTTGATGTACTATCTTCTTATTGGCATTGTTTCCAATGAGACATCTACTGTCATCTTTGTATTTGTTCCTCTATATGTAATGTCTTTTTTCTCTGGTTGCTTTTAAGATATTTTTCACTTGTTTTGGATAATATGGTTATATGCCTTGCTTTATATTTCTTCACATTTTTGTGCTTAGGGATTCTTGGGCTTCTTGGAACTATTTTTATCAAATTTAAATAACTTTTAGTTATTATCATTCAAATTTTTTCCTTTATTTTTTCTTTTCCTTCTAGGACTCAAATTCCATGCACACTATACCTCTTGAAGTTTTCCCTCAGTTTGCTGATACTTTGTTCTTTTTTGAAACAACTTTTTTCTCTTTATGTTTTACCTCAGATAGTTTCTAGTGCCATATCATCAAGTTGACTTGTCTATTCTTCTTTAAAGCTTTACTGTTTTAATTCCATCTAGTATATTTTTATGTTGGTTATTGTAGTTTTCATGTCTAGAATTCTGAATTGTTTTTTGGTTTTTGTTTTGTTTTGTTCTGTTTTGTTTTTAAAGAGGGGGAGGGGCAGAGGTAGAGAAAGAGAGAGTCTTAAGCAGGCTCCACGTGGAGCCTGACACAGGATCGATCTCACAACTCTGAGATCATGACCTGAGCTGAAATCAAGAGTTGGACACTTAACCAACAGAGCACCCAGGCACCCCTGAATTGTTTTTTTTTCTAAATAATCTTTAGCTCTATTTAACTTTTTGAACATATAGAATACAGTTAAAATAACTTTAACCTTCTTGTCTGCTAATTCATAAGTCTCTAAGTTCTGGTAAGTTTCAATTAAATTATTTTTCTTCTTCATAATGGGTCGCTTTCTTCTTTGCATACCTGGTAATTTTGTATTGGATTGCTTACATCATGGGTTTTACTGTTTCATGCTGGATATTTTTGTATTCCAATAAATATTCTTGAGCATTGCTTTGTGATGTGATTAAATTACATGGAAAGAGTTTGAGGTTTTTATTGGTTCTGTTTTTATTATTTGTTATGTGGGACCAGAACACTCTTTAGTCTAAGGATAATTATTTCTCACTCCTGAGACAAGACTCTTCTGAGTACCTTACCCTCTACCCCATGGATTATGTGGTGTTCCAGTCTGGTTGGAAGAGACACTATTTCTAGAAACGTGTGACCTACCAAAATTGAAGCAGGAAGAAAAAGAAAATTTGAATAAATCAATTATCAGCAAAGAGATTGAATCAGTAATCAAAAATCTCCCAACAAACAAAGGTCCAGGAAAAGGTGGCTTCATATGCAAATTCTACTGAACATTTAAAGAAAATGTAATACCTGTTTTTCTCAAGCTATTCCAAAATATAGGAGGAAGGAAAACTTCCAAATTCATTCTATGGGGCCAGCTTTACCCTGACACCAAAACCAGATAAAGACGCCACAAAAAAGAGAGAGAACTAAAGGCAATGTCTTTGATGAACATACATACAAAATTCTTAAACAAAATACTAACAAAGAGAATCTAACAATATATTAAAAAATCACTCACCAAGATTAAGTGGGATTTATTGCAAGAATGCAAGTGTGGTTCAATATTCACAATCAATATGACACATCATATCAATGAGAAAAAGGGGGGAAAAACGTGGTCATTTCAATAGACACAGAAAAAGCATTTGACAAAATACAATATCCATTCATAGTAAAAGCCCTCAACAAAGTTGGTTCAGGGGGAACATACTTTGACATAATAAAAGGGTATATATGAAAACAGCAAACATCATACTCAAAGGGGAAAAACTGAGAGCATTTCCCCTAAGGTCAGGAACAAGACAAGCACGTCCACTCTCACCATTTGTATTCAACAGAAAAATGGAAGTCCTAGCCACAGCAATTAGACAATGAAAAGAAATAAAAGGCATCCAAACTGAAAAAGAAGAAGTAAAACTTTCAGTATTTGCAGATGACATGATACTGTATATAGAAAACCCTAAAGACTCCATCTAAAATCTACTAGGATGGATAAATGAATTCAGTGAAGTTGCAGGATACAAAATCAATGCACAGAAATCTGTTGCATTTCTATACACTAATAATGAAGCAGCAGAAAGAGAAATCAGGTAATCAATCCCATTTACAATTGTACCAAAAAATAATATACATAGGAATAAACCTAACCAATCAAGTGAAAGATTTGTACTCTGAAAACTATAAAACACTGATGAAAGAAACTGAAGATGACACAAAGAAATGGAAAGACAGTCCATACTTATGGATGGGAAGAACAAATACAGCTAAAATGTCTGTATTACCCAAGAAATGTACATATTTAATGCAATCACTATCAAAATACCCATAGCAGTTTTGACAAAACTAGAACAAAAAAATCCTAAAATTTGTATAGGACCACAAAAGACCCCAAATAGCAAAGAAATTTTGAAAAAGAGAAGCATAACTGGAAGTATCATAATTCCAGACTTCAAGTTATATTGAAGAGCTGTAGTGATCAAGACAGTATGGTACTGGCACAAAAATAGACACATAGATCACTGGAACAGAATAGAAAGCCCAGAAATGAACCCACAGAATTTTGATGGATTCCTGTCTCACATCGAGGTCTTTCATCCATTTGGAGTTTATTTTTGTGTATGGTGTGAGATAGTGGTCAAGTTTCATTCTTTTGCATGTAGCTGTCCAATTTTCCCAGCACCATTTATTGAAGAGACTGTCTTTTTCCCACCGGATGTTTTTTCCTGCTTTATCAAATATTAGTTGCCCAAAGAGCCGAGGGTCCATTTCTGGGCTCTCTATTCTGTTCCATTGGTCTATGTGTCTGTTTTTGTGCCAGTACCATGCTGTCTTTGTGATCACAGCTTTGTAGTACAGCTCGAAATCCGGCATTGTGATGCCCCCAGCTTTGTTTTTCCTTTTCAACAGTTCCTTGGAGATTCGGGGCCTTTTCTGATTCCATACAAATTTAAGGACTATTTGATGCAGTTCTTTGAAAAATGTCCTTGGTATTTTGATCGGGATAGCATTGAAAGTGTAGATTGCTCTGGGTAGCTTGGACATTTTAACTATGTTAATTCTTCCAATCCATGAGCATGCAATATCTTTCCATCTTTTTATGTCTTCCTCAATGTCTTTCAAGAGTGATTTATAGTTTCTAGAATATAGGTCCTTTACGTCTCTGGTTAAGTGAATTCCGAGGTAACGTATGGTTTTTGGTGCTATTGTAAATGGGATGGATTCCCTAATTTCTCTTTCTTCGGTCTCGTTATTCGTGTATAGAAATGCAACTGATTTCTGAGCATTGATTTTGTATCCCGCCATGTTACTGAATTGCTCTATAACTTCTAATAGTTTGGGAGTGGCTTCTTTTGGGTTTTCCATATAGAGTATCATGTCATCTGTGAAGAGAGACATTTTGACTTCTTCTTTGCTGATTTGAATACCTTTGATCCCTTTTTATCGTCTGATTGCTGTTGCAAGGACTTCTAGTACTATGTTGAATAATAGTGGCGAGAGTGGGCATCCTTGTCGAGTTCCTGATCTTAAGGGAAAGGCTTCCAGCTTTTCCCCATTGACAATAATATTTGCAGTAGGCTTTTCATAGATGGCTTTTATGAGATTGAGAAATGTACCTTCTATTCCTACACTCTGAAGGGTTTTAATCAGGAAAGGATGCTGTATTTTGTCAAATGCTTTTTCGGCATCAATTGAGAGGATCATATGGTTCCTGAGTCTTTTCTTGTTGATATGATGTATCACACTGATTGATTTGCGAATATTGAACCACGCTTGCATCCCAGGTATGAATCCCACTTGATCATGATGGATAATCCTTTTAATATACTGTTGGATTCTATTAGCAAGTATCTTGTTGAGGATTTTGGTGTCCATATTCATTAGGGAAATCGGTCTGTAATTCTCCTTTTTGAGGGGATCTTTGCCTGGTTTGGGGATCAAGGTAATATTGGCCTCATAGAATGAGTTTGGTAGTTTTCCTTCTGTTTCTATTTTTTGAAATAGCCTTAGGAGAATAGATATTATTTCTTCTTTGAATGTTTGGTAGAATTCCCCAGGAAAACCGTCCGGGCCTGGAGTTCTGTTATTTGGAATGTTGTTTATCACTGACTCAATCTTTTCATAATTAATTGGCCTGTTTAAGAAATCAATTTCTTCCTGTTTCAATCTAGAGGAGAACAAAGGCAGCAACCTCTATGACATTGGCCAAAGCAACCTTTTTCATGACACATCCCCAAAGGCAAGAGAAACAAAAGATAAAATGAATTTATGGGACTTCATCAAGATTAAAAGTTTCTGCACAGCCAAGGAAACAGTCAGAAAAACTAAGAGGCAGCCCACGGAATGGGAGAAGATATTTGCAAATGACACTACAGATAAAGGACTGGTATCCAAGATCTACAAAGAACTTCTCAAACTCAATACACGAGAAACAAATAAACAAATCAAAAAATGGGCAGAAGATATGAACAGACACTTTTCCAATGAAGACATACAAATGGCTAACAGACACATGAAAAAATGTTCAAAATCATTAGCCATCAAGGAAATTCAAATCAAAACCACACTGAGATACCACCTTATGCCAGTTAGAATGGCAAAAATAGACAAGGCAAGAGACAACAATTGTTGGAGAGGATGTGGAGAAAGGGAATCCCTGCTACATTGTTGGTGGGAATGCAAGTTGGTACAGCCACTCTGGAAAACAGTGTGGAGGCCCCTTAAAAAGTTAAAAATTGAGCTACCCTATGATCCAGCCATTGCACTACTGGGTGTTTACCCCAAAGATACAGACGTAGTGAAGAGAAGGGCCATATGCACACCCATGTTCATAGCAGCAATGTCCACAATAGCCAAATCATGGAAGGAGCCGAGATGCACTTCAACAGATGACTGGATTAAGAAGTTGTGGTCCATATATACAATGGAATATTACTCAGCTATCAGAAAGAATGAGTTCTCAACATTTGCTACAACATGGATGGCACTGGAGGAGATAATGCTAAGTGAAATAAGTCAAGCAGAGAAAGACAACTATCATATGATTTCTCTCATCTATGGAACATAAGAACTAGGATGATCAGTAGGGGAAGAAAGGGATAAAGAAAGGGGGGGTAATCAGAAGGGGGAATGAAACATGAGAGACTATGGACTATGAGAAACAAACTGAAGGCCTCAGAGGGGAGGGGGGTGGGGGACCGGTGATGGGTAGTAAGGAGGGCACGTATTGCATGGTGCACTGGGTGTTATACGCAACTAATGAATCATCGAGCCTTACATCGGAAACCAGGGATGTACTGTATGGTGACTAACATAATATAATAAAAAACCATTAAAAAAATAGATGAATGCAACAACAAAAAAAAGAAATGAATCCACAATTATATGGTCAATTAATTTTTGACAAAGCAGGAACTAATGGAAAAAGGACAGTCTCTTCAACAAATGATGTTGGGAGAACTGGTCAGATACATGCAAAATAATAAAATTGGACCACTTTTGCACTCCATACACAAAAATAAATTCAAAATGGATTAAATGCCTAAATGTGAGACCTAAAACCATAGAAAACCTAGAAGAAAACATAGGAAGTAAGGTCTCTGACATTGGTTGTGGCAACATCTTTTTAGATATATCTCCTGAGGCAATGGAAACAAAAGCAAAAATTAACTATTGGTACTTCATCAAAATAAAAAGCTTCTGCACAGTGAAATAAACAATCAAAAAAAAAAACTGAAAGGCAACCTACAGAATGGGAGAAGATATTTGCAAGTGACATATCTGATAAAGGGTTAATATCCAAAATATGTAAGGAACACATACAAATCAACACTCCAAAACCCAAATAATCCAATTTAAAAATGGCCAGAAGAAATGAACAGACATTTCTCCAAAGAAGACATACAGATGGCCAACAGACACATGAGAAGATTCTCATCATCACACATCATCAGGAAAATGCAATCAAAACTACAATGAGATGCCACCTTCCACCTGTCAGAATGGCTAAAATAAAAAACACGAGAATCAATGAGTGTTGGTGAGAAGGGAGAAAAACAAACCTTTGTGTCTTTTTGCTGGCAATGCTAACTGGTGAAGCCACTGTGGAAAATAATATGGAGATTCCTCAAAAAGTTAAAAATAGAACAGTTTTATGTTCCAGCAATTGCACTACTAGGTATTTATCTACAGGATACAAAAATATTAATTCAAAGGCATCATGCACCCTTGTGTTTATAGCATCATTATTTATTATAGCCAAGATGTAGAAACAGCCCACGTATCCATCAACTGATGAACAGATAAAGAAGATGTGGAATAGGGGTGCCTGGGTGGCTCAGTCGTTAAGTGTCTGCCTTCGGCTCAGAGTGTGATCCCGGTGATCTGGGATCAAGCCCCACATCAGGCTCCTCTGTTGGGAGCCTGCTTCTTCCTCTCTCACTCCCCCTGCCTGTGTTCCCTCTCTCACTGGCTATCTCTCTCTCTATCAAATAAATAAATAAATAATAAATAAATAAAATCTTTTTTTAAAAAAGGAGTGGAATATATAAAAAATGGAATATTATTCAGCCATAACAAAGAATGAAATCTTGCCACTTGCAATGATATGGATGGGGCTAGAAAGCATAATGCTAAGTGAAAATTCAGTCAGAGAAAGACAGATACTTTCATTCATCTGTGGAATTTAAGAAAAAAAAACAAATGAGCAAGGGAAAAAAAAGAAAGGGAGAGAAAAACCAAAAAACAGAATTTTAACTATAGAGAACAAACTGATGGTTACCAGAGGGGAGGTGGGTGGAGGGTGGTGAAATAGGTGATGGGGATGAAGTAGTGCACTTGTCATGGTGGGCACTGGGTGATGTGTGGAATTGTTGAATTCCACTATATTGTATACCTGAAACTAATATAACAATGTATGCTAACTATACTAGAATTTAAATAAAATACATAACAAATAATGAAAATAATAGTCTCAAACACTGAAATAATGAGAAAAGATATACATCTAAAGACTGAATCTCCTGAGTAAAGCACCAAAAATAGGTGAACCAAAAGAAAAATACATGTAAAGACATGTCATAAATTTCTGAAAACTAAATACCAAGAGAAAGAAACACCTTTAGGGGGAGAGGAGGGAAGATGGCAGAAGAGTAGGGGACCCTCATTTCATCTGGTCCCTTGAATTCAGCTAGATAGCTATCAAATCATTCTGAACACCTGTGAATTGAACCTGAGACCTAAGAAAAGAATTGCTGCAATTCTACAAATAGAAAAGTGACCACTTTTGGCAAGGCAGGATGTGCAGAGAAGTGAATCTGATGGGATATCTTGGAAGATAAACTGCAGGGGGAAGGAGCCTCCATCATCTGGCTACTGGAAAGTGTTATATCAATGAGTGCAAAATCAGAACTTTTAGAAGTCTGCTCGGCTGAAGGATGTCCCTGCCTGAAACGTGCTTAGGTGGCAAAGGGGGCAGAATTCTAGGTGGGACAGTGTGGTCTCAAGATCCCCAGGGTCACAAAAAAACCCCAGGGATGCCTGAGTGTGGCAGAGTTCCCAGGCATTGGAGCAGGGAAGCCAGCTAAAATTAGCGAGCCCCATAGTGGGCTCTCAGCTAGGTGATGCCATAAACCATGAACCATGGCACAATTAGGGCCCACTCTTCAAGCGAGGGCCCAGCAAGTGGTGTTGCCCTCCTTCTTCCTCCAGGAGGAGCTGCCCGGGTGCACACACTATGGGGCAACTGCTCACAGAGCAGAGGCCAAGCAAGCAGGAGAGCCATAGTGAGAAACCGCCTCCTTCCTCTGGTAGGATTGGTGCAGGTTTGCACCACAGGAGTCTGCAGAGTTTGGCACACACAAAAGTAATTGACTGCTTCTCCATGAGGGTGCACTGAAGAGTGGGGGCTGTGATCATTCAGATCTGGGGCTGGAGATTGGGATGCCACCATTTTAATTTTTATTTCATTCTCTAAAGTGGCTCAGAAAGCCTATAGGGAACAAAAGCCACATAGAGCAACCAGAAGCAGATTACACTGAGCCCAGACCCCTATCAAGGGGCATTGCAACACCTGAGACACCTGAGAATCAGTGCAACAGGCCCCTCCCACAGAAGATGAGCAGAAACAGCAGGCTAATACCAAGTTTATGAATCACAGAGAACTGAAAAACTCCCACACTAGGGGAAAACGGTATATAGAATTCGAGGCTTTTTCTCATGCTTCTTTAGTCTTTCAATTATAATTTCCCTTTTCCTTTTTTCTTTTTTTCTCCATTTCAACTAGTTTATTTTATCAACTCTTTTGTAAGTCCATTTTTAATTTACATTTACATTTTATAGATATATTCTTCATTTTTGGCTTCCTTTCACTGTATTCAATTTCATTTTTGTATACATATAAATTTTTCTTCCTTTACAATTTTGGGATCTAGTGTCTGTTAGATTATATTCTCTCTTTCCTCCTACCCCCCACCTTTGTTTTTTCCTTTTTTGGTTTCTGATCTCTTCGGATTTGTCTAGTGTGTACTTTGCTGAGGTCATGTTTGACATTTTTGATTTTGTTCTCTTGTTCATCTATTCTTCTCTGGACAAAATGACTAGAAGGAGAAATTCACAACAAAGGAAAGAACAGAGGTAATAATCTCTGCCATAGATAAAATCAATGTGGATATAAGTAAAATTTTGGACCTAGAATACAGAAAAACAATTATGAAGATATTAAGTAGGACTGAAAAAAAGTATAAAAGACACTAGAGAATCCATAAGTGTGGAAATAAAAGAACTAAAATCTAATCAGGCCAAAATTTAAAATGCTTTAAGTGAGATGCAGTCTAACATGGACACTCTAATGGCTAGGGTAACTAAGGCAGAATAGAGTCAGTGACATAGAAGACAAAATGATGGAAAATAAGGAGGCTGAGGAAAAGAGAGAAAAACAGCTAATGGATCATGAGGAGAGGCTTTGAGAAATCAGCAATACCAATAAAGCAAAACGATACTAGAATTATTAGGGTCCCAGAGGAAGAAGAAAGAGAGGGACAGAAGGCATATTGGAGCAAATCATAGCTGAGAACTTCCTAATCTGTGGAAGGAAGCAGGCATTCAAGTCCAGGAAGCACAGAGAACCCCCTTTAAAATCAATAAAAATAGATAAACACCCTGACATATAATAGTGAATGTTACAAATTTCAGAGATAAAGAGAAAATCCTGAAAGCAGCTTGAGAAAAGAGGTCTTAACCTACAAGGGTAGACACATTAGACTAGCAACAGACCTATCTACAGAGACCCAGCAGGCTAGAAAGGGCTGGCATGATATATTCATAAATAAGAAAAACATGTACCCAAGAATACTTTATCCATCAAGGTTGTTCCATCCCAAATGGAAGGAGAGATAAAGAGCTTCCAGGGCAAACAGAAATGAAAAGAATCTGTGATCACTAAACCAGCCTTGCAAGAAATGTTAAAGGGGATGCTTTAAGCAAACAGAGAGCCCAAAAGTAACACAGCCCAGAAAGAAAGAGAGAAAATATACAGAAACAGTGACTTTGACAAAAATGAAGACCACTGATATTCAGCTGAAGTTCACACTACTTTGGACCAGAACCCTTGACTCAGTAATAGCATGTTATAGAAACCTGTGTCTCTATCAGGTGAGCATAAGCATCAGAGACTCTTTGTGTCGCTATCTGTTCCAGGCACCACCTTCTCTTAGTTGGAAGGTAAGCTCACATTGAATTGAATTCTGATGTTTTATTAAAGGTTTTCAGCATTGGGTTTATTTTATGTTCCTAGGAATAAGATCCCTTGGGATCTCTAAAAATCTGATCACATTTAAAATCTGCTTCTGTGGGTTGTCTGCTTGGTTAATATCTTGAATGTTGTTTGTCTATAAGAAATGCGTATATATATGGTGCAGACCCATGCTGATCTTCTAGGGGAGGGTCCTGCCACACTGTGGCTGGTGCCAATTTGTCCCAGGAAGCAGTTGCATGACCATGTAGGGGCTTGGAGTTTATGGTAAAGCACAGGCAAAAGCTCACTTTCAGGTTAGCTGCCTTCAGCAGGTGCCTCTGCTGCTATGCTAATTAATGGGGCCTAATTGATGGGGCCACTCAATGGTGCCCACCTTCTCTTTTTTCCTCTGAGAGCTTGGGTCACATTTCCCAAATGCATTCCAAGGCGGGGAACTGTCTCTCCCAGTGTGACCCACGGGATCTTCAGAGCATGTTGTCTGCTCCCAGACCTCAGCCCTCCTTCTCCACAGGATCACTGCTAAGCCCACTAGGCATGACCCTGGCAATGACGTGGATTTCTAGAACTTCAGACTTTGAGCTCCAATCCTTGTAATAACTTGTAATAATCAGCCCCTCTCCTTTTCCCAATGAATCGTTTTGGGGAAGTGTTTCTCTTGTGCAATGCCCTGCACTCTGCTTTCTCTCTTTCTCTCTCTGTCTCTCTCCTCTCTCCATGATCAGGGCTCTCCCCCCTCTGTAGCACCTGTGATTATTTTCTCCCCCAAATCAACTCCCACAGCTTCTACCTTCCACAAGGTGGCCTTTTTTTCTCCCTCGAGATGTTCATTTTATTCTCTCAGTCCACAGATCAATTTCTTGGGTGTTCAGAATGATTTGATATTTCTCTAGCTGTGTTTGAAGGTTGAGGCAAGCATAGGGTCACCCTACTACTCCACCATCTTAACTCCCCCTCTAAAGTCTTATTTATTAAAAGGAAAGATAACTCTGTTTAACATGGGGGAAATCCCCTTCATTTCTATAGTCTGGGGGTTAATAAGTGCCAGACATTTTTAAAGATTTTATTTTATTTATTTGAGACGCACAGAGAGAGAACGTGAGTGGGGAGGGAGGGGAAGAGGGAGAAGGAGATGGAGAAGCAGACTCCCCACTGAGTAGGGAGCTCAGCCTGGGGCTTGATTCCAGCACTCTGGGATCATGAACTAAGCCAAAGGCAGACACTTAACCCACTGAGTCATCCAGGCACCCCAATATGTGGTAGACTTTAATCACAAGCTTAATAAAATTGTAAAGGACAGTAATATTTCAAAATCAGTTGTGTGTCACTCTTTTTTGTGTACGTTTATGGCAAAATATATTTTCTACATCTAAATTTTCTTCTCTCTTCTTGAAGAGAGAATATAATTAGCTTTTGCAGTGATAATTGCATATTTGTCAGGAGTCAACTCCCTCTCATTTCTTTTCCTTTCCATTTCCTTTCCTTTACTCTCTCTTGAGAAACTTTAAAGATTAACTGATCAAGAAATCATGCAGTTTTTCTGTGCATATTTTAAGAATATCTAGTCTAGATAAACAGTTATTAAAATAGAAAGAAAATTATTAAAATATGGGGTTTATGGAGGGACACTGAAAAGCTTATTTCCATAACTTCTCTTACTATAGCAATGAGGTAATAGGAAAAGCTTTCATTTCAAGATAAAAGGAGAGTATTGTCATAATTTAGATTTTTAAAAAATTAATTTACAATACCAAATTAATGTTAGAACAATATTTTGGTTTGTTAAGGACCAGGGCTAAATTTCTTTTTATTAAAATTTCTTAACTTCCTTACATTAGTTTATGAGTGAAATAACTTTCTACATTTTTCGTAACTTGTTTAAATACAAAATTATATGTGTAAAATAATATTCATCTACAGATGACCATTATAATAATGAATATTATATTCACTAACCTAATAAATGCTATAAATATAATGAATGTTATGTTTTAAAGAATATCTTTACAAGGAATTAATTTTATGAAATTCTTAAAATGATTCAAATCATAAAGATTTCTTTTGAAAACAGAATTGTATTTAATTGTATCTTTTTTACCTTTTTAAAAATTTAAATTCAATTAATTAACATATATTATTGGTTTCAGAGGTACAGGGCTGTGATTCATCAATCTTATATAATACCCATATGATGGGTATTATATACATCACATGTTCTCCTTACTTACATCATATGCTCTCCTTAATGTCCATCAGCCAGTTGCCCCATCCCTGCACCCACCTCCCCTCCAGCAACCCTCAGTTTGTTTCCTATGATTAAGAGTCTCTTATGGTTTGTCTCCCTGTCTGGTTTTGTCTTGTTTCATTTTTTCCTCTCTTCCCCTATGATCCTCTATCTTGTTTCTTAAATTCCAATATCAGTGAGATCAAATGATAATTGCCTTTCTCTAATTGACTTATTTCACTTAATATAATACCCTCCAGTTCTATCCACATCATTGCAAATTGCAAGATTGCATTTTTGATGGCTGTGCAATATTCCATCGTATATATGTACCACATCTTCTTTATCTATTCATCTGTTGCTGGACGTCTGGGCTCTTTCTACAGTTCGGCTATTGTGGACATTGCTGCTATAAACATTGGGGTGCAGGTGCTCCTTCGAATCACTACATTTGTATCTTTGGGGAAAATACCCAGTAGTGTAATTGCTGGGTCCTAGGGTAGCTCTATTTTCAACTTTTTGAGGAACCTCCATACTGTTTTCCAGAGCAGCTGCACCAGCTTTCATTCCCACCAACAGTGTAGGAGGGTTCCCCTTTCTCCACATCCTTGTCAACATCTGTTATTTCCTGAGTTATTAATTTTAGCTATTCTGACTGGTGTGAGGTGATATCTCATTGTGGTTTTCATTTGGATTTCCCTGATGCCGAGTGATATTGAGCATTTTTTCATGTGTCTGTTGACCATTTGTATGTCTTCTTTGGAGAAATGTCTGTTCATGTCTTCTGTCCATTTCTTGACTGGATTTTTGTTTTTTGAGTGTTAAGTTTGATAAGTTCTTTATAGATTTTGGATACTAGCCCCTTATCTATTATGTCATTGGAAAATATCTTCTCCCATTCTGTGAGTTGTCTTTTGGTTTTGTTGACTTTTTCCTTTGCTGTGCAAAAGCTTTTTATCTTGACTAAGTCCCAAGAGTTCATTTCTGCTTTTGTTTCCTTTGCCTTTGAAGACGTGTTTAGCAAGAAGTTGCTATGGGTGAGGCAAAAGAGTTTGCTACCTGTGTTCTCCTCTAGGATTTTGATGGTTTCCTGTCTCACATTTAAGTCTTTCATCCATTTTGAATTTATTTTTGTGTAAGGTGTAAGAAAGTGGTCCAGTTCATTCTTCTGCATGTTCTTGTCCAATTTTCCCAACACCATTTGTTGAAAAGACTGTCTTTTTTCCATTGGATATTCTCTACTGCTTTGTTGAAGATTAATTGACCATAGACTTGAGGGTCCATTTCTGGGTTCTCTATTCTGTTCCATTGATCTATGTGTCTGTTTTTGTGTCAGTACCATACTGTCTTGATGATTACAGCTTTATAATACAGCTTGCAGTCCACAATTGTGATGCCTCCAGGTTTTCTTTTTCAACATTCCTTTGGCTATTTGGGGTCTTTTCTGTTTCTGCTGCTTCATTATTGGTGTATAGAAATGCAACAGATATGCACATTGATTTTTTATCCCGCAACTTTGACAAATTCATGTATTAGTTCTAGCAATTTTTTTGGTGGAGTCCTTTGGGTTTTCTACATAGAAGAAAAGATAAAGAATCTTAAAAGAAGCAAGAAAAATACAAAAAAACACCTAAAATGGAAACCCCATAAGGCCTGTTAGCTGATTTTTCAGCAGAAACTTTGCAAACTGGATGATTTGGCATGATATATTCAAAATGCTGAAAGGAAAAAAAGCTAAAACCAAGAATACTCAACCTAGCAAGGTTATAATTCAGATTTGAAGGAGAGATAACAAGATTCCAAGACAAACAAAAGATAAAGAAGTTTATCACCACTGAACCACCTTTATGAGAAATGTTAACGTGACTTTTTAAAAAAGATCTTATTTATTTATTTAACAGAGAGAGAGAGAGAGACAGCCAGTGAGAGAGGTAACACAAGCAGGGGAAGTGGGAGAAGAAGAAGCAGCCTCCCAGTGGAGCAGGGAGCCTGATGCGGGGCTCAATCCCAGGACCCTGGGATCATGCCCTGAGCCAAAGCAGATGCTTAATGACTGAGCCACCCAGGGGCCCCTAATGTGACTTCTTTAAGTGGGAAAGAAATGCCATAATTAGTTATAAGAAAAATATGAATGAAAAGATGTAAAATATGACAACATATTCTTAGAACATCGAGAAGGGAGTATAAAAGGAATAGAAGGGGAAAAAGAAAAAAGAAGATGGTGTGTTTGAACTTAAATGACTATCAAATTAATAGAGACTGCTATTTTTTAGGATGTTATATAAGAACCTCAAGATAACCACAAACCTAAAATCTGTAATAGATACACATAAAAAAGAGAAAGAAAGGCAAAGAAAACACTACAGGTACTCATCAAACACAGAAAAACAAGAGAACAATAAAGGAACATGGAAGAACTAGAAAAACAACCAGAAAACAATTTTTTTAAATGGCAGTAAGTACACACCTATCAATAACTACTTTAAATGTAAATGTCCTCAATATATCAATAAAAAGACATAGAGTGGTGGATAAAAGAACAAAACATATCTTTACATTGACTACAAGAGACTCACCTAAGACCTACATACAGACTGAAAGTGATGGGATGGAAAAATATTAACCATGCAATGGAAGTGAAAAAAAGAGGGTAGCAATACTTATATCAGAAAATTCAATTTTAAAATGAAGATTAACAAGAGACAAAGAAGGGCATTACATAGTGATAAAAGTACCAAAAGACTGAAATTATTCCCTGCATATTCTCAGACCACAATGCGTTGAAATTGGAACTCAACCACAAGGAAAAATTTGGAAGAAACTCAAACACTTGGAGACTAAGAACCATCCCGCTCAAGAATGATTTGATAAACCAGGAAATCAACAATCAATTTAAACAATTTATGGAGACCAACGAGAATGAAAACACAACGGTCCAAAACCTATGGGATACTGCAAAGGCAGTCCTAAGGGGGAAATACATAGCCATCCAAGCCTCACTCAAAGGAATATAAAAATCTAAAATGCAGTTTTTATATTCTCACCTCAAGAAGCTGGAACAGCAACAGACAGGCCTAATTCACGCACGAGAAAGCAGTTGACCAAAATTAGAGCAGAAATCAATGAATTAGAAACCAGAAGTACAGTAGAGCAGATCAACAGAACTAGAAGCTGGTTCTTTGAAAGAATTAATAAAATTGACAGACCACTGGCAAGACTGATCCAAAAGAATAGAGAAAGGACCCAAATTAATAAAATTAGGAATGAAAAAGGAGAGGTCACAACCAACACGATTGAAAATGGAAGGAAACTTTTATCAACAGCTTTATGCCAATAAATTAAGCAATCTGGAAAAGATGGAGGCCTTCCTGGAGACCTATAAACTACCAAGACTGAAACAGGAAGAAATTGATTTTTTAAACAGGCCAATTAATTATGAAGAGATTGAAACAGTGATAAACAACCTTCCAAAAAACGAAACTCCAGGCCTGGACGGTTTTCCTGGGGAATTCTACCAAACATTCAAAGAAGAAATAATACCTATTCTCCTAAAGCTATTTCAAAAATTAGAAACAGAAGGAAAGCTACCAAACTCATTCTATGAGGTCAATATTACCTTGATCCCCAGACCAGGCAAAGACCCCATCAAAGAGAAGAATTACAGACCGATTTCCCTAATGAATATGGACTCCAAAATCCTCAACAAGATCCTGGCTAATAGAATCCAACAGTACATTAAAAGAATTATCCATCATGACCAAGTGGGATTCATCCCTGGGATGCAAGGGTGGTTCAACATTCACAAATCTATCTGTGTCATAGATTTTATCCAGAAGGAAAAATTCAAAAATCCTATGATTCTCTCAATAGATGCAAAAAAAGCATGTGACAAAATACAGCATCCTTTCCTGATTAAAACCCTTCAGAGTGTAGGGATAGAGGGTACATTTCTCAATCTCATAAAAACCATCTATGAAAAGTCTACAGCAAATATCATTCTCAATGAGGAAGAAAAGCTGGAAGCCTTTCCCTTAAGATCAGGAACACGACAAGGATGCCCACTCTCACCACTATTATTCAACATAGTACTAGAAGTCCTTGCAACAGCAGTCAGACAACAAAAAGGGACAAAAGGTATTTGCAAATGATGCTACAGATAAAAGACTGGTATCCAAGATCTACAAAGAACTTCTCAAACTCAATACGTGAGAAACAAATAAACAAATCATAAAATGATAAACAAATGATGAATCGAACTTTACATTATAAACCAGGGATGTACTGTATTGTGACTAGCATAATATAATAAAAAAAAATCAAAAGAACACAAAAAAGTACCAATACAAAAAGAGAATATAATATCTGTAAATATCTAGGCACCCAAAACTGGAGTACGTAAATACATAAAACTAATGATAATGGACATAAAGAGAGGAATTAATAGTAATATGATAATAGCATGGGATTTTAACACTACACTTACATCAATGGATAAACCATCCAGACGTAAAATTAATAAGGAAAGTATGTATTTTTTATATTTTTATTTTTTATTTATTTTATTATTTATTTATTTATTTATTTTAATGTTTTTTTTTTAAGATTTTTATTTATTTATTGGACAGAGATAGAGACAGCCAGCAAGAGAGGGAAACACAAGCAGGGGGAGTGGGAGAGGAAGAAGCAGGCTCATAGCGGAGGAGCCTGATGTGGGGCTCGATCCCAGAACGCCGGGATCACGCCCTGAGCCGAAGGCAGACGCTTAACCGCTGTGCCACCCAGGCGCCCCTATTTTAATGTTTTTTTTATTATAGTCACCATACAGTACATCCCTGGTTTCTGATGTAAAGTTTGATGATTCATTAGTTGCGTATAACACCCAGTGCACCATGCAATACGTGCCCTCCTTACTACCCATCACCAGTCTATCTCATTCCCCCACCCCCTCCCTTCTGAAGCCCTCAGTTTGTTTCTCAGCGTCCATAGTCTCTCATGCTTCATTCCCCCTTCTGATTACCCCCCCTTTCTTTATCCCTTTCTTCCCGTATCGATCTTCCTAGTTCTTATGTTGTATAATTGAGAGAAATCATATGATAATTGTCTTTCTCTGCTTGACTTATTTCACTTAGCATTATCTCCTTCAGTGCCATCCATGTTGCAGCAAATGTTGAGAAATCGTTCTTTTTGATAGCTGAGTAATATTCCATTGTATATATGGACCACAGCTTCTTAATCCAGTCATCTGTTGAAGGGCATCTCGGTTCCTTCCACGATTTAGCTATTGTGCACAATGCAGCTATGAACATTGGGGTGCATATGGCCCTTCTCTTCACTACATCTGTATCTTTGGGGTAAATACCCAGTAGTGCAATGACTGGGTCATAGGGTAGCTCAATTTTTAACTTTTTAAGGGACCTCCACACTGTTTTCCAGAGTGGCTGTACCAACTTGCATTCCCACCAACAATGTAGCAGGGATCCCCTTTCTCCACATCCTCTCCTGCATTTGTTGTTTCTTGCCTTGTCAATTTTTGCCATTCTAACTGGCGTAAGGTGGTATCTCAGTGTGGTTTTGATTTGAATTTCCTTGATGGCTAATGATTTTGAACATTTTTTCATGTGTCTGTTAGCCATTTGTATGTCTTCATTGGAAAAGTGTCTGTTCATATCTTCTGCCCATTATATGATTTGTTTATTTGTTTCTTGCATATTGAGTTTGAGAAGTTCTTTGTAGATCTTGGATACCAGCCTTTTATCGGTAGTGTCATTTGCAAATATATTCTCCCATTCCGTGGGCTGCCTCTTAGTTTTTTTTGAGTGTTTCCTTGGCTGTGCAGAAGATTTTTATCTTGATGAAGTCCCACAAGTTCATTTTATCTTTTGTTTCTCTTGCCTTTGGGGATGTATCATGAAAAAGGTTGCTTTGGCCGATGTCGTAGAGGTTGCTGCCTATGTTCTCCTCTAGGATTTTGATGGATTCCTGTCTCACATCGAGGTCTTTCATCCATTTGGAGTTTATTTTTGTGTATGGTGTGAGAGAGTGGTCAGGTTTCATTCTTTTGCATGTAGCTGTCCAATTTTCCCAGCACCATTTATTGAAGAGACTGTCTTTTTTCCATTGGATGTGTTTTCCTGCTTTATCAAAGATTAGTTGCCCAAAGAGCCGAGGGTCCATTTCTGGGTTCTCTATTCTGTTCCATTGGTCTATGTGTCTGTTTTTGTGCCAGTACCATGCTGTCTTTGTGATCACAGCTTTGTAGTACAGCTCAAAATCCGGCATTGTGATGCCCCCAGCTTTGTTTTTCCTTTTCAGCAGTTCCTTGGAGATTCGGGGCCTTTTCTGGTTCCATACACATTTAAGGACTATTTGATGCAGTTCTTTGAAAAATGTCCTTGGTATTTTGATCGGGATAGCATTGAAAGTGTAGATTGCTCTGGATAGCATGGACATTTTAACTATGTTATTTCTTCCGATCCATGAGCATGGAATATTTTTCCATCTTTTTGTGCCTTCTTCAATGTCTTTCAAGAATGATTTATAGTTTCTAGAATATAGGTCCTTTATGTCTCCGGTTAAGTTAATTCCTAGTTAACGTATGGTTTTTGGTGCTATTGTAAATGGGATGGATTCTCTAATTTCTCTTTCTTCAGTCTCATTATTCGTGTATAGAAATACAACTGATTTCTGAGCATTGATTTTGTATCCCACCACATTACTGAACTGCTCTATAACTTCTAATAGTTTGGGAGTGGATTCTTTTGGGTTTTCCATATAGAGTATCATGTCATCTGCATAGAGAGACAATTTGACTTCTTCTTTGCCAATTTGGATACCTTTTATCCCTTTTTGTTGTCTGAATGCTGTTGCAAGGACTTCTAGTACTATGTTGAATAATAGTGGCGAGAGTGGGCATCCTTGCCGTGTTCTTGATCTTAAGGGAAGGCTTCTAGCTTTTCCCCATTGAGAATAATATTTGCTGTAGGCTTTTCATGGATGGTTTTTATGAGATTGAGGAATGTACCCTCTATTCCTACTCTCTGAAGGGTTTTAATCAGGAAAGGATGCTGTATTTTGTCACATGCTTTTTTTGCATCTATTGAGAGGATCATATGGTTCCTGAGTCTTTTCTTGTTGATATGATGTATCACACTGATCGAGTGCGAATGTTGAATGAACCACACTTGCATCCCAGGTATGGATCATTGGCCATGATGGATAATCCTTTTAATGTACTGTTGGATTCTATTAGCCAGGATCTTGTTGAGGGTTTTGGCGTCCATATTCATTAGAGAAATCGGTCTGTAATTCTTCTCTTTGATGAGGTCTTTGCCTGGTTTGGGGATCAAGGTAGTATTGGCCTCATAGAATGAGTTTGGTAGCTTTCCTTCTGTTTCTATTTTTTGAAATAGCTTTAGGAGAGTAGATATTATTTCTTCTTTGAATGTTTGGTAGAATTCCCCAGGAAAACCGTCCGGACCTGGAGTTTTGTTTGGAAGGTTGTTTATCACTGACTCAATCTTTTCATAATTAATTGGCCTGTTTAAAAAGTCAATTTCTTCCTGTTTCAGTCTTGGTATTTTATCGGTTTCCAGGAAGGCCTCCATCTCTTCCTGATTGCTTAATTTATTGGCATATAGCTGCTGATAAAAGTTTCTAATAATCCTTCCAATTTCATTGGTGTTGGTCGTGACCTCTCCTTTTTCATTCCTAATTTTATTAATTTGGGTCCTTTCTCTATTCTTTTAGATAAGTCTTGCCAGCGTTTTGTCAATTTTATTGATTCTCTCAAAGAACAAGCTTCTAGTCCTGTTGATCTGCTCTAATGTACTTCTGGTTTCTAATTCATTGATTTCTGCTCTAATCTTGGTCAACTGGAAAGTATGTCTTTAAATGATATACTGGACCAGATGGATGTAATGGATATATACAGAATACTCCATCCAAAAATTACAGAATATAATTCTTTACAAGTGCACATGGAACATTCTTCAGAATATTATTTAAAATTCTTATTTATTTATTTATTTGTTTGTTTATTTATTTGAGAGAGAGAGCATGAATAGGGTTAGGCACAGAGGGGGAGGGAAAGAATTTTGAGCAGAGCCTGATGTGGGGCTTGATCTCATGACCCTGAGATTAGGACTTGAGCGGAAAGCAAGAATCAGACACATAACCAATTGAGCCACCCAGGCACCCCCATTCTCCAGAACAGATCACATAATAGGCCATAAAAGAAGTCTCAATAAATTTAAGAAGACGGAAATAATACCATGGATCTTTGCCAACCACAATGGTATAGAAGTAGAAAAAAACCCCAAGGAAAAAAACTCCCACAAATACATGGAGACTAAATTGTGACAGTAAACAACAAATGGGTCAAGGCATCAACTAAAGAAGGAATTTGAAAAACAGAAGGAGACAAATTAAAAATAAAACACAATGGTCCAAAATCTCTGGGACACAGCAAAAGCAGTTGTAAGAGTGATACAGGCCTACCACAAAAAAACAAGCAAAACTTCAAATAAACAATCTGACTTGACTAGAAAAAGAAGAACAAACAAAGGTGGAGGTGAGTAGAAAGAAGGAAATAATAAAGATCAGAGCAGAAATAAATGATATTAAGACTAAAAACATATCAACCATGAGCTGGTTCTTTGAAAAGAAAAAAGAGACAAACTTTATGCAAACACATCAAGAAAAAAATAGAGAAAGGATCGAAATATATAAAATCAAAAATGAGGGAGGAGAAGTAACAAGTGACACCACAGAAGTATAAGGGAATATAAGAGAATACTATGAATAATTATATGCCAATAAACTGGATAACTTATAAGAAGTGGATAAATTCCTAGATACATACAATCTTCCAAAACTGCACTATGAAGAAACAGAAAATATGAACAGACATATCACAAGAAATGAAATTGAATTGGTAATGAAAAAACTACCAAAAAATGAAAGTCTAGGACCAGATGGATTCACAAGTGAATTTTAGTGGACATTTAAAGAAGAGATAGTACCTATTTTCATTAAGAAGAAGAAATGTTTCCAAATGCATTCTGCTAGTTCATCATTACCCTCCTATGAAAACCAGACAGACATCACATAAAAAGAAAATTACAGATCAGTAACCCTGATGAACACAGATGCAATAATCATCAACAAAATATTATCAAACCATATACAACAATTCATTAAAAGGTCATTCACCACGATCAGGTGGAGTTTATTCCCAGGATGCAAGGATGATTCAATATTTGTAAATCAACCAACATGATACACCACATTAACAAAACAAAGGATAAAAATCATATGATCTTCTCAAAAGGTACAGAAAAAGCATTTGACAAAATACAGCATCCATTCATGATTTAAAAAAAATCCTCAACAAAGTAGGTTTACAGGGAATATACAGCAACATAATAAAGGCTATATATGACAAACACACAGCAAACATCATACTCAATGGGGAAAAACAGAGCCTTTCTTCTAAGGTAAGGAACAAGACAAGGATGTCCACTCTTCACCACTTTTATCCAACATAGTACCGGACGTCCTAGCCACAGCAATCGGACAAGCAGAAGGAATAAAAGGCATCCACACTAGTAAGAAAGAACTGAAATTTTACTATTGGCACATGACACGATTCTCTATATAGAAATCCTACAGACCCCACCAAAAACTGTAAAGGTAGTAAATGAATTCAGTAAGGTCACAGAATTTAAATCAATGCACATAAAGCCACTCATTTCTATACACTAATAATGAAGCAACAGAAAGAGAAATTAAGAAAGCAATCCCATTTACAATTACAGCAAAAATAATAAAATACCTAGGACTAAACTTAATCAAGGTGCTGAAATACCTGTACTCTGAAAACTATAAAACATTGATGAAAGGAATTGAGGTGACACAAACAAAGGAAAGATATTCCATGCCCCCCAAAAGATAAATACTCCATGTTCATGGATTGGAAGGAAAATACTGTTAAAATGCCATACTACCCATATCAATCTACAGATTTAATTCAATCCCTACCAAAATACCAACATCATTTTTCACAAAGCTAGAACAAAGTATCCTAAAATTTGTATGGAACCACAAGAGATCAAGAATAGCCAAAACAATCTTTAAAAAGAAATACAAATCTGGAGGTATCACAATTCCAGGTTTCAAGTTATTCTACTAAGCTGTAGTAATCAAGACAGTATGGTGCTTGCACAAAAAAGACACAACAAACCCTAAAACAACCCCATGATTGTATGGTCATTTAATCTTTGTCAAAAGAAGCAAGAATGTTCAATGGGAAAAACACGGTCTCTTCAATTAATGTTGGAAAAACTAAACAGCTACATGAGAAAGAAAGAAACTGGACCATTTTCTTACACCATACACAAAAATAAATTCAAAGTGGATTAAAGACCCAAAGGTGAGACCTGAAACCATAAAAATCTTAGAAGAGAGCACAGGCAGTAATTTCTCTGACATCAGCTATAGCAACATTTTTCTCAATATGTCTCCTGAGGTAGGGGAAATAAAAGCAAAAATAAACTATTGGGACTGCATCAAAATAAAAAGCTTCTGCACAGTGAAGGAAACAATCAACGAAACTAAAAGACAAGCTACTGAATGGGAGAAGATATTTGCAAATGACATATCTGATAAAGGGTTAGTATCCAAAATCTATAAAGAACTTATGTAACTGAACACCCAAAAAACAAGTAATCCAATTAAAAAATGGGCAGAAGACATGAACAGACATTTTCCCAGACATCCAGATGGCCAACAGACACATGAAAAGATGTTCATCATCACTTACCATCAGGGAAATGTAAATCAAAACTACGGTGAGATACCACCTCACACCTGTCAGAATGGCTAAAATAAAAATCTCAAGAAACAACAGGTGTTGGCGAAGATGTGGAGAAAAAGGAACACTCGTGCACTGTTAGTGGGAATGCAAACTGGTGCAGCCTCTGTGGAAAACCTTCTGGAGGTTCATCAGGAAGTTAAAAGTAGAACTACCTCATGATGTAGCAATAGCACTACTGGGTATTTATCTGAAGAATACAAGAACACTAATTCAAAGGGGTACATGCACTCCTATGTTTATAGCAGCATTATTTACGATAGCCAAATTACAATAGCTGCATATTATTCAATAATGAATAATTTATAACTTATAAAAAATAATGAAATATTGCTGTTTGCAAGGATGCGGATGGAGCTAGAGAGTGTTATGCTAAGCAAAATAAGTCAGTCAGAGAAAGAAATACCATATGATTTCACTCATACGTGGAACTTGAGAAACAAAACAAATGACGAAAGGGAAAAAACACGAGGCAGACAAATAAAGAAACAGACTCTTAATTATAGAGAACAAAGTGATGCTTACCAGAGGGTGGGGGGTGGGGGAAAGGATTAAATAGTGATGGGGTGTAAGGAGTGCACTTGCAATGAGCACCAGGTGATGTATGGAATTGTGGAATCACTATATTGTATATCTGATACTAATAGAACACTGTATGGCTACTGACTGGAATAAAAATAAAAATAAACACAGAAACAACAAATGTTGGTGAGGATGTGGAGAAAAATGAACTTGTGCACTGTTGGTGGGAATACAAACTGGTGCAATTGCTGTAGAGAACAGTATGGAGCTTCCTCAAAAAAATTAAAAACAGAACTACCCTATGATTCAGTAATTGCACTACTGAGTATTTACCCAATGAATACAAAACACTAATTCAAAGGGATATATGCACTCCTGTGTTTATTGCAGCATTATTTACAATAGCCAAATTATTGAAGCATTCAAAGTGTCTATCGATAGATTAATGGATAAAGAAGGTGTGGTGTGTACACACACAGACACACACACACACACAATGGATTATTATTCGGCCATAAAAAGAATGAAATCTGGCCATTTGCAACGATATGGATGAAGCTAGAAAGTATAATGCTAAACAAAGTAAGTCCGTCAGAAAAAAAGACAAATACCCTATGATTTCACTCACATGTGGAATTTAAGATATTTATGTTTTCAAATTGCAAAAAGGATGTCAGAATATATTGCTAGAAGTCCAGAATGGTGAGTATGGTCCCATCTTTTTCATTTACACTTAGAGTGTAAAATAAACCATATGTCACATTCACAGTCACAACTCCTTAAGTTTTCATTTAGCAAAAACTAGAACTACATCAGAGACCAGTAGAATATAAATGGCTGACACCAGGAGTGTAGCTCAATGTGACTTGGGAGTAGAATTCATGAATGAAGTGCTGGAAGATAAAAATGAAGATGGAAATCCAGGTGGGGCCCGATTCGTGAAGGACTTGAAATCTGTGGAATTAGATTAGGATGTTATTTCAGAGGTAAAATGCTACCATTCAATGTTGGTTTTTTGTTATTAGATGGAGGGTTAGTAGAAGTTTCAACTCATGACAAAATGTGAGTTGGGTTTCAGGAAAATATGTATCTGTTTTCTTTTGCGACTGGGATTAAAAATCCTCTCTGAATCTACACCTAGGCAGCCCCTGTCTAGACAAAGAACATGGTGCTATCCTGGGGGAATGGAAAGACCAGACTGAGAGATCCTATCAGATCTGATCTCAGTTACACCTTTTTTGCAGCTCAAAGTTGGTACTGCTTTCCACAAGATTCTCCTGATATAATCAACACACAAACCACACACTTCTATCTTGTAAAACATGCATATTCATTTGTACAAACATTGTTTCTGTATCCCAGTTTGGCAAAATCCATGGTCCTGAGCTGCCTGCTTTGCTACTGTAAGAGAGCATCTGAAATGTAGAAAATGTCAGAGGTAAGTGGCCTCCACGTGTGAAGGTAGTGCTCTCTGAAAAAATACCTGGGCACAGGATAACTAAATGTAACAGTATTTATTACTATCAAGAATTTCAGGAAGGATTTCAACTGTGGCTGCAGATGGCAACCTTATGTAATTTTTTTCTCCTTTCCCAATAGTTAACCACATAACTTGATGGTTGAGAGGTAGGATCTAGCCCAATTATTTTGGTAGCACTCCCTGAAAATAAAACAGCTGACCCCTCTTCCTGGTCAAAGTGCTTGGTTATGCTTCCTCAAACACATGACCAACCTCTAGATAACCAGGCCCTACTCTGGTGTTGCCATTCCCAGCTTGTGGGACCCCAACCAATTCTGTTATACTGCTAAATTAGAAAACAGGAAATCCAATTATTCCTGGCTCACCATCTGCATCCTCATTTCCCACCCATCCTAGTACACTGGCTCTCGCCACTTTGGGTAACCAGCTGTAATGCAAACTTATTCTGGATTTTCACATCTCTAGGTCTTTCCTGATGTTGATCCTTCAGCCTAGAATTCCCTTATAGACCCTTTCCATCCTATCTGTCACTTAGAGCTCAATTCCTCCTTGAGGCATGTGCCCGCATTCCAAGATATCTCAAACTAAGCTGCAGTTAATTGCTTGCTCCTTCTGTGTTTATACTCTATGTTAGTTGACCCTATATTAGAGCGACTATTTCCATCTACTTTATATGAGTCATTTTAAATGAACAGGGTTAAACAAACTCTTTGAATGGCAGATGGTGTCAGAGAAAGTACTTATGCTTGAGGCTCTGACAGACTCGGGTTCAAATCCTGTTCTCTTCCATTTGTTGCTGCCTGAGTTTGAACAAGTAAAATCAGTTCTCTGACCCAGTTTTCTCATCTGTAAAATGACGACCATTAAGAGTAGCTACCTCATAACTAGCATTGTTTTAATATGGGACAAGTGGAAGTACCAGAAACTGCCTGGTACATAGTAAATGCTTCATAAGGGTCAGCTCTCATTATTATCACCAATGTTTGAACCTACCCCAGAATGCAAATGCCACACACACAGAAAAAGAAAATCATACATTTGTCCTCTGATGTGCCCCTACCCAGCACTGTGCCTGGCATGTCGTATGTACTCAAAAAATGTCTGTTGAGTGTGTGGATAAATTAATGAATCCATAAAATAATTCTCCTTGTTAGCATCCTCCTCTTCCTCTTTGACTCTTCTACTATCTATTAACGTCATGCTTTATACCTCACACAAAAACTATCCAGTAGAGGGTCACTGAACATCTCCCATCCCTTGTTCATTTTGCTTTACCTCCGTTTTTTGCCCACTTTCTTGAATTCTCTGCTCTAACAAGTTTGCATTCAGCAGTAACCACTTCAGCCTAGCCTTGCTGGCAGAGGTAGTGCGCAAGAGGTGGGGGGGGGGGGGGGCTGGAAGCGGGGCGTGGCCACCATGTCGCAGAACCAGACTGCGCCTGCGTAGGCTGCGGCAAAGCCAAGCACTGAGAGGCTAGCGGTCATTGCTCGCTGGTGTTTGTGTAGAAAGATCGCTCCTCTCACCAGCTCTCACTCCTGACCCCGGTCTCTGGCTTAGGACTTGCGCCCAGGCGCCGACATTCCTACCATCCTCTCTCTGACAGATTGCTGACCACCTCGTTCCTGCTCCTGACTCCTGGAACCATGTCTCTGGTAAGCCAGAACGCGCGCCGCGGCAGCGCAGAGACCACTGGAGATTACAGCGACGGCCAGGGTGAGATGCAGGCTAGTAACGCCTCTGGGTCCCCGACCTCCATGCTAGTTCCCCAGGCCCTCCAGGGCCCTCATGCGCCAGTCAACCCTCAGGGTGCCAGCGCTTCCCAGGCTGCGCAGGACCCGAACGACCTCGAGGTCCTAATCGAAGAGCAGTCCCAACGTTTGGGGGCGCTCAGGGTCCACGACCCTCTAGAAGACAGGTCGATTGCTTTGGTGAATTTCATGCGAATGAAAAGCCAAACCGAGGGTTCTATCCAGCAGGCAGAGATGCTGGAGTTCCTCAGAGAATACTCAGATCAGTTTCCTGAGATCCTCAGACGAGCCTCAGCCCACCTGGATCAGGTCTTTGGGCTGACCCTGAGGGTTCTTGATCCCCAGGCTGACATTTACAATCTAATCAGCAAACGGGGTTACCAGAACACTGATCGCATAGCAGAATCCCTGGATGTGCCAAAGGCAGGTCTCCTGGCCTTGGTCCTAGGCCACATCCTCCTGAATGGTAACCGGGCAAGAGAAGCATCCATTTGGGACCTGCTGTTAAAGGTTGATTTGTTGGGTGATCCTCAGAGGATCAACAACCTTTTTGGGAACACAAGGAATCTGCTCATTACTGACTTTGTGCGCATGCGGTTCTTGGAGTACTGGCCAGTGTATGGCACTAATCCCCTCGAATTTGAGTTCTTGTGGGGCTCTAGAGCCCATAGGGAAATCACAAAGATGGAAGCCCTGAAGTTTGTGGCAGAGGCCCATGATGAAGAACCCTGGAGCTGGCCAGAAGAATATAACAAGGCCCTGGAAGCTGACAAAGCCAAAGAAAGAAGACAGGCTGCTGGCTTGGAATTCTGGTCAGAGGACACTATGAATGATAAGGCCAATGATTTGGTCCAGCTGGCCATTAATGTCACTGAGGAGTTGCTGCCTATACATCAGGATGAGCTACTGGCTCACACTGGCAAAGAATTTGAGGAAGTGTTCCCAAATATCCTCAGTCGGGCTACTCTAATCCTTGATCTGTTCTATGGATTCTCTCTGATTGAGGTTGATACCAGTGAGCACATCTATCTCCTCGTCCAGCAGCCAGAATCAGAAGAAGAGCAAATGATGCTAGAGAGCCTGGGGAGACCCACTCAAGAATATGTGATGCCAATTTTGGGTTTGATCTTCCTGATGGGCAATCGTGTCAAAGAGGCTAACATCTGGAACCTGCTTCGAAGATTTGGTGTGGATGTAGGGAGAAAGCATGCCATCACCTGCAAGCTTATGAGGCAGCGCTACTTGGAATGCAGGCCACTGTCCTACTCTAATCCAGTTGAATATGAGCTTCTCTGGGGTCCTCGAGCTCACCTTGAAACCACCAAAATGAAAGCCTTGGAGTATATGGCCGGGCTCTACAGAAAGCGACCACAGGACTGGCCAGAGCAATATAGGGAGGCTGTTGAAGATGAGGAAGCCAGAGCCAGATCTGAGGCAACTGCCATGTTCTTCTTTGGCCCCATGTAATATCTGGGGAAATGTATCACTTTAGTTTTGTGGCATCAGTTAAAGGGGCCCTGGGGAAATGGGCACTGGGGCCCCAAATCAGAAGTCAGTCGGGGCTGGGGTGGAAAGTACACATTGTGCTTGCTATTTGTGTTCTATTCCTAATAGTATTTCCTTCCTTATTATATACCCTTGAATTAGTTTCATGATCATTGTTTATAAATGAAATTGCTCATTTGCCATCCCTGTCTTATTTTAATATAAAAGCTCAGATAGTTGTGTAAAATGTATTGGTCATATTTACATCTTTCTATGATGTGGAGAATATAAAGTTGTTCTTTAACTGTTTGAAATAATTAGTAAATTGGTGTGGTGCAGAAGTTAAGTAACAATAGTAACAACACACAGAACAAAAACAAACACAAAATCACTTATCTGTGGATGCCTTCTTTGTGACTATTCTTGTGTAAGGAAAAAAAAAGCTGGCATTTACCTGTATTTGCTTTGCTGTTTCAAAATGTAGTGAAAAATAAAAGTATAATGAATTAGACCCCATGCTTAAGCACTCTTTTATTCAACAAATATTTATTAAGCACCTGCCATGGTCTGTGCTGGGAAGAAAACCCGGCTGAACCCAGGGCTTAAGGGGGAGGGGCCATGGAAATAAACCAGAAATTGTTTCATTGCTGCTGCAAGATGTATAATAAAGATAAGCTTAGAGTGCTAGGAGAGGCCACAGGAGTAACTGCCAACTAAACTGTAGGTGCTGGGATGGGACGGGGGAGAAGGCAATGGGGCACAAGAAGGGCTGGGGGAGGGGCAGGGGGTGTCAAGGAAAGGATTAGTGGGGGAGTGGATGCGGTGGTGGTAGGGGATAATTAGGCGGTATGGAGGGCTGAGGATCAGTTGTCTTTTAGTGACTTCTATTCTAAGACCTGAGGTTGTGGTGGGGGAGGGAGGGATTGTTTATGAAGTCAGGGGCAGTATGTAAAACACCTTTTGGGAAATTCACAAAGACAATGTTCAGTTCAAGAGGGAAGTGGGAGAGGGAAGCCTGTGGCAGAGATAAGGAAGACCCATATTCTCGAGAGTGGGTCTTGGGAATCAACAATGGTTCTCCTGAAGGTCTTGGATCTTGGGTCAGACCCAACAATCTACCTGGAGCTCTGCCCAGCAACCTTTGCCAGTGCAGTTTATTTCTGCACCTAAGCTGTTAAGGTGAGTGAGTATTTTGGCTCTCTTCATCCTGATCCTTCACGCAGCTTCTAACCCTGCACACGGCTTTCCCTAAGCTTTCCCTAGAAAGCCTGCAAATGACAATTTCTATAAGGGAGCCCTGGCTCAGTAGTGGATGTTATATGGAAAGTCACCTAGGACGCAGGGGTGGGGGAGATGCCTACCAGTGGCGTAGGTTTTATGTTTCCTCAACCCCTGGCACCCATAGCTTTCTGTCCTTTCATCATCCATTTAATCACGAAGGGCTACCCCCAAAATGCCACCTCCTAGCAAGTGAGAGAAGACTCTCCTCACATTTTCGTCAACCTCAGGAAGAGGATGACACAGCCGTTTTGCCGGGGGAGGGGACGGGAAGAAGGGAGATAACACCGTTTTGATCCCAAATCCCGCTGCCTGCAGAAGTCAAATTACAGCCGCGAGAAAGCCACTGCGCATGCGCACTCCGCGGTTGCCCGGGAGATACCACCCCCACCTTGTCTCAGCGATCTCCCCTGTCATAGCATGCGGGGGGGGGGGGGTACTGAACACTAAGGGCAGGATTTCTCTCTAGCTACAGCTAAAGGGGTTCTGGAAAATGGGATGTGGGGTGGAGTTGTGAGGCAGGAGAGTTACTAACTCAGAATCTGGGATCTTGAAGTAGGGTCCTGCCTACGTGCTGAGAGCCTCTCTTTCTTTAGCTTCCTTGAACCCTTAATCTGTACATGCTTTGGGGCAGGGGAGAGGGGCAAGCAGATTAACACGCCAAGTTTTTCTTGCTCTGATTTTTTGGGTGGTGCAGTTTCTGGATCCTCGAGAACATCAGCTTTTCTGGCGGTACCAGTAGAGAGAAACCTGCCAAGGGGAAGGTGTAGCATCCCGACAATAGTGTAAAGCTGCCAACTTCTTTAGTACTAAATTTGTGCTAGGTACTGTGCTGGGTTCTTCACCACCTTTAGCTCTAATCTTTCCACTAGTTCTCCAAGAAGCCTTTTAATAGCCTCATTTGACACTGTAGGAAACTGAGGCTTAAATAATATGCCCAGGGTCACACAGCAGGTCAATGAATGTTGGGATTGGAGACTAAGGCTGCCTTTGGCTATGGTTCACACTCTTGCCAGTACACTACATCATAGGCCCCCTCCAGCTTGTGCTATGTTTTCACTCGAATTTATTGATTCTCAAGAAATATAAGGAAGGGCTGCATGACATGATGGGAGGAGGGGCAAAACGATAGCCCTCTGGAGGAGGATGAAAGTGAGGCTGAAATTTTCCAGGCTCTTAACCTCTTCCATCTCTCAGCCTCCATGAGAGCTGTCTAGGTGTAGAACGTGCATTTTTGTCTAATCTCCCTACTCTGTCCTATGAGTCTTCCCCAATTTGCCCTCTTCCTGCAAGCTTCCAGCCTTATCCGCTGGCTTTCACCCAGGGAAACTCAAACATCACCATTTCTGGACCTCTAGAAGTGTCTGGCAATGTATTTTGCAATCCTGAAAGAACAATGACCTGACAGAGCTCAGGCTTTGCCAAGGGGAGCTCAGGATGCAAAAACAGAAGTGGGAAATAGCCCCTGTGTCAAAGATGCCACATGTAGTTTCCCAGAAGTGACAAAGCTGAGACTTGATGGAGCCATGCCTATGGCTCGTAGTCTCTCTGTGGCTACAGCCATTTCTTTGAAGGCCATGAGAGGTCTGGGTACTCTCCTTTTTACACACACCAAATTAGAATTAGCACCCCCTAGGAAAAATAGTGATGGAAGTGGGTGTCTGGTAAACAAGACTTATGAAGGATGCTGCATGAATTAATTCAATGGACAATCACTGTTAAGCCTTTAAACACTGAACCAAAAATCCTTTTTTATCTGTGTGAATTAATTTGGAAAATGGTACAGTCTGAGTTCATTTGCAGACTCTTTGGGCCATCAGCACCACAAGTATTGAACTTATGGCCAAGTTAGGACTTGCGGAATGGGTGTTGGTTAGATACGGGCTCATAATCCTATATATACAATACCATTCAGATTCCCCTTTAATCCTTCCTGGAAAGAAAACGTTGACAATACATTCACTTTCCATTGCTGAGGCCCAGGAGTGTCTGCTTCTGGAGAAGATGGGTGGTTAGGGAAGACTTTTCCGCCTTCTTTCCATCAGTTTCTGTACACACACTCAAACCATCACAAATGAACATTACAATTCAAGGAAAAGTTGAGCTGGACTGGCACATGTGGACTTCAAGGCAATTCTCCCAGCCCTAGGATTGCTGCCCCTAGACCCTCTGATACCAACAATCTAGACCAGCCTGTAAGTACCCTTTAGGTTCAGACAAGGATTCCAGTCTCCTCCTACCTTTCTAGTGGGGATATCCAGATAGTGAGATTTCTCACTCTACATAGTTTCTTTTCCCCCTCAATGAGTACTTGGCAATGTCTTAAGGAATTCTCTGCAGACAGGGTTTGAGGCTAGTTGTAAAGGAAGCTGGAAAAGAATTATTAGAGTGGGCCCTAGCTCTTGCAGACATTTCTGTTCTAGGCCTCATATGAATACACTAAGCTTATGATAAGGAGGGGGCAGTATATCAGAATGATTATGAACTCTGGATCTGGACAATGCTGGCTGTGTGACCTTGGGCAAGTTACTCAACATCCCTATCTAAACAACTTACAGCTACTTTCAAGAAATTGATAGAAAAGCCCAGGGTCACATACTTACTTACTATTTGATGATGTCAGAACTATAACCCAGGCCAATTGTATCTTAGTCTAGTGATATTTCAATTCTTCACACTGCTTTTAAGACTACTTATCAACACCTTGGTAGCTGAGTTCAAATGAATACAGATTTCTTAGAATTACTAGTATTTGGGTTTTTAAAAACAATTATTTCAGGTGAATATTAGCCCCAGGTAGTTATGAATTGTAAAACTTAGCTGCATTAATAACATATTCTTTGCAAACACCCATCCACAAGACACTTTTCTAGGGGTTTCTGTGTGATCTCTTTAAACAGGTCTCAGTGACTATTAGGAATCACCTGCTTTACATACCACTCAGGGAGTCCCAAACAGCGAGGATTACTTCTCTGATAAAAGGGCAGGGTTAGGGGTGCCTGGGTGGCTCAGTCGGTTAAGCGTTTGCCTTCAGCTCAGGTCATGATCCCAGGGTCCTGGGATGGAGTCCCATGTCGGGCTCCCTGCTCAGTGGGGAGCCTGCTTCTCCCTCTCCCTCTGCTTGTGCACGCTCTCTCTCTCTCTCTCTCTCAAATAAATAAATAAAATCTTCTTTTAAAAAGGGCAGGTTTAGGAAGGGAGTTGGGAGCTCAATCCTAATGTCTGAGCAGCCTTATTTCTTATTTTATTACTTATTTTTTGAGTATTTGATATGCAATGTTACATTAGTTTCAGATATACAACTTAGTGATTTGACAAGTTTATACATTATGCTATGTTCACCACAAGTGTAGCTAACATCTGTCATGTTACATCCCTATTACAATATCATTAACTGTATTCCTTAGGTTGTGCCTTTTACTCCCATGACTTACTCATTCCATAACTGGAGGCTTGTATCTTCTTCACCCATTTTGTCCAACCCCTCACTCCTTTCCCCTCTAGCAACCATCAGTTTGTTCTCTGTATTTATAGGTATGATTCTGCTTTTTGTTTATTCATTTTTTTGAGATTCCACTTGTGAGTGGTATCTGTCTTCCTCAGTATGACTTATTTCATTTAGCATAATACCCTCTAGGTCCATCCATGTTGTCTCAAATGGCACAATCTCATCCTTTTAATGGCTGTGTAATATTTCATTACATATAGATTCTTTATAACTTCATCTATTGATGGGCACTTAGGTTGCTTCCATATCTTGGCTGTTGTAAACAATGCTGCAATAAACATAGGAGGGCATATGTCTTTTCAAATTAGTGTTTTTGTTTTCTTTGGGCAAATACCCACTAGGGAAATTATTAGGTCATACAGTATTTCTATTTTTAATTTTTGACAAATCTCCATATTGTTTTCTACAGCGGCTATACTAATTTACACTTCTACCTACAGTGCACGAGGGTTCCTTTTTCTCCATATCCTCACCAACACTTTATATTTCTTGTCACTTTGATTTTAGCCATTCTTACTGTTGTGAGGCGATACGTAATTGTGGTTTTGATTTGCATTTCCCTGATGATGAGTGATGTTGAGCATCTTTTCAAGTGTCTGTTGGACATCTGTCTTCTTTGGGAAAATGTCTATTCAGTTTCTCTGTCCACTTTTTAATCAGATTGTTTTTTTTTTTTTTAGGTGTTGAGTTGATAAGTTTTTTAATGTATTTTGGATATTAACCCCTTACTGGATAAATCATTTGCAAATATCTTCTCCCATTCCGTAAGTTGTCTTTTTGTTTAGTTGATGGTTTCCTTCACTGTAAAATAGGTTTTTTTTTTGTTTTATTTTGGTGTAGTCTCAATTATTTATTTCTGCTTTTTTCCCCCTTGCCTTAGGAGAGATATCTAGAAAAATGTTTCTATGGCCAATGTCAGAGAAATTACTGCTTGTGCTCTCTTCCAGGATTTTTATGGTTTCAGATCTCATGCTTAGGTCTTTTTTTTTTTTTAAAGATTTTATTTATTTATTTGACAGAGAGACAGCCAGCGAGAGAGGGAACACAAGCAGGGGGAGTGGGAGAGGAAGAAGCAGGCTCATAGTGGAGGAGCCTGATGTGGGGCTCGATCCCATAACGCTGAGATCATGCCCTGAGCCGAAGGCAGACGCTTAACCGCTGTGCCACCCAGGCGCCCCCATGCTTAGGTCTTAAATTCATTTTGAGTTTATTTTTGTGTATAGTGTTAGAAAGTGGTCCAGTTTCATTCTTTTACATGTAGCTGACCAGTTTTTCTAGCACCGTTCATTCAAAAGACTATCTTTTTCCCATTGTATATTTTTGCCTCCTTTGTCATAGATTAATTGACCATATAATCATGGGTTTACTTCTGGGTTCTCTATTCAGTTCTATTGACCTATGTATCTGTTTTTGTGCCTGTACCATACTGTTTTGATTACTACAGCTTTGTATATCTTGAAATCTGGAATTGTGATACCTCCACTTTGTTCTTGGAATTACTTTGGCTATTGAGGGTCTTCTGTGGTTCCATACAAATTTTAGGATTATTTGTTGTAACTTTGTGAAAATGCTGTTGGTATTTTGATAGGAATTGCATTGAATCTGTAGATTGCTTTGGGTAATGTGGGCATTCTAACAATATTAATTCTTCCAACCCACGAGCATGGAATGTCTTTCCATTTGTTAGTGTCAACCTTAATTAATTTCATCAGTGTTTTACAGTGTTCAGAGTACAGGTCTTTCACCTCTTTCGTTAAGTTTATTCCTATGTATTTTATATTCTTTTGTGGTGAAATTGTAAATGGTGTTGTTTTTAGAAAATTTTCTCTTTCTGAGTGGCCTTATTTCAAACTGCCTTTCTTCTTAGAGCACTTGGTTTGGCATGGGCTGGCCAGGGTAGGATCTCTGTCCTCTAAACATCCACTTTCCTCAAAATATAGAAGAGAAGTAATATGGAGAAAGGGAAAACACAAGGATAGTCATTGCTTCTGAAGCTGCCCTCTGTTCTCATGCCTTAACCTGCTTGGACCACAGCTCAGAGAACTTCCCTACCAGTGAGAGTGGTGACAACAGGGTGCCTTGGGATGGCTCCAGTGTGGTTTGGTCTTGTTCTGCAAGACAAAGAGGACTGCTGTTCTAGAAGATGTTCATAATTCCAGACAGTGAGGGAGAACCCCTGAGATCCAGCTGTAGAGAACTACTTGCACATAGGACTGCTCTCCTTTCTCTGGATTGGAGGTCGGGAGGAGTGCAAGGCCTAGGATGGAAGAAGTGAGAGGGAGCTTTGGCACAACTGCTAACCCTTTATATCATGTCTCCTTACACAACTATGGGCATGGACATGCTCATAGTTCCTAACAGGGAAGAAGAACAGTAGTCAGACATGTTGAGTGAACAGAAGTAAAAGACCAGCTATGACCGGGAACAAACTGGCCCTTGAGATCAATGGCAGCACCCAACCCTCGTTTGTATGGTCTTCACTGCCAAACCTACCCACAAGGAGTCAGACCCAGTTCAGCCCAAACCAAAAGCTGTTTGGCCTGGCCTCTGAGATTCATCTACACTAAAGGAGCCCTTGGAAGTCAGGCTTGTTAAAAGGCCACTTGCCCAGTTCGGTTTATTTATTTTTATTTTTAAAGATTTTATTTATTTATTAGCGAGAGAGAGAGAAAGTGCACACACAAGCGGGGGGGTGGGGGCAGAGGGAAAGGGAGAAGCAGACTCCCCACCAAGCAGGGAGCCTGATGCGTGGCTTGATCCCAGGACCCCGAGATCATGACCTGAGCCGAGGGCAGAGGCTTAACCAACTGCACCACCCAGGTGCCCCTGTCAAGTTCAGTTTAACAAGCTATTGGTTGAACATCTGCTATATGCTGGCCTAGTTATAGTAGACACTGGGGCACAGAGATTAATCAAATGTGGCCCTACCTTCTGTATGTTCTAATTCTCTATTCAGCTTTGAGACTGCACAACTATATAACTAATCTATTAAGGTTTTTTCCAGTGAATAACTTTTTCCTTTCTAGAATTTCTAATTGTTGCTTTTTCAAATAAACCTTACTTTTTTCAAAATAAGGATGCTGTTCTTTTTTTAATAATAATTTATTATGTTAGTCACCATACTGTACATCTTTAGTTTTTGATGTAGTGTTCCATGATTCATTATTTGCGTATAACACTCAGTGCTCCATGCAATATGTGCCCTCCTTAATAGCCATCACCAGCCTATCCCAATCCCCCACCCCCATCCCCTCTGAAGCCCTCAGTTTGTTTCCCAGAGTCCATAGGATGCTGTTCTTTTCTTATGGATTCCAATCCCTTTTTCATCTCTTTAAACATTTTCATCAGTTTTATTTTAAATTTTTAAAAATATTTGCCTATTTTTTTCATTAATTCTGCCATTTGTTGGGTCTGCTCAATATCTAATGGTGGTGAGTTTTCTTTTTCTAATTTTTTAGAAGTTTTTTTTAGGGGGGGGCGCCTGGGTGGCACAGCGGTTAAGCGTCTGCCTTCGGCTCAGGGCGTGATCCCGGCGTTCTGGGATCGAGCCCCACATCAGGCTCCTCCGCTATGAGCCTGCTTCTTCCTCTCCCACTCCCCCTGCTTGTGTTCCCTCTCTCGCTGGCTGTCTCTATCTCTGTCAAATAAATAAATAAAATCTTTAAAAAAAAAAGAAGTTTTTTTTAGGATTTTATATATTTATTTGTCAGAGAAAGAGAGAGAGAGCACAAGTAAGGGGAACGGCAGGCAGAGGGAGAAGCAGGCTCCTCACTAAGCAGGGAGCTCGATGTGGGACTCAGTCCGGCCCTGGGATCATTACCTAAGCCGAAGGCAGACACTTAACAACTGAGCCACCCAGGTGTCCCGGTGGTGAGTTTTCATATGTGCTTTATCACTCATGTCTGTGTGCTAATCTTTAGTAGGTATTAATTTCTAAGAGACTCTCAGGCTGTCTCTGATGCCAATCTCTCCCTCTTGGGGAGAAAGGATGAAGTTACATGCAGTCTGGTGCAGCTGTTCCACTGCAGTCCTTCAGGCACAGACACAATGTCTTTCTGAGCTTGGAGGCTCTTTGAGTCTCCTCTGAAGAGAATACCTCCTGCTCCATGGAAGTCTTCTCCTATTACATATGTCTTTAAGATATTTATCCAAATCTTTGCTGCCTTTTAAGATTCTGTGGTCTTATAATTTACTCCTTTCATAAATCTTCAGTGTAATTTCAATGGGATTTGGGAAAGAGAGGGAAAAGAGAGATGTCATTCCACATCTCGACCAGAACACAGCATTTATTTTAATAGGTAAAAGTTGAAGTCAACTTAAATTCTCACAGCATATACTTTAGTTTTACTTGTTAATAGAATTAGGGTCCCTCCTTTCAATGGAACAATATAAAATATTTGGGAATGATGGAGTAGAAGACTATTAAAGAATAACAAATTATATTCAATACATGTTGTTAACTACAAAATGAAAGCTTTGAAATAATACAGAGTCAATATTGTTTTATAAAATGTATGTGCAAATATTGGAAACATATTTTTAAAAATTATGAATAGAGATGTGATAGACAAAATAACAGTCCCTCAAAGATGTCCAGGTAATGATCCCTGAAACTAGTGAATTAGTTTCTTTACATGGCAAAAGGGACTTTTCAGATATTATTGGATTAAGGATGTTGAGATAGGGAGATTAGAGATTATCCTGGATTATCCAGATGGACCCAATGTAATCATAATAGTCTTTATTTTTTTAATTATTTTAAAAATTATTTATGAGAGAGAGAGAGAGCACAAGCAGGGGGAGCAGCAGGCAGAGGGAGAAGCAGGCTCCCTACTGAGCAAGGAGCCCGATGCAGGACTCGATCCCAGGACCTTGGAATCATGACCTGAGCCGAAGGCAGACAGACGCTTAACTGACTGAGCCACCCAGGCGTCCCCAAAATAGTCTTTATAAGAGGGTGGCAGGAGGATCAGAATTAGTGGTAGGGGATGTGACAAAGGAAGCAAGAGATTGAAGTGATGTGAGGAAAAGGTCATGAACCAACAAATGCAGACAGCCTCTAGAAGCTGAAAAATGCAAGGAAATGGATTCTCCCCTCAGAGCCTTGAGAAAGAATTAGCTTGTTGAGACCTTGACTTTAGTCCAGTGAGACTAATTTTGGACTTCTGATCTCCAGAATTATAAAATAATACTACTACCAAGTTTGTAGTAATTCGTTACAGAAGCAATAGGAAATTAATACAAGTGCTTACCAGAAAGTAGAGAAATTTAGATTAATTTAAGTTTCTACTTTGCTTGAAAAGAATTAACATTTGAATAAATAAGATACAATGTTTAAAGCAGTTGAATCTGTCAGTAACAATAAGCCTCTGGTTGTCAGCTTATGACTGTAAAAAATAAAAGTATTGTAATATCTATGGTAGGAGAATGCAGAAGGAAAAAAAATTCATGTACTCATGTCTCATAGAAATATAAATAAGTAGTGGGTTATATAGGGCTACATTAAATACTACACAAAAAATTTAAAGAAATGATTATGTTGTAGTACATTACAGTTCCATTTCTAAGAATGAATTTTGAGAAACTATTTTTGGATGTGAAATTACATTTGGCTTGGAGGATTATTTATATACAATGGAATATTACTCAGCCATCAGAAAGAATGATTACACAACATTTGCAGCAACATGGACGAGACTGGAGGAGATTATGCTAAGTGAAATAAGTCAAGCAGAGAAAGACAATTATCGTATGGTTTCACTCATTTGTGGAACATAAGAAATAGCATGAAGATCGGTAGGAGAAGGAAGGGAAGAAGAAAGGAGCAGTAAACAGAAGGGGGAATGAACCATGAGAGACTATGGACTCTGGGAAACAAACTGAGGGCGTCGGGGGTGGGGGTGGGGGAATGGGATAGGCTGGTGATGGGTATTAAGGAGGGTACATATTGCATGGTGCACTGGGTGTTATACGCAACTAATGAATCATGGAACATTGCATCAACAACTGGGGATGTACTGTATTGTGACTAATATAACAAAATAAAAATTACTAAAAAAAGTCTATGTAATAGAATGGCATACAGACATTAGAAATGATGATGTACAGTAATGGTTAATGGCAAGCAAGTTACTTTAGGAGACAATATTAACAGTATAACTTAATTTCTATGGAATGAAAAAGGACTATTTCTCCAGCCACATTATAATTTTATTCATTTTGGTTAGCAGTTTTGCAGGTACTATTTTTGCATATATTATAATACACACTTTCTTAATTTTCCACAGTTAAATTACATTTGTTCTAATGAATTGAAGAAAACACCAAAGATATACTGTGATGACCTCTTTCTTTTGAAAAGTGAAAAAATAATTTTAATGCTTGAGTGTGGGTTGAGTTGAGTTGAGAAAAATCTCTTATGCTGTGGGTAGGAGCATAGATAAAAACAGCTCCTTTATGGAGAGTCTTTTGGCAGCAAAATAACACTTTTGAAGGTTTTCTCAGTAAATAATTGAGCAGATAAATATAGATTTGGCTATATGGAGTCCATAAAAATATTGATTGAACAGGCTAAAACTGGATTTAAAACCAAAAATTAGTTACAGAAAATGGGATTTTTTTCCCATTAAATTGGATGGAATTCTGTCACTGAACAGGAAGAAACAGAAAAAATATTTCAAGGCACATAAATGTTGAAGATGTATCATTTTATGATAAAAAGCAAATATTTGGTAAGGTTATACTTTTCTAAAAATAGGCATGTATACATAAAATTTATACAATGAAATAGAATGCTCTCAAATTAAGCTTTGTTCACATCTATGTGTTACATGGAATTCTGGTTATTTTTTTTATCTCCTTATCATGGTTTATTATTTATGTGCAACAATATACAGGTTCTTGTATAACAATATTTTTTAAAGCCTGAACAAAACAGTAAGGAGAACCAAATAGTTTTAGTCAATTAAATGACCACAGGCCCAATGTAATTAAAGATACACATTGGAGGCATTCATTTGGGCACTGTATCATGGGACTCTATATTAGAGCAACTTCAATGAAAGCCATTTGGTAACATTTCATTCAAAGCTGAAATACACAGGCACTTAAGTGCCACTTAATCTCATGAAATCTTTGTCCCATAATTAATTTTGGCTGTCAGCACAGATTTAAATACAAGGATGTTCTATTCACCACCACTTATTTAAAATGACAATTTGAATCACACTGAATACTCAACAATAATAGAAACAGTTGAGAAAGTAGGATTTGCTCATGAGAATTTAAGGTATTACAAACATTGCAAATGATGTCTTAGAAGATTATTTGAAAATGTGGGAAATTGCAAAATGTAGTTTTTAACCATTTTGTTTTGAAATAATTACCAATTCACAGGAAGTTGCAAAGGTAGTACAGAGAGATTCTGTGTACTCTTTACCCAATACTTTCCCATGATTACTGCTATATAGTACAATATCAAAACCAGGAAACTGACAATGATATAATGTATGTGTATAGTTCTATGTCATTTTACACATGTAAACACCACCACACAAGATATAGAACTATTCCATCCCAACAAATGTTTTCTTCTTGCCTTTGTAATCACACCCACAGTTGACCCCACACACGCTCCTGCCATCCCTTACCCCTAACAGCCACTGATTTGTTTTCCATCTCTATAATTTTGTCATTTCAAGATTGTTATATAAATGGAATCATATAGCATGTAACTTTTTCAGATGGACTTTTTAACTTAGAATAGTAACCTTGAGATCTATCCAAGTTGGTGTGTGTATCAATAGTCTGTCCCTTTTTACTGCTGTGTAGTATTCCATGGTGTGACTATGCCACAGTTTGTTTGATCATTTACCTATTAGGGTACATTTGGGTTGTTTCCAGGATTTCACTATTACAAATAAAAGTGATATGAAAAAACTGCAGAAAATTCCCTTAATTTTCTGGGAGTTTTTTTTATCATGAATGGCTTTTGAATTTTGTCAAATGCTTTTTTTCTGCATTCGATCATATGATTTTTTTCTCTTTATCCTGTTAATATGGTGGATTACAGGGGTGCCTGAGTGGCTCAGTCAGTTCAGTGTCTGCCTTCAGCTCAGGGTCCTAGGGTGGCTCCCTGCTCAGCAGGGAGTCTGCTTCTCCCTCTTCCTCTGCCCTTCCCTCCCCCAAATCATGCTCTCTCTCTCTCTCATGTACTCTCTAATAAAATCTTTTAAAAATATGTACTACATTGATTGATTTTCAAATATTGAACCAGCCTTACATCTATGGGATAAACTCCACTTAGTCGTGGCATATAATTTTTGTGTGTGTACATATATAGCTCAATTCTATTTGCTAATATATTGTTAAGAATTTTTGCATCTATATTCGTAAGTGATATTGGTATGTGATATTCTCTTTTTACAGTTAGTATGTTTGGGATTTGGCGTCATGGCAATACTGACTTTGTCAGAAAGAACTGGGAAGTTGTCCCTCATATTTTTGGGAAGAGATTGTGTAAAATTGGTATTAATTCCTATTCAAATATTTGGAAAAATTCTCCAGTGGTGCCATTTAGGCCTGGAGGTTTTTTTGGGGGGGAGGGGGAGGATATTTTTAACAACAAATTCAACTACTTTAATACTGATAGGGCTATTCAAAGTACCTACCTTTTATTGGGTGAGTTGCAGTAGTTTCTGCTTTTTGTTTTTTCCTAACTTGTAGAATTTGTGTATGTAGATTTGTTCATAGTGTTCCCTTGTTACCTTTTGACATCTGCAGGGTGTGTAGTGATATTCATTATTCCATTCCTGAGATAAGTAATTTGTGTTTCCTATCTTTTTATATTCATTAGTCTTGCTAGGACTTTATTAAATTTATTCATTTTCTCAAAGAAACAACTTTTTAAGTTAGGTTTTATCCTTACTGATTTTCTCTTTTCTCTTGGATTCTTTTGAAGCATGTTTTTTAACTTCTAGATGTTTACATTTCCTTTTTTCTTTCTGTTGTTGATATCTACTTTGCTTTTCTGTGTTTAGAAAAAAACACTGTGTATTATTTCAATATAGAACATTTGTTGAGGTTTTTTATATGGCCCAGGAAATGGTCTATTTCATTATATGTTTTGTGGGCACTTGAAAAAGTGTAATCTGTTCTTGTTGGGTAGAGTGTTGTATAAATGTCAACTGCATCCTATTGACTGATAGTGTTATTGAGTTTTTCTATATCCTTGGTGAATTTCTGTCTAATCATTTTATGAATCACTTAGAGGAGTCTTGCAGCCATCAACTGTAATTGGAGCTGTGTCTATTTCTCCTTTTAGTTCTATCAGTTTTTGCTTCATACATTTTGCAGTTATTGTTTGATACATACACACTAAGACTTACATGTCTTCCAGGTTAATATACTCTTTTATTTTGTAATTCTCTTCTCTGTCCTCGAAAATTTTCCTTGTTCTGAATCTGCTTTATCTGATATTGATATAGCCACTCCTGCTTTTTCTTGATTGATCGTGTTGCATATCTTTTCCCATCCTATTTCTTTCAGCATACCTGTATTATTATATTTGAAGTGAGACTTTATAAATAGCATATAGCTGAGCAATGAGTTTATTTTTTATTTTTTAAAGATTTTATTTATTTGAGAGCAAGAGAGAGCATGTGAGAGAGACAGAGAGCGTGCACGAGCAGGGGGTAGGGGCAGAGGGAGAGGGAGAAGCAGACTCCCCACTGAGCATGGAGCCTGATGCGGGATTTGATCCCAGGACCCTATGATCATGACCTGGGCCAAAGGTAGACACTGAACTGACTCAGCCACCCAGGAGCCCTGGGCAATGATTTTTAATCCACTCTACCAATCTCTTTTAGATGCTATACACAAACCAGTTACATTTAATATAATTTTTGATATATAAGATATAGATATGCCTTTTTATTTTTTGTTTTCTGTTTTTTCTCCTCATTTTTTTATCTTTCCATTTTCTTTATCTTACCTTCCTGCGGGTTTCTTGAACATTTTTTCAAATTCCATTTTGATTTCTCTATACTGTTTTTCAGTTTACCTCATTGTACAGTTTTCTTAGTGGTCTCTAGGTATTATAGTACTTATACATACATAATGTATCAAAGTCTACTAGTATCAAATTTTTTACCAGTTTAAATGAAGTGTAGAAAACTTACCTCCCTCTATATCCTTTTACTCCCCATTTGTATATATTTTTTGTAAATATTTCCACCATCTACACTGAAAACTACATCAGACAATGTTATGTTTGCTTTATCTCAAACATAATTTAGAAAACTCAAGAGGAGAGGAAAGTCTATTATATTTACCCATATGTATTTTTCAATCCATTGTGCACAGCCTGCTTTGATGGGGAGGGAGATGAGACTGCAGGGTTTTTTTTTCTTCTTTTTCTGTGTTGGGCTAGAGTAGAGTGACTACTGTCTAAAAGTTGTCTGTCTTGCAAAGTTGCCATTTTCCTCATACTTTGACTAGAGACAGTAAGCTTTATTTGGACTTTTTATGATTTTTCTCACTGGAATTTCTAGGTTTCTGGCATAAAAAATACGGATGTGTACTGAAAAAAACAAACACAGGGACCTCACCACTATGTTGTTCCTCAGGTACTGAGGTCTCTCACATGTCTGCCTTATTTCCTGACTTCACAGGATCTTTTGATGATAGTTTAATGTGTAATGTCCAGGGTTTTAAGCTAAACTTAGGGGAAGAAATAGGGAAACATAAGTATATTCCATCTTCCCAAGAGCAGAAATCTCTACAATATAACTGTAAGAAGTGTGAGTGAATAAATGACTAAAGAAAAAGACAATGATGGTAAATCTAAAAAGCTTGTGGAGGATAACTCTATTTCTCTTTGAATGTTATACATATCATAAATTATTTATACATATGTGTATATATTCATACATACATACACATAAATACACACACAGAAGGACTTAGATACACATTTTAATAGTTTTTTCTTAGGGTTCTATGATTGCAGCTGCTTTTATTTTTCTTCAGTTTAATTATATTTTCTTCTTGTTTGCTTATTTTCACTCACTGATTTTAATCCATGAACTGTAGTATTTGTGAAATGAAAATGTAAACAAGAAAAAAATTTTATGTATTACATATATCATTGCATTGAATAAATATAACAAGTGGTATAATAATGTAGGAATTAGTGTGAAGAAATGGGTATTTTCCTCCCCGCCTACGTGAATAAAAATCTGTCCCATAATATATGGAGGACGATTTACAGTAATGTTTAAAATATTTGTGACATTAATATTCCATGAGCATCAAATTCCACTTGTAGAAACGTTTGGGGTTTTTTTTGTATTTTTTTATTATTATGTTATGTTAGTCACCATACAGTACATCATTAGTTTTTGATGTAATGTTCCATGATTCATTGTGTATAACACCCAGTGCACCATGCAATATGTGCCCTCCTGAATACCCATCACCGGGCTATTGTAATGTGATTTCTTAGCACACTGTCTCACAGCAATTATTAGAATTAGAATTAATACTGAGTTACCATGTGTAAGTATTACATTTGAGGCATAACAAGATATCCAAGCGGAAATATTCAGTAGCCAGGTGGATATGTGAGCTTGGGACCTAGAGTCCTACAGTGGACATCTGTCAAATGTTGTGCCCATGCCTTGGCCTGTAGAGACACAATGGATTTATGTTGTCATGCTCACATTTTTAGGTTGGTGATTGAGAAGAATTTGATATTGGTCAGGTTTATGAATCCTCTGATGTTTGCCTACTTAGGTTTTTCTTCATGTTTGTCTCAAACATTCTTTTGCTTCTTCTTTATGATCGAGGAACTAACCTCTCTGTGGCATGGCAAGAGCCTTTTAAATTCTCATAGTCCTCCTCCATTACAGATCTAACCCAACCCAAAACACCCAAGCTATCACTTTGAGTGGTATGCCCAAGTTTTTTGACACATAAATTGGCACAGAATGTTCCAGGAAGTGATATTCCAATGTTTTGTTAACAACTCACTAACACTGTTTACTTCCTCCTTAATTCAATGAGACTATTTGCTATATAAGGGATGGAATTATTACAAAGAATAAGTTCATCAGTCTAGAGGAGTAGGTGCTTTTGAAGAACTGTTATCCAATGACACACAAATGCCATCATTTACAGACAACCGCTGTCAATACTTGGGTGTAACATACTGCAGTATACTTTTCTTTTTGCAAATATACAAGTTAATTCCCCTCCACTTCCTCTGTCTCCTTCTCCTCCTTCTTTTACATTTCAACCATGAGAGGAGTGCCTGGGTGGCTCTGTCGGTTCAGCGTCTGCCTTCAGCTCAGGTCCTGATCTCAGCCTCCTGGGACTGAGCCCCAGGTCCAGCTCCCTGCTTAGCGGGGAGTCTGCTTGTCCCTCTCCCTCTGCCCCTTCCCCCACTCATTCTCTCTCTGCCTCTCTCTCGAATAAATAAAATCTTTAAAAAAACATTTTGATGATGAGATTATATAAACTGAGTCTGGTATATCCATACAATGTAATAGTAATCATAAATAAAATGAAAAAAATATGAATATACACAACATATATGAAACTCAAAAACTTTTTGCTGAGTGAAAAAAGACAAACACAAAACTGGATATACTTTAGGATACTATTTATATAATGATCTAGAAATAGCAAAACTGATCTATAGAAACTAATATATAGAAACAAAAACTAGAGTTTGATTGTGAGGGATAGAGGAAGGTAATGGATTGGGAAGAGACATGGGGTGAGGATAATGTTCTGTGTACTGATAGAGGTTTGGGTTATACAGGTGTATGCAAATGTCAAAACTTAGTGAATGGTACAGTTAGGATTTGTGCATTTTGCTTTATGTAAAGTACTTCAACAAGAAAAAAAAGAAACCATAAACAAATGTTGAGCTCTAGTTAATCATTTGGGTGATGAATTATCTAGGGTTGGAAAATACTGTTGCATACAGCTACTTTAATAGGCATCTAAAAAAATAACAGGAATTGCTAGATAGATAATGGATGGACACAGAGATACATATGCAATTAAGGAAGGATAGAAAACTGTTTATATTGTAGTTTCTAGGTGGTGTTACATGGATTTTCACTGTACAACTTGGTTGACTTTTTTGGATGTTTGATGGGCTTTATAACAAAATATTAGAAAAAACTGAATCATTCTAAGTACTTGTACCCTACTTTAATCCTCTTCAGTAAAACTTGAATATAACTCTATATCATTTTATATGCTACTACTATCTTTTCAATGGAGCCATGTACTTGCACTTTATAGGTGTTCTATCATTTCTGCTTTGTGGGTAAATATACAAAGATAAAGTTGCTTTTAGATTATGAATGAACTGGGCTCTGAACCAAGGACTTTATGACAGTTGTTTGAAGAGAGACTGGGACAGACTGGGATGCCAGGTAGGTAAACCTAAGGTAGAGCAGGGAATGGACTTTGAATGTCAATGTAGTTTATAGAACTGGAACTCTGGATCTGTTCTGTCAGTGGCTTGTGGGATCCTCATAAAACTCTGCTGACCAGGAGTGAGCCTGGAATTCTTCCTGGCCTTTGATTCCCAACAGGCTCACATGCCAGGTATGAAGTCTAAACTCAGCACTGGGTTAGGAATTTCAAAACACTCTGGAACTTTGGAAACTCAAAGTATTTGACTATTAAGGAGTAAATATTAATAGGACTATTCTTGGGAATTGTAAAGCACTTCACTGATTAGTGGTTGCACGTGAACTGGGCTCAAGGCTTCATATGTCCAAACAAGGACTGGAGGTAGGCTAGGATCTCCAGATCTCAAAGCACTTTGTTGGTCAAGGATTGAGAGTCAGTGTCCTTGACTAAGGATATTGTCCCGAATAGCAGGGTCTGTTTTCCCTATAGCATGGTCCTATAGCAAACTCCTCCCGATTTGATCTCTTTTCGAAATACCCACGTTTTCATTGGAAGGTACTGGCAGGAAAATATGAGAGAGGGGTAGCAAACCCTGGCAGAGAGAAACAGAGCAACTTCCTAATGAAATCTCCTTTTGGGTGAATGGTGGCTGTATCAAATTGGACCTGATCACACTCCTGAGTGCCCAAAGACAAAATTTAAATTTTATGAAATATGGTAAAAAGCAAATACTCTTTGTATTGACTGACAATTGTTTAGAGGCAGCTATAATGCAATGGGAATCTGGAGGTCCTTTTGTTTGATGTGGATATTCAAACTCATCAAGGACTGGGGACAGGATGAGTCATTAGTTTAAGTTCAGGAATCACTTTGAGTTCTCTATGAAAAAAAAAAGAGTTCTCTATGAGTCAGTGAGACTAAGATGTCTAGGGATTTGGGAGTAGTACTGGGCTTTATTGATAATTGGTTGTGACTAGAATAGGCCCTGGCCACAGGGAGAAGAGCCTCCCCTGCCCATGTATTTTGCAACTCAGAACATCTTTCTAATGAGGCCTTGGGGTTAAACAGGATTAGAGGCCTGAGATATTTCATGCATCCTGAATAATGGTTACTTTGGAATCTAAACTTGGGGATCCAAAGGTCATTCCAGTTTAGAGGACTAAGGCAAATGGATTACTCTCACTTGGATCTCAATTCAAAATTTTAATTTCTAATTCCTTGAAAATGTGCCTTATACGCTCATCCATACTGTTTTTTTAATTGGGACATCCAGTTACTTTTTGTCTGTCTGTCTGTTTTTAATGCAGCAGTAGAGAAGAAATTAAGACTAAAAAGAGAGTATTATGCAAATGAAGTTGAAAATTCAGATTAAAAAATGATTATCTAGGAAAATTCAAATCACCAAATTGAATGCACGAGAGTTAAAAATTCTTAGTATATAAATAGCCAGGGAAGATTTTGAGGGAACTGTCATTGAGCTACCCAGTCTCCCTTTCCACTCTCTCCAGTGTTTAGCATTTTCCACAATGGACTCTATCTTTGTCTTTCACCTCTGCTAGACGCTTAGCTTCCACAGAGAAAAGAGAAGGGTGTGAGTAGTGATGGAGTGGCCAGCTGCTGATTTGACTCATTACCTTTCTCCTCTACACTGCTATAGGTGAATAATGCAAAGGCCTCACTGACCAAAGGCAGCTCTTTGGGTCTACCTTAGCCTGAAGGCTGTTTGAACTGAATGATAAGAAATCCAGAGGAATCTTGCAAAAGTAGTTTTAGGAGTAGAAATTCAAAGAAATTCAAAGAAGCTTTTGTAATCTCCTACTTCCTGCATGGTCCCTTCCCTTTGCTACTAAGTAAGGTTGATTACCACCAGTCTCACACCGCAATAATTACAGATTTTTCTGCCCACAGTCTTGTGCTTTTTAAATAAAATTACTAAGTTGCACTGTAAATGTCTCAAGAATTCTCTCTTGACCATTGTTCTTGAGGACCCAGCATGACACCCTTCTAAGCTATTTGGCTTCTGGTTGCTACGGTAATGCAGACAAAAGCTCTGCTCTCCCAGTGAAAATGAGTGGGAGCCTGTGAATGTAGAGAGGGTATTGAAAGAGGAGGAATTTCTTGTAGGTGAGAATCACCTGATACTCTTATGGTCTTTGGTGATTAATAGCCTAATGCCACCCTTACCGCCCCCACCTTCACCAAGCAGCACCAGCGGCACCACCACCACAAGGCTGACAAGCCAGACTGTGAACAGGGGGCGTTAAACCACATTACACAGGTTTTTTGTTACTGTCATTTCCTAGAAAAATCCACTGGATTAGGAAGTCTTCACTTGCCCACATTCCAAGGTGTTCTCATTGTGCCCTATCTTGTAGTCCTCTGTCTAGTGGAACCGATGGGCAGTGAGATCTACGAGTACATACTTTCAGCCCTCACCGACTGAGCTGCTGACTTCTCTCCAGCTAAGACCTACCCTATTTTCCTTCCTGTTGGTCTCTCTCCTCCATCCAGTATTCTGGACTCTATAATTAGCTTAGGTGTCTAATGACTCAGTCATGGCTTAACTGGCCTTAGCTTCTGATCGTTACTGTAATGCAGCCAGAAGTTCTGCTCAGTAAGTTAAAATAAGAGGGAAACTGATATGGAAGGAGGACAGCAGAGGGAGAGGGCCAAGATGGAAGAACACTGTAATTACACTAATTTATAACCTTTTGTCATTAAAGCCCATAGGTACAGGCCCCAGGGGCCCAAGGAAGAGGGAGCTGAAGGCTTATCAGGGATGATAAAGAATCAAACACAAGAGAAAGAGCTCTTTACTAGAGACATTTCCCAGAAGCAATCCAAAGGCTAAGACAACACTCCATATGCTTAAGGTAAGGGTTTTGGAAAGTCAGACACAGGCAGATCAGAGGCCCCAGGTCTTATTTGCAGAGTCTTCAATTGTCAGAAATGGATGTTCAGGTGGGAAACTGAGGTTCAAAAGTGGGAAGGGACTGGAACTAAACCACATGATAGGTAGTGATGAAACTGTTACTGGAGTTCAGGGCTCTTGACTATCATTTCAGAGCCCTCTCTATAATCCTAATTAACCTCCACTTGGAGACCAAGGTGGTCAGACCCCTCATTTTACAAACAAAGGGATGAAGTCCAGAGAGGGGAAGCAACCAGGGCCACACAGTCCCCTCTGAGGTGAGAACACAGCTCTCCTGGCTTTTAATGTAGAGCAGGTAAATGGTGAGTGCTTTAAGAATTAGCATGGTGGGGGGCGCCTGGGTGGCTCGGTCATTAAGCGTCTGCCTTTGGCTCAGGGCCTGATCCCAGGGTCCTGGGATAGAGCCCCACATGGGGCTCCCTGCTCCACTGGGAGCCTGCTTCTTCCTCTCCCACTCTGCCTGCTTGTGTTCCCTCTCTCGCTGGCTGTCTCTCTCTCTGTCAAATAAATAAATAAAGTCTTAAAAAAAAAGAATTACTACAGGGACAGTGAGAACAGGTAAAATAACACTTTACAGAAAATTCTACAAGGTTTGTGAGCCAGAAGGTGAAAGACTGTTACCTAAGTGACGTGAAGGGATTGTAGCCATTAACAGAGGGAGGGAAAAAAAGGAACAAAGGAAGAAAGGAAAGAAACAAATATCTCCTCAAGATTTTCTTTGGAAATAATCCCTTTCTTGAGCAGTAGCTGGAAATGATATGCAGAGATAACCTAGGGGAGCGTGACATTAATTTGCAGGTGTACAAGAGACCCCATTAGTATACAGATGAGGAAACTAGCATATCCACAATGAGGAAGTAACATTCTCAAAATCAGACTCTGGGTTGCTGGCAAAGCTGTGACTACATGATGCAAAAAATAGGGACTAAGAGAGGAGTGACTGACACCCTGGCTATTACTTCCCTCCTTAAGGAAAGCCCCTTTCTCTCCCTCTCTTAACATTCCTCTCCTGCTCCAGTGACAGCCTCTTTTTAAAAATCTTTCAGGTTCCAGGCCTTATCCCCCTGGCAAGCAGCCCTGCTCCTTTTGAACACAGAGAAGAGCCAAAGTTAAAAATGCAGTTCTGTATACCTCATGAGGCATGCAAACAAGGACCAGACAGATCTAGGAGCAACAGACAGACTGGAGTGGGCACAGGGTTGGGCAGGGAAGATCCGCTGGACCATGGACAGGAGCTGCCTCCCCCTCATTCTCTTTAGCACAGTGGAATAATTTACTTTTCTCAACCACAAAATAATCGCCCAGTTTGGTCCTTCCTTTGGAGTGGTAAGTATGTACTGTTTCTGTATCCAGAGGACTTTCAAGTCTTGGAGTTCCAGGGATCCAGCTCCATTCCTGGACTTACTGTGGACATGGAAAGGAGAATGTACTTGTCAGATTCAATATCTGTATGGCTGCTTAACCAGTACACATTTCAACTGATCAAATTCAAGTGGGATAGGAAGGAAAAGAGAAGTATTACTGAAGAGTTATTATCAATAATTACAATGTGATATCAATACTGTAAACATTATATTTATCTTGCTGTTTGTGTGTTAGTGTGAGCCTGTGTGTTAGTGTAACTTTTACTGAGGAGTCTCAACAGAATGCAGTATTAATGGGGGAAAACTTCACCTATAGTATATCAAATCTCCACTGTACTGTTCCTTTAAAATGCTTGCACAAATTTCATAAATTTCCTCTCTTTGAGGTTTTATTTTTAAAAAAGATTTTATTTATTTATTTGACAGAGAGAGAGTAAGAGAGCACAAGCAGGGGGAACAGCAAAGGGAGAGGGAGAAGCAGGCTCCCTGCTTGGGCAAAAAGCCCAATGTGGGGCTCGATCCCAGGTCCCTGGGATCATGACCTGAGCCAAAGGCAGACACTTAACTGACTGAGCCACCCATGCACCCCTGGGGTTTTAAAATATAGTCCAGAACTACAGAACAAAATGGATGAAAAAGTCATGTGAACTGTCCCACAGATAACAATTATGAAATCTGGTAAAGAGTATAAGAAAACAAATATTTAAAGGTATGGAAAGCATCAAAAAGCAGGCAGAAGCCAAAGAGAGTTTATTCTCGAAAAACAACGATGGAGAAAGAGTAAGAGTTAAGAATTTATGGCTTTCTTATTGTAGAGTGCTCCCCAACTTCCACAACTACAGTGGAGGGAAATGACAGACAGCCTTACACCCAAGCGGGAAGATAAGACAAAATAGAGTTTAGGTCTGAAAGAGCAGCTGAAAATTTAAGAAGAGGGGAGACCTGAAAGCTAGAGAACCACAGAAGGCATAAGACCTGAAATATGAGTATAAACTCTACTTAAATCCCTGGGTGACCAATAAATATGGGAATTGGTCTACTACAGATGGTCAAACAGATGCATCCTCCATTTCTGGACCTAGCTTCCGGGATCCAAAGGCATAGGCTGTAAGTAAAAAGTGTCATCACATCCATGGGGCTATAGATTTCCCAGGTGCCTGTGAATGGGTCTTCTGGCCCCTGTGTAGTAGAAGACTTCACTACACAGACACACAATGAGCTTCCCTAACTGTTGGAGAATGCCAACTAACCCATTCCCCCAAATCCCTGTCTTCCGGACACACATCTCCCAGGTATCCAGGGACCAGAGATCAAAGCTCAAACTATGGAGTAGAAACAATGTTTTTAAGGACAATGAGGAAATCCTCATTGTTTCCCAATATACCCTAACTCTCTCTCAGCGCCACAGCCTTCCCTACAACACTATCCTCATTGGCTATTTATTCACTGCTCTCTTGATATGGATATCATTCTGGTGTCTCTAAGTCTTAGTTATTCAGCAGGCAAGAGAACCAGAAGAAGAAAGGGTCACCATCACCTGGGATACAGCCTTAGTCTGAGGAGCCTAGCCCATCTAAGTGAAACCTGTACTTGTATTTCTCCAAGAAGAATATTTTCATTGAGTGCAATTGCCAGTATCAAAAATAAAGGAATCACAGTGTGGCAGTTATGTGTAAACCTCCTTCAGAGGCTGCTACCCTTCCCAATGTCCAGCCTATACATAGTTGCCTTTAATACAGTATCCCATCCTGCTCCAGTCCCTTGATGAAGTAAAGACACAGCCAAGTAAAGAGGAAGAAAGACCTGTGGGGAGTGAGTCCTATTCCACACACAACATTCAATGGTTTTGTGTAAGCTAGTCCTGCCCTCAAATCTACACAGACATTAAAAAATTTAGAAGTGAGGGGTCACAGGGATTTACACATTCTCTTTCTTTCACAGTATTTTTTCTTTGGAAATGATTTTAAAAAATATTGTTTTCTTCAAGTTTTTATTTATATTCCAGTAAACATACAGTGTAATATTAGTTTCAGGTATAGAATTTAGTGATTCATCACTTACATACAACACCCAGTGCTCATCACTGCAAGTGCCCTCACCCACTTAACTCACAGTATTCTCTTAATTCTTTCCTCCTAACCCTTCCCTAAACATTTCCAATCATTTCCACAATCCTCTAATGTAGAAACATGCACTGAGAAATTAAGACTGGTAAACTAGGAGCCAGGACACCAAAATGCTACTCCCAGTATACTTCTAACCAGTTGCCTGACCTTGGGGAGGTCACCTCATGTTCCTGGAACTAATTTTTTTGCAGGTTAAAAAAGAAAGTTTGAGGTACATGAACTCAAGGCTTCCTTACATTTCTGGACTACTATAAATCTGTTCCAATCAAGGAACATTTACTTTCAACTAAGGAGCATAAGGCCTTTTGCTAGGCACAATGGAAAATACAGAAATAATATGATATGTCTTCCTTCTCTAGGACCTCAAAGTTCATGGACTTCATTTCTCCATATCTATTTCAAATTATTGTTAAATTAAGGAAGCCCAGTTGGTTCTTACATATTAACATTATATACAAGCTCCTAATCAAATGACATTGCTCATACCACAAATAAATGTTTTGGTATTTGCATTAGTTATCTCTGGCTTTGTAACAAAGTGCCACAAAATGTAGTGGCTCAAAGCAATAAACATTTATTATCTCACAGTTTCTATGGGCCAGGAATTCAGGAGCAGTTTAGTTGCTGGGTGATTCTAATGCAAAGTCTTTCATGAGATTGCCTTCAGGATGTTGGCCAGAGTTGCAGTCATCTGAAGGTTTGACTGGAGTGGACAATAAAACTCTAAGATGATTCATCCACATGGCTACTAGCAGGAGGTCTCAGCATCATGCCATGTGACCTCCTCATAGGCTACTTGAATATCCTCTTGATATGGCATATGGTTTTGCCCAAAGTAAGTCATCTAAGTGAGAGACCAATGAAAATAGATTCCTCTATGCCTTTTATGACCTGCTCTTGGAAGTGACACAATAGAACTTCTGCTTCTTTCTATCCATTGTAGGCTAGTCACTCATTCTAGCTACACTCAGAAGGGAGAATTAGACTGTACTTTTTGAAGAGACTGTCAAAGAATCAATGGACATATGTACAGTAATGACTGTATTTCCTTTTGGCTTATATGGACCATGGTATATTCAAAGGAACATGTTAAGGAAACATTTTATCTCCTTGTGTTAATTTTTTTGTCTTTCAGATTATATCTTACCCTTCCTATCTCTACAATGACAGCAGGAATATATTACTGGGCTTACTTGATATTATTATGCTGGTGGAAGGGGATCAAGTTGGCTTCCTCCTGGTCCCTGGATCATGAATAGACAGCTTTACCCAGTTAAGGTTGATGCAGGTGCATTCCCTTGCATCCTGGTGGCTCCACTGTAATGTATGTGGCTGATAACCCTATGGGCATAACTTTCAGGGCTCTATCTGAAACTGGTGAATCTTCCTATTGATCAAGCCCCACCATGGCTTCACTGCAATGAGCAACTTCTGACACTATCACTGACTCTAGCCCTTCACACTGTGATAGTTTTACTATTAACTCAGGCTATCCTTGAGTCTACCCATAGTCCATTCATCTTTCTTCTCTTCCTCTAGCTTTGCATGAATATTTTACAGATGTTTCCCATTCTTTAGAAATAAATCCCTCTACATGCCAAAGTACACATCCAGGTATACAGTGCCTATGGAAAATTTGAACTGTCTCCCTGAGACCCCTCTTATCTACCTATCATCTTGGGTATATACCACATGAAAGAACTGCCATAATCAAGATGCAAGCCAGTTCCACCTTAACTAAAAGATTTGTTGTGCCCTTTGCAGCCTGTCCCTCCTTATGTACCTAGTCCCATTCGCTGATTTGTTGTCACTATAGGTTGGATGGAAAGCTCTAGAATTTTATATAAATGGAAGCATATAGTATCATTCATGTGCTCTTGCTTCATTCACTCAGCATAGTAATTTTGAATATCAACCATGTTATTGAATGCATTAGTATTTCATTCTATTTTATTGCTGAGCTTTATTCTATTGTACAGATGTCTATGTTTTGTTTTTCTCACAATTGATGTTTCCCATTTTGGGGTCACTGAATCAAGCCATTATGAATATTGGTGTATGTGTCTTTGCATGGACTTACATTTTCATTTCTCTTGGAAAATACCTAGGGGCAGAATGAATGGGTCATATGATGGTAAGTATAATTTCCACTATTTATAAATCTTGCAACCAGCTATCAAAAGTGGTTTTATGGTTTTATGCTCCAGCTAGCAGTCTATGAGCATTTTAATGGCTTCATATCCTCACCAAGAATTGGTATGGTAAACATTTGTTAACTTTAGTTTATGTATGTTAATAATGGCGCTAGAGGGATACTTTAACATTTTAAACAGTTCAATTCATTGAGTTTTCCTTCAGTACTTAGCATTTGCTGTCCTAAGACATCCTGGTCTAGGCAGAAGTCACAGAGATATTCTCCTATGTTTTCTTTTAGAAGAATTATTATGTTTCTAGCCTTAACATTTAGTTTCATTTTGAATTATTTTTGCATATGAAATGATATAAGGTTTCTTTCTTTTTTATTTTCTTCAGTTGGTTCTAACAGTCTTTGTAGAAAGACATTCAATTTCTCATTGAATTCCCTGGCACCTTGGTCTAAAATGAACTGACCATAACGTGTGGTTCTATTTCTGCAGTCTCTTTTTTGTCCCACTGAGAATTGTTCTAACTTTATACCAATATCACTGTCTGGATTACTACACCTTGATTACCCTAGGAAAGAATGGAGGCAAGGAGAGAGCCAATATATCATTGTCGTGGCCCATACCTCTTATAAGAAAAATGCAGGCAATGGAATGTGAGCATATATAATCTAGTGCAGTAGAATTAGAGATGCATTGCTCTGTGTTTCTGTGTATCCCATAAAACCATTTGTAACCCACACGGTCCCTCAGCCTGTCAGATGACTAGTTCGTACTCCAAATCCAAAAATATTTGACTGTGAAATCAAAGGGAAGTGAAATCCAGAGCTCATTTTCTGTTTGGTTGTATCCCAGTCAACCTTTATCTGGGTATACCGAAATTTGAATTTCATGTAACTGTGATGTGTCATGGAATATTATTCTTTTGATTTGTTTTAAGCATTTAAAAATGAAAAAAAAAATCTTAGCTCCCAGGGTGTACAAAAACAGGTGGTGTGCCAGTTTTGGCCCATGGGTTGTGGGTTGGTAACCCTTGATCAGAGTTGTCTGTGCATAGTCCAATAGCACATTGTCTAGCTTTCTATAGAAACACTAATAGGGCTCCACTGTAACATGACAGTGGACCACAGCTGAAAGAGTTGGAAGACACAGACTCTGACAAGGAGTCCTTAAAGTAGTCTAAACACAGCAGGGGATACAAAAAACAAGGACACAAGAGGAAACTGAAGCCTCTGGTGCCTACAATTATGGCAAACATTGAATGCAGACCAACTCCTAGCCAGATTAATATAAAACTTCACACTAATGGATTATTTACATCAGATCCTATTACTCAATTACATCATGTCTGGCTTTCAGGAAAAGATTACAAAGCATGTCAAAAGGTACTCAAAATCAGTCTGAAGAGATAAAGCAAGCTTCAAAACTCAGACATGGATATAACACAGATTTCAGAATTATCAGACAGGGAATTTAAAATAACTACGATTACAAACATAACACCATAGAAATTCATCAATCACAAAGAAAGAGAGCAAGAGAAGATGAAAGGAACAGAGACCTACAAAAACAACCAGAAAACAAATAACAAAATGGCAATAAGTACATATCTATCAATAATTCCTCTAAATATACATGGCCTAAATGCTCCAACCAAAAGAAATTGGATGATGGAATGGATAAAAAAATAAGACCCATCTACATGCTACTTCAGACCTAAAGACACATACAGACTGAAAGCAAAGGGACAGAAAAACATTTACCATGCAAATGGAAACAAACAAAAAGCGAAAATGGCAACACTTGGACAAAATAGACTTTAAAACAAACACTGTAACAAGAAACAAAAAAAAGGGCATTACATAATGATAAAGGGTCAATCCAACAGGAGGATATAACAGCTGTAAATACCTACACACCCATTGGAGCACCTAAATACATAAAGCAAATATTAATGGTCATAAAAAGAAATGAATGATAATACAATGGTAGTACGGGACTTTAACAACCCCCTTACATCAATGAATGGATCATCCAGGCAGAAAATCAATAAGCAAACAGTGGTTTTGAATGACACCATAGACCAGATGGACATAACGGATATAGAACCATCTATCCCAAAACAATAGAATACACATTCTTTTCAAGTACCAATGGAACATTCTCCAGAATAGATCCCATGTTAGACTACAAAACAAGCTTCAACAAATTTAAGAAGATTGAAATCATACCATGCATCTTTTGCAACCACAGTGGTATGAAACTAGAAATCAATCATAAGAAAAAAAACTGTAAAAAAACCCACAAACCACATGATACTAAACAACCAATGGGTCAATGAAGAAATCAAAGAAGAAGTAAAAGAAATACATGGAGACAAATGAAAATGAAAAACCAATGGTCAAATCTTTGGGACCCAATGAAAGCAATTCTAAGAGGGAAATATACAGCAATGCAGGCCTACCTCAAGAAATAAAGTAACTGATTAATGTCTTAAGGGCTCTCATGCAAAACATAGATGACATGAAAGAACTTAAGGGTAATGTAAGCAGAGATATAGAACTCTAATACAAATCAAAAGCAATTCTAGAAACTTTAAAAATAGACCCTGTAAAGGGTGCCTGGGTGACTCAGTCAGTTAGGTGTCTGACTCTTGATTTCAGCTCAGGTCATGATCTCAGAGTCATGGATCAAGCCACATGTCAGGCTTCATGCTGGGAGTGGAGCCTGCGTAAGATTCTCTTTCCCTCTGCCCCTCCCCCACCTCATATGAGTACGCTCTCTCTCTCTAAAAAAAATAAAATTAACAGGATGCCTGGGTGGCTCAGTCAGTTAAGTGTCTGCCTTCAGCTCAGGTCATGATCCCAGGGTCCTGGGATCGAGACCTGCATCAGGCTCCCTGCTCAACGGGGAGTCTGCTTCTCCCTCTCCCTCTGTGTGCTCTCTCTCACTCTCTCAAATAAATAAATAAAATCTTTAAAAACATAAAATTAAAATAAAAAAATAAAAAGTAGACGCTTTAGGAGCAATGAAGAGTACTTTTGATGGGATCATCTGTAGACTAGACACAGCCAAGAAAAGAATCAGTGAGCTTGAAGAGAAGTCAACAGAAACTTCCCAAACTAAAAGGCAAAGAGAAAAAAAAATGAAAGAAAAAAACAAACAAGAGAGCAGAATGTATTGTGGGATAATATTGAAAGTCATAATATATGCATAATTTGAATACCACAAGAAGAAAGAACAGAGCAGAAGAAATATTTGAATAATGGCAGCATATTATCCAAAATCAATGACAAAAAGCAAACCAGAGACTCAGAGAACAGTAAGTGGGAAAAATAAACATCTATGCATATCATATTTGAATTACAGAAAACTCAAGGGAAAGAGAAAAATCTTAAAAGAATAGAGGGGAAATAATCACCTTCTACATAAGATAAAAAGGATGAGAATTACAAAGGAACCTGTCAGTAAACATACAAACAAGAGGACAGTAGAGTAAAAAATTTAATGTTTTAAAAGGAAAAAAAAAAGCCCTAGAATTCTAGGTCTAGGAAAATTAACCTTCAGAAGTGGGTAAAAATGAAAGCTTTTTCAGACAAATAAAAATGAAGAAATCCATTATCAGCAGACATGTTCTGGAACAAGCATTAAAAGAAATTTTTTAAAAAGATTTATTTATTTATTTATTCGACAGAGAGAGAGACAGCCAGTGAGAGAGGGAACACAAGCAGGGGGAGTGGGAGAGGAAGAAGCAGTCTCCTAGCGGAAGAGCCTGATGTGGGGCTCGATCCCACAACGCTGGGATCACGCCCTGAGCCGAAGGCAGATGCCCAACCGCTGTGCTACCCAGGAGCCCCAAAAGAAAATCTTTAGAAGAAAAATGATACTGGTCAGAAACTTGAATCTATATAAAGACAGGAACAGTGTTTGAAAAGGAATTAAAAAGTCATGAATAGATTTTTTCTTTTTCATACTTGACAGAAAAAATAACCATGTGTTTGAAGCAATAATAGTAGCACTGTAATAGTGGTTATAACAGAGGGATAAGTAAAATGCATGACAACAATGTTACAAGTAACTAGACGGAGGGATTCTGCCATCATATTCCTGCACTACACATGAAGTATATATTATTTATGGTGATTTTCATTATTCTAATAAGTACATAATAAACTCTAGGATGAAGACTAATTTTTTAAAAAAATGCATTAATGGTATGCCAAGAGGTAATAAAATGGAATTAAATAAAATGCCTAGTTAAAACTAGAGAATTCAGAAAAAGAGTAAATATACAGTTACAAATATAGTATATATTACTCCCACTATATCAATAACACATAACACACTTGAAAGAGATTAAAAGAGATTGTTGAAGTGTACAAATAAGTCCAAACTGTATGTCGTCTACAAAATCCAACTGAATTAAAAAGACCTAGAAAGTTTAAAAGCAAAGAATGGAGATGAGACAGAACAGGGACTGGACTCAGGTCCCCTCAACCTTGACCATAAAATCCAGCATTCTTTGGTTACATCCATTAAGAAAGAAAGAAAAACTAAAATTCTATGCCTCCCAAGTGACGTACCTTGCAGGAATGTGGAGGAAGGATGCTTACTGAAAGGAGCATGCTTACTACAAAGACTGGCAAAGACTGGACCAAACGGGTCTGCCTCAAGAAGGACTCCAGTGCTTAACTTTCACCAACTTTCCCCCTCATTACAATACCAAAAATCACACTCAGGGGTGGAGATTTAACATGCAAATGAAATACACGATTATGAAGAAGCACATTCCCTCAACTGCGCCTGTGCCCCCAACTTCCTATATTTCCCCCACCCCTATGTACTTAAATATCACTTATTTCCCACCTCAGCCCCTTTAAAATTTTCCCTGGACATTGTTCAGAGAGCCAGTCCCACATTCCAGCTGTGGTTATGTCTCCCTTCAGCTCGAGGTGTTGCCCCAATAAAGCCTTGCTTATGTTTGTACATTTTGGGTCCAGCCTTATTTCTACTTTTCACTGGGTCCAAGGATCCGAGTCTGGTAACATATTTTGGGCAAACACAAAGGGACCATAAGATGAGCTGGGACTCAGTGGGACCAAGGATGCTGGCCCAGAACCTGTGCCACTAACTAAGCAGCTGCCCAGACCTCTTTGTTCTGGAGTCTCCAGTTTCCTTTTTGTCCTTGCCAGCCCTCCTATTCTCAGGCAATACTCTTTCCCCATCCCTCCCCTCCTTTCAGGATTTTCTTTTCTATCTTCTTTTAGCACACTTTGTTCCTCCTTGTCTTTTTCCTTGAACCAAAGGACATAATCTCAGTCTGCCTGACTGCAACATGGCTCTCCTCCTTGGAGGGTGTTAGGGACTTGTCCTGGGCTGTGCAGATCCAAGTGGCCTTCAGGTGATGGCTGACGCCACCCATGGGACTTGGCAGAGTTCCAGTCTTCAAGCAGAGCAGGAGCCCACTGGTTCTTATCTTTGCTACAGTTACCTTTGGAAAAAGGGACTCCCACTTAGGTCCCTTCCCATCCTGACTTTGGGAGATTCCCGCCAAGACTGATTAACCTGGTAAGGGGTTAGAGTCCTTGTTTTGAGGTCAGAGCCCCCACCTGGAAGGGTTAGAGTCCCCATCTGGGCTTCTTTTTCGTTGTCCTTCTCTGTTTTTTTTCTCACCACCCTCCCGCCACTCTGGAAAGTCCCTGTTTTGTAACTTTGTTTACAAACCCTAATTACTTTTGTTTCTTTGTACTCATCTGTAGGGAGAAAAACTATGTGGACTTAAATCTGCTTCATTTAAAATTAACTAAAAAGGAATATTCCAAACACAAAGATAAGAGTAAAACCTCTTTGTTCCCAAAGCCATGCGGCCTTGCACACACTAGAAACTTAAGATAACATCTGGAACTTTCTGAAATGTCCTTTGTCTAATAATTTGTAACTTTTTATGTTAACTCTGTACTAAATGTTCCTTCCCAGGAGCACTTTGTGAGGACTGTGTATCTCAGGCAGCTGTCCTAAGTTGGGCTGTCCTAACATGGGCTGGAATAAAATTCTTTTTCTTTTTCTTTAAAATTAAAAGGACAAAAAAAAGGTTTCTTCATTTTGAGTTGACATTTATTGGCATAGGCAACAGGATGTTGGGGCAACACGTTTGAGAATACCTGGGGTTCCTCTGCAACTCGGTGCTCGGTACCAGCATGGGCCCTTTGTAGCCCTCCAACTTTGCAGCCCCTCACAGGTGTATTAGATGAGTTCTGACGTCTGCACTTCCTTAATTTGAGTTGACAGTCTTGACTTTTATTCGAACTGCTGAGGGTTACTGGTAATGTTTTCTAGGTTGGAAAATTTGAGGATAACCTGAGTCTCAGATGGCCCAAATGGGGTTCTTTAGACATGTCTAAATTAGTTTTCTTGTACACACAATTGGAGAAAGCTGGCTATAAGACTGAATAACCAGAAACTTAGGAAGCCATTTGTTTCAATCAGTGAAGGCCTAGCTTTGGGGGAGGAGCCAAAGTTCCCAGAGGTACTTACTCTGGGCCTCATTTTGGTTTTTTTGTTGCTGCAGTTCTTGGTATCTTTGGACAAGACTGGCTACATTCTAACTGAGAAGTGAAAAACAACTGATTCATGGATCCATAAATTATAATGCTACCTTTCAGTTAGTTTATTTTAATAAAAGGGGGATATTTAGAAATTGAATCTTTAATGTCCTCTCCACAAATATTAGTGAAACAAAGCTAAATTTTGTTTGCATACTATTCGTGTTTATGAGTCCATGTGTATTACAAATGTGAGATATTTTCTCTACCTCCAGATGGTATTGCTAAAATTAATTTGTAAAGGAGCTCTATTTAATTGGTTTAAAGGCAAATGCTTGTAAAAACTGGGCATTCTAAAACTCAGAAAGATAAACGAACCCACATTTTTTCAAGTTAACATGATCTGGGATAAAATTCCTTACATTCAGACCTCTGTGTGACTCCATAATAAAGATGCCGCACAGTAAGTGACCTAACTCATGGTCCGTAGAGATAAGGACCTCATTCCTGATAGAATGATGAGGAAAAGGAGGAAGATAGGCAGACACTAAAAATCCTAAATCTACTTGCCCAAGCCCAAGCACCCATTGCCCAACTCACCGCCTGCTTTTCCATCTCTTCCAGAGGGCTAAACAGCAACCAGGAAAAAAAAAAAAAGCCTATTTTGCAAGAGGGAAAAGACAAAAGATGGAGGTGGAGGAATATCCAAACCTTAAATCTGCCTCTGGCCTTGCTGGCGGCTCCTCTGCCACCTCCGCCTCCTGTACCACCACCTGGGCTGCTCAGGCAGCCAGTTCCTATACTGTCCTAGGTGCCTCTGCTGACATGGGCTCCTGCTCCTATCTCTACTAACAAAGAGCAAAAAAGCACCCCAAGCTCTCAAGCCACTGCCTTATGAGGTTCAAACCGGAGCACCTCCCAAATCATCATGAAGGGGCCTGAAGGCTCCCCTGGACTTAAAATTTCTCCACAGGAGCCTCAGGTAAAACTGACAGTGGACAACAAACTAATTGACTTTTTAGTGGATATAGGTGCAAAATATGCAATATTATAGCTAATCCAAGGATGTTGGTTTAATTACAATACACACATTTTTGGAGTTATCAACATCAAATATAATACAGAAAATCAGCTTTTATTCTACCTGAATCTGTTAGTTAAATTCATGTTGTATCTACTGCAGTTTGTCAGCAAAAATGACTTAAAATGATGGTTGATTTTGTCTGTCTCATGAAGTTCTCATGGATAATTGTTAAGAGAAAATGAGTAAAATTAAAAAAAAAGGCTTATAGCTTTCAAAATCTTTGGTAACTTGAAACTTTTTTTTTAAAGATTTTATTTATTTATTTGACAGAGATAGAGACAGCCAGCGAGAGAGGGAACACAAGCAGGGGGAGTGGGAGAGGAAGAAGCAGGCTCCCAGCGGAGGAGCCTGATGTGGGGCTCGATCCCATAACGCCGGGATCACGCCCTGAGCCGAAGGCAGAAGCTCAACCGCTGTGCCACCCAGGCACCCCGGTAACTTGAAACTTTTAAATTTTGCTAAGCTAAATGATATATTGGGTTAAATCCACTGGATATCGAAATCTTTCCCAGTAAGATAGAATACCAAAGCATTGATTATCAAATGTAGTTTTGTCTGCTTTTGTCTTATAACAGAAAAACTAAAGATAAATTTGGGTCTGCTAGTAAACATAGTTTATGCTTAATTAAAAGACTGTACTATTAAAAACATACATTTCTAGGAATTATAAAATGTATTCACAAATTTCTGATCTAAAAAATACTTTGATGTAACAGTTCACAATTGCTTACAATTTAGTTCTTACTAGAAATTGAGGTTTCTGAGAGTTAAAATTCTGATAAATGTAATTAAGACTACTAAACATGGCAAGAAAAACAACTTTGTATATAGAAAAGTAGGAAATATGTTTAAAAAGGTATAGGCAATAAAAATACATTTTTGTTGAGGAAAAAAAGTAATTTTGTCCTAAAATAAAGCTGGCTATTTATATAGAGAAGGCTTAGGACAAAATCTAAAAGAGAAATTTGTAGAAGGCTTATAAAGGGGAAACTTTAAAAAATTATTCATGGTCGGGACTAAGATTGAAATAAATGAGTTTTAAAAGTACACTAGTATAAGATTGAGATTTGGCTTTTCTCTCTGTTAAAAGGATAACGTTTTCTTGGAATGTTGGTCTGCTCTTGGTAAGAAATTGCAAACAAAGGTTTTATCTGCCAGAAAAACATTGTATCTATATTTTGTCTTTATCGGGTCTTTGATTACTTAATAAAGTTAAGTCTTCTTAATATTAAAGAGTTAAGTTTGGCTAACAACTATGTAACATTCTGTATTTGTCTTTACAGTCCCTTATTGCCACCTTGGTTAAATAGATAATTCAGTTTTAAGTTTTATAATGATCTGTGATGCTATTTAGATATGCGCTTTAAAACCTTCTGAGGTTTTAGACTTCCTAGAAATTCAAATCCTAAATAAAGTCTTTTTGAATGACTAGACTCATTTATTCATATATTGCTACATGGAAAGCATTATCAAACAAATTATAATAAACCTTCTTAGGTTATACTGTATGGGTCAATGCTATGACAGTTTTAAAATTATATAAAATTCCTTCTTTTTGGGAGGGAGTTAAGATGGCGGAGGAGTAGGGGACCACTATTTCAGCCGGTCCCCTGAGTCGAGCTGGATAGGTACCAGACCAGCCTAAATAACCACGGAATCAGCCTGAGACGCAGGAAGATACATCTCAATCTCTACAAATGAACATCTCCAGCGCTGAGTATTGAGGTACTAAACAGGGAGCCGTGAAACCCCGCACAGATATCGGAAGATAAACGGAAGGGGGAGGGAGCCGCCGCATTCGGGCGCCGGGAGGCGGTAGCAACCTACACGGGGGAGCGGGCGGACTCGTGGACCGGCACCCACGAGAGACCAGACTGAGACCGTGAGCCGGGAACGCGCGCCACCAGACTGAAACGGAGCTCCGGTGTGCTCACTGGAACCAGACTGAGACCTGGAGCTCCGGAGCACACGGGGGCGGCTGGGGGCTGGCGGTGTTAGAAACACAAAGGACAGAGAGGTGCCAGCCCCGGAAGTGAGGGCTGGGACACCGGGTGTGGGGCGCACATCCCAGAACGCTGCAGGGTTGAGCAGCACCAACAGAAACAGAGTTAAAGTGGCCAGAACATCAGTGGAGAACGGTCCGCGATCCCTCTGTTCTGAGACAGAGGCTGAGATTCGGCCACTGCTGCTCTGACTCTCAGAAGAGGCACAGCAAACAAATAAACAAATCATAAAATGGGCAGAAGATATGAACAGACACTTTTCCAATGAAGACATACAAATGGCTAACAGACAATGAAAAAATGTTCAAAATCATTAGCGATCAGGGAAATTCAAATCAAAACCACATTGAGATACCACCTTATGCCAGTTAGAATGGCAAAAATTGACAAGGCAAGAAACAACAATTGCTGGAGAGGATGGGGAAAAAGGGGATCCCTCCTACATTGTTAGTGGGAATGCAAGTTGGTACAGCCACTTTGGAAAAAGTGTGGAGGCCCCTTCAGAAGTTAAAAATTGAGCCAACCTATGACCCAGCAATTGCACTACAGGGTATTTACCCCAAAAATACAGATGTAGTGAAGAGAAGGGCCATATGCACCCCAATGTTCATAGCAGCATTGTCCACAATAGCTAAATCGTGGGAGGAGCCGAGATGCCCTTCAACAGATGACTGGATTAAGAAGTTGTGGTCCATATATACAATGGAATATTACTCAGCTATCAGAAAGAATGAGTTCTCAACATTTGCTGCAACATGGACGGCACTGGAGGAGATAATGCTAAGTGAAATAAGTCAAGCAGAGAAAGACAATTATCATATGATTTCTCTCATCTATGGAACATAAGAACTAGGAAGATCGGTAGGGGAAGAAAGGGATAAAGAAAGGGGGGTAATCAGAAGGGGGAATGAAACATGAGAGACTATGCACTCTGAGAAACAAACTGAGGGCTTCAGAGGGGAGAGGGGTGGGGGAATGGGATAGACTGGTGATGATAGTACGGAGGGCACGTATTGCAGTGTGCACTGGGTGTTATGTGCAACTAATGAATCATCGAACTTTACATCAGAAACCAGGGATGTACTCTATGGTGACTAACATAATAAAAAAAATTTAAAAAAAGAAAGGGGGGTAATCAGAAGGGGGAATGAAGCATGAGAGACTATGGACTCTGAGAAAAAATCTGAGGGCTTCAGAGCGAAGGGGGGTGGGGGAATGGGATAGGCTGGTGATGGGTAGTAAGGAGGGCACGTATTGCATGGTGCACTGGGTGTTACACGCAACTAATGAATCATCGAACTTTGCATCAAAAACCAGGGATGTACTGTACGGTGACTAACATAATATAATAAAAAATATTATTATAATAAAAAAAAAGAATAGAAACCATATAATGTTCTCAGACCATAATGGAATTAAACTAAATCAATAACAGAAAGATAGCTAGAAAATCCTCCCCAGTGGTACTTGTTGTGATGAGCACTGGGTGTTATATTTAAATGATGAATCACTGAATTCTACTCCTTAAAAAAAAAGTCCTCTCCAGTATTTGGAAATAACACCATACTTTTAAATAATAAATGGATCAATGAAGAAGTCTCAAGAAAAACTTAAATCAAAATACAGTTTATCAAAATTTGTGGGATGCAGGAAAACCAGTACTTACAGAGACGTTTATATCATAAATGCATATATTAGAAAAGAAGAAATATCTAAAATCAATCTCCTAAATTTCTCCCTTAGAAAAAAAGCAGGAGAAAAGCAGTGTAATCCTAAAGCAAGCAGGAAAAAAAGTAATAAAAATTAAGACAGAAATCAATGAAAGTGAAAACAGAAAACAGAAAATTAACAAAGCCAAAAGCTCGGTCTTTGAAAAATCCAATATACCTAGCCATAATAACCATGAATAAAAAAGAGAGAAGACACAAATTATTACCAATATTAGATGTGAAAGAGAGGTGAGCACTACTGATTCTCATGGAAATTCAAAGGACCATACAAGAAGACCATGAACAAAGTCATGCCCATGCATTTGGTAACTTCAGTGAAATGAATTAACTCCTTCAAAGATACAAACTACACAATATCACACAAGAAGAAACAGATCATCTGAATAGGTATATATGTATTGAATAAGTTAATCAATAATCACCTTCCAAAAACAAAGCATTGGGCCCAGATAACTTCCCTGGTAACATTTCTCAGTAATTTAAGGAGGCAATAATACTAAAAATTCATAATAACTTCCAGACAGAAGCAGTTGAAACACTTCCTAATTCATTGTATGATACCAGTATTACCTCCTCAAATATGAAAACTAAAGACATTACAATAAAGGGAAACTGTAAAACAACTTCTCTCAGAAATTATATGCAAAAATCCTCAATAAAACATAGGAAGTCAAATAAAACAATCTATTAAAATAATTATACACCATGATCAAGTGAGATTTATTCTATGTGTGCAAGACTGGTTCAACATTCAAAAATCAGTGAATGTAATTCAGCATATTAACAGGCTACAGAAGGAGATCATATAATCATGTCAACTGAAGCAAAATATACAGTTGAAAACTCTAACCCCATTTATGATAAAAAAAATCTCATAAAACTAGGAATAGAGGGGAAATTGCTCAACTTCATAAAGAATATCTACAAAAAACTTACATATAACATCATATCTAATGGTGATTTACTCACTTTTTTAGTTTTTATTTTAATTCCAGTTAGCTAACATACAGTGTTATACTGGTTTCATGTATACCATATAGTGATTCAAGAATTCTGACATCACCTGGCACTCATCACAAGTGTACTCCTTAATCCCCAATCCCTGTTTAACCCGCCCACCCCTACACCCCACCCCTCTATAATTAAGATTCTGTTTCTTGGTTTGTCTCTCCCTCTCTCTCTCTCTCTTTCCCCCTTTGCTCATTTGTTTCCTTTCTTATTCCACATGAGTAAAATCTATATATGGTGTTTGTCTTTCTCTGACTTAGTTCACTTAGCATTATACTCTCTAGCTCCATCCATGTTGTTGAAAATGGCAAGATTTCATTCTTTTTTATAGCCAAGTAATATTTCATAGTATATATATACCACTTCTTCTTTATTTATCAATGGACACTTGGGCTGCTTCCATATCTTGGCTATTGTAAATATTGCTGCTATAAACATAGGAGTGCATGTATATCTTAGAATTAATATTTTTGTGTCCTTTGGGTAAATACCTAGCACTACAACTGCCGGATCCTAGGGTAGCTCTACTTTTAACATTTTGAGGAACCTCCATACCTTTTTCCAGAGTGGCTTCACCAGTTTGCATTCCTACCAACAGCACAAGAGGGTTTGCCTTTTTCCATATCCTTGCTGACACCTGTTGTTTCTTGTGTTGCTGATTTTAGCCATTCTGACAAGTGTAGTTTGTAGTTTTGAGTTGTATTTCCTTGATGGTTAAGTGACGATGAACATCTTTTCATGTGTCTGTTGGCCATCTGGATGTCTTCTTTGGAGAAATGTCTCTTCATGCCTTCTCCCATTTTTAAGTGGATTATTTGGTTTTTGGGTGCTGAGTTACATAAGTTCTTTATAGATTTTAGATACTAACCCTTTATCAGATATGTCATTTACAAATATCTTCTCCCATTCAGTACGTTGTCTTTTAGTTTTGTTGAGTATTTCCTTTGTTGTGCAAAAGCTTTTTATTTTGCTGTAGTCCCAATAGTTTATTTTTGCTTTTATTTCCCTTGTCTCAGGAGACATATCGAGAAAGAATTTGTTATGGCTGACGTCAAAAAAGTTATTGCCTGTGTTCTCTTCCGAGATTTTTACGGTATCAGGTCTCACATTTAGGTCTTTCATCCATTTTTAATTTATTTTGGTGTAGGTGTAAGAAAGTGGTCCAGTTTATTTCTTTTGCATGTAGCTGTGCAGTTTTCCCAACACCATTTGTTCAAGAGACTGTCTTTTTCCCATTGGATATTCTTTCCTGTTTTGTCAAAGATTAATTGACCATAAGTTGTGGACTTGCTTCTAGATGTTTTATTCTGTTACATTGATCTATGTGTCTATTTTTGTGCCAGTACCATACTGTTTTGAGTAGTACAGCTTTGTAACATAACTTGAGGTCTGGAATTGTGATACCTCGAGCTTTGCTTTTCTTTTTCAGAATTGCTTTGGCCATTCAGGGTCTTTTTGTGGTTCCATGTAAATTTTAGGATGGTTGTTCTAGTTCTGTGAAAAATGTTGTTGGTATTTTGATAGAGATTGCATTAAATCTATGGATTGCTTCGAGTAGTACGGACATTTTAACAATATTTGTGTTATCTTCAATTTCTTTCATCAGTGGTTTGTACTTTTTGGAATACAGGTCTTTCACTTCCTTGGTTAAGTTTGTTTCTGGGTATTTTATTATTTTTGATGCAATTATAAATGGGATTGCTTTCTTAATTTCTCTTTCTATTGCTTCATTATTAGCATATAGAAGTGCAATGGATTCCCATACAATGATTTTGTATCCTACGACCTTACTAAATTCATTTATCAGTTCTAGTACTTTTTTGGTGGAGTGTTTAGGGTTTTCTATACAAAGCATCATGACATCTGCAAATAGTAAAAGTTTTGCTTTTTCTTCATCAAGTTGGGTGCCTTTTATTTCTTTGCCTTGTCTAATTGTTGCAGCTAGGACTTCCAGTATTGTGTTAAATAAAAGTGGTGAGAGTGGACATCTTTGTATTATTCCTGATCTTAGAGAAAAAGCTGTCAGTTTTTCATCATTGAGTATGTTAGCTGTGGGTTTCTCATATATGACATCTATTATTACGTATTGCATGGTGCACTGGGTGTTACACGCAACTAATGAATCATTGAACTTTACATCAAAAACCAGGGATGTACTGTATGGTGACTAACATAATATAATAAAAATATTATTATAATAATAAATAGGTAAAAAAAATAAAGTATGTTACCTCTAAACCCACTTTGTTGAGAGTTTTTATTACGAATGGATATTGAATTTTGTCAAATGCTTTTTTTGCATCTATTGGATGATCATATTTTTTTATCTTTTATTTTGTTAATATGATGTATCATGCTGATTGACTGCATCCCTCATATAAAACCCACTTGATCCTGGTCAGTGTTTCTTTTAATGTGTTGTTGAATTCAGTTTGCTAGTAATTTTTGAGGCTTTTTTCACCTATGTTCATGAAGGATATTGTCCAGTAGTCTTCCTTCCTTCCTTCCTTCCTTCCTTCCTTCCTTCCTTCCTTCCTTCCTTCCTTTTTCTTTCTTTCTTCCTTTTTCTTTCTTTCTTTCTTTTTCTTTCTTTCTTTCTTTCTTTCTTTCTTTCTTTCTTTCTTTCTTTCTCTCTCTCTCTCTCTCTTTCTTTCTTTCTTTGTCTTTGATTAGCTTTGGTATTGAGGTAATGGCTGGCCTTGTAAAATGGATTTGGAAGTTTTATTCCTATTCTATTTTTTGGAATAACTGAGAAGAATGAGTATTTACTCTTCTTTCAATATTTGACAGAATTTACCTGTGAAGCCATTTGGTCCTGGAGTTTTGTTTATTGGGAGCCTGATTCAATTTCATTACCAGTAATTGGTATGTTCAAATTTTCAATTTCTTCCTCATTCAGTTGGAGTTTGATTCAGTGTTCAGAGCTGAGAGATATTAAAGAATTAGAATTTTCAGGATAGCCAATCAGTGACTAGTAGGGATGGCATTGGGGTGTGCTTTTTAATAATGGAAACACGGGAAGAAGAAAAAGAATTTAAAAATGACAGGGGTTTCATTTCTGGGTAAATAGAAGTGAATAGTCACCAACCTACAAAACTTGGACAAAATGTTTGAGCAGCTGCTCAAGAGTTCTGAAAAGACATCAACAGGTTGTTTAGGGAAGACACAAGAATTCAAAGTATCATTAAACTTTCAGGGAGTTTCTCTATTATTTTCTCCTCTATTGTGTACCTGGATTGGTTTGTACTCAACACAGAAGAAAATACAGATATGGTTCAGACAGAAAAGAAACCAGGAGAACTTTTTTTTTTTCTGGCTAGGGGAGTGAGAAACAGAGAACTCTTAAAGTTCTGTTTTTTTTTTTTTTATTTTAATGATTTTTTATTATATTATGTTAGTCACCATACAGTACATCCCTGGTTTCCGATGTAAGGCTCGATGATTCATTAGTTGTGTATAACACCCAGTGCACCATGCAATATGTGCCCTCCTTATTAACCAACACCGGTCTATCCCATTCCCCCACCCCCCTCCCCTCTGAGGCCCTCAGTTTGTTTCTCATAGTCCATAGTCTCTCATGTTTCATTCCCCCTTCTGATTACCCCCCCTTTCTTTATCCCTTTTTTCCCCTACCGATCATCCTAGTTCTTATGTTCCATAGATGAGAGAAATCATATGATAGTTGTCTTTCTCTGCTTGACTTATTTCACTTAGCATTATCTCCTCCAGTGCCGTCCATGTTGTAGCAAATGTTGAGAACACGTTCTTTCTGATAGCTGAGTAATATTCCATTGTATATATGGACCACAACTTCTTAATCCAGTCATCTGTTGAAGGGCATCTCGGCTCCTTCCACGATTTGGCTATTGTGGACATTGCTGCTATGAACATTGGGGTGTATATGGCCCTTCTCTTCACTACGTCTGTATCTTTGGGGTAAACACCCAGTAGTGCAATGGCTGGATCATAGGGTAGCTCAATTTTTAACTTTTTAAGGGACCTCCACACTGTTTTCCAGAGTGGCTGTACCAACTTGCATTCCCACCAACAATGTAGGAGGGATCCCCTTTCTCCACATCCTCTCCAACAATTGTTGTTTCTTGCCTTGTCTATTTTTGCCATTCTAACTGGCGTAAGGTGGTATCTCAGTGTGGTTTTGATTTGAATTTCCTTGATGGCTAATGATTTTGAACATTTTTTCATGTGTCTGTTAGCCATTTGTATGTCTTCATTGGAAAAGTGTCTGTTCATATCTTCTGCCCATTTTTTGATTTGTTTATTTGTTTCTCGTGTATTGAGTTTGAGAAGTTCCTTATAGATCTTGGATACCAGTCCTATATCTGTAGTGTCATTTGCAAATATATTCTCCCATTCCGTGGGCTGCCTCTTAGTTTTTCTGACTGTTTCCTTGGCTGTGCAGAAACTTTTACTCTTGATGAAGTCCCATAAATTCATTTTATCTTTTGTTTCTCTTGCCTTTGGGGATGTGTCATGAAAAAGGTTGCTTTGGCCGATGTCATAGAGGTTGCTGCCTATGTTCTCCTCTAGGATTTTGATGGATTCCTGTCTCACATCGAGGTCTTTCATCCATTTGGAGTTTATTTTTGTGTATGGTGTGAGAGAGTGGTCAAAATTCATTCTTTTGCATGTAGCTGTCCAATTTTCCCAGCACCATTTATTGAAGAGACTGTCTTTTTCCCACCGGATGTTTTTTCGTGCTTTATCAAAGATTAGTTGCCCAAAGAGCCGAGGGTCCATTTCTGGGCTCTCTATTCTGTTCCATTGGTCTATGTGTCTGTTTTTGTGCCAGTACCATGCTGTCTTTGTGATCACAGCTTTGTAGTACAGCTCGAAATCCGGCATTGTGATGCCCCCAGCTTTGTTTTTCCTTTTCAACAGTTCCTTGGAGATTCGGGGCCTTTTCTGGTTCCATATAAATTTAAGGACTATTTGTTCCAGTTCTTTGAAAAATGTCCTCGGTATTTTGATCGGGATAGCATTGAAAGTGTAGATTGCTCTGGGTAGCATGGACATTTTAACTATGTTAATTCTTCCGATCCATAGGCATGGAATATCTTTCCATCTTTTTATGTCTTCCTCAATGTCTTTCAAGAGTGATTTATAGTTTCTAGAATATAGGTCCTTTACGTCTCTGGTTAAGTTAATTCCAAGGTAACGTATGGTTTTTGGTGCTATTGTAAATGGGATGGATTCCCTAATTTCTCTTTCTTCGGTCTCGTTATTCGTGTATAGAATTGCAACTGATTTCTGAGCATTGATTTTGTATCCCGCCACGTTACTGAATTGCTCTATAACTTCTCATAGTTTGGGAGTGGCTTCTTTTGGGTTTTCCATATAGAGTATCATGTCATCTGTGAAGAGAGACATTTTGACTTCTTCTTTGCTGATTTGAATACCTTTGATCCCTTTTTGTCGTCTGATTGCTGTTGCAAGGACTTCTAGTACTATGTTGGATAATAGTGGCGAGAGTGGGCATCCTTGTCGAGTTCCTGATCTTAAGGGAAAGGCTTCCAGCTTTTCCCCATTGAGAATAATATTTGCAGTAGGCTTTTCATAGATGGCTTTTATGAGATTGAGAAATGTACCTTCTATTCCTACACTCTGAAGGGTTTTAATCAGGAAAGGATGCTGTATTTTGTCAAATGCTTTTTTGGCATCGATTGAGAGGATCATATGGTTCCTGAGTCTTTTCTTGTTGATATGATGTATCACGCTGATTGATTTGCGAATGTTGAACCACGCTTGCATCCCAGGTATGAATCCCACTTGATCGTGATGGATAATCCTTTTAATGTACTGTTGGATTCTATTAGCAAGTATCTTGTTGAGGATTTTGGCGTCCGTATTCATTAGGGAGATCGGTCTGTAATTCTCCTTTTTGAGGGGGTCTTTGCCTGGTTTGGGGATCAAGGTAATATTGGCCTCATAGAATGAGTTTGGTAGCTTTCCTTCTGTTTCTATTTTTTGAAATAGCTTTAGGAGAATAGGTATTATTTCTTCTTTGAATGTTTGGTAGAATTCCCCAGGAAAACCGTCCGGGCCTGGAGTTTTGTTATTTGGACGGCTGTTTATCACTGACTCAATTTCTTCATAATTAATTGGCCTGTTTAAGAAATCAATTTCTTCCTGTTTCAATCTTGGTAGTTTATAGGTTTCCAGGAAGGATTCCATCTCTTCCAGATTGCTTAGTTTACTGGCATATAGCTGTTGATAAAAAATTTCTAATAATCCTTCCAATTTCAATGGTGTTCGTCGTGATCTCTCCTTTTTCATTCATAATTTTAATAATCTGGGTCCTTTCTCTTTTCTTTTGGATAAGTCTTGCCAGTGGTCTGTCAATTTTGTTGATTCTCTCCAAGAACCAGCTTCTAGTCCTGTTGATCTGCTCTACTGTACTTCTGGTTTCTGCTTGATTGATTTCAACTCTAATTTTGGTCACTGCTTCCTCGTGCGTGGATTAGGCCTGTCCCTCTGTTGCTGTTCCAGCTTCTTGAGGTGAGAATATAAAAACTGCATTTTAGATTTTTCTATTCTTTTGAGTGAGGCTTGGATGGCTATGTATTTCCCCCTTAGGACTGCCTTTGCAGTATCCCATAGGTTTTGGACTGTTGTATTTTCATTCTCATTGGTCTCCATAAATTGTTTAATTTGATTTTTGATTTCCTGGTTTATTGAGTCATTCCTGAGCAGGATGGTTCTTAGTCTCCAAGTGTTTGAGTTTCTTCCAAGTTTTTCCTTGTGGTTGAGTTCCAATTTCAGAGCGTTGTGGTCTGAGAATATGCAGGGGATAATTTCAATCTTTTGGTATCAGTTGAGACCTGTTTTGTGTCCCAGAACATGGTCTATTCTTGAGAATGTTCCATGGGCATTAGAATAGAATGAGTATTCTTTGGTTCTGGGGTGTAGTGTTCTATATATATCTATGAGGTCCAACTCGTCAAGTATGGCATTCAAAGCCTTTGATTCTTTGCTTAGTTTTTGCCAGGGTGTTCTATTTCTGATAGTGGAGTGTTGAGGTCCCCTACTATTAATGTATTTTTATTTATATGTCTCTTTATTCTGGTTAAGAGTTGGCTTGTGTATCTTGCTGCTCCCCTGTTGGGGGCATATATATTTATAATTGTCATATCCACTTGTTGAATACTTCCTTTAAGAATAATATAGTGCCTTTCTGCATCTCTAACTATAGTCTGTAGTTTAAAATCCAATTTATCTGATATGAGAATTGCTACCCCAGCTTTCTTTTGAGGTCCATTTGCGTGAAAGATGGTACTCCATCCCCTTACTCTCAGTCTGAATGCATCTTTGGGTTCGAAATGAGTCTCTTGTAGACAGCAAATGGATGGGTCATTTCTTTTTATCCAATCTGCAACCCTGTGGCACTTTATGGGAAAATTTAAGCCATTCACATTAAGACTGAGTACTGAGAGATATGATTTTAATGATGCCATGTTGCCAATAAAGTCTTTGTTTGTATTGGCTGTGACTTTCTGTTCTGTATCACTCTTGGGGCCTTTTTACTTTTATAGAACCCCCCGTAATATCTCCTGTAGGGCTGGTTTCGTGGTTACGAAATTGGTTAGTGACTGGCGATTCTGAAATGTCTTTATTTCTCCATCAATTCTGAAGGACAGCCTTGCTGGATAAAGGATCCTTGGCTGCATGTTTTTCTCTGAAAGAGGTTTAAATATGCTCCCCCAACCCTTTCTCTCTTTCCAGATCTGTGTAGACAGGTCTGACGTAATTCTGATGCCTTTGCCTTGGTACGTGAGGAATTTCTTTGCCCTGGCCGCTTTCAATACTGTATCCTTGGATCTCATATTTGCGAATTGCACTATGACGTGACGTGGCGTAGGTTTGTCGTGGTTGAGCTTGGGAGGGGTCCTCTCTGCCTCTTGGACACTAATGTTTGTTTCCCTCGCTAGATTAGGGAAGTTTTCAGCTACAACTTGTTCAAATATCTCTTCTAGACCTCCGTTTTTCTCCACCCCCTCAGGGATGCCGATGATTCTAACATTGGATCGTTTCATTGAGTCAGTAATCTCCCCTAACCTACATTCGTGGGCTTGGATTTTTTTAAGAGTAGCTTCTATTTTGGTTTTTTCCTCTATTAACCCATCGTCCAATTCACTCACCCGTTCCTCTGCTTCTGTGATCCTGGCCGTCAGAGCCTCTAGTTTTGCCTGCACTTGGCTCATAGAATTTTTAATTTCTGTCAGATTCGCTCTCATTTCTGTCCTTAGGGATTCTATATTCTCAGTAACCTTTTCGTTAATAGTTTTTTCAATTCTACTCATCATTTTGACCATCGTTACTCTGAATTCCATTTCTGATACTTTGGTTACATCCATATCCATTATTTCTGTGGCAGAGGCCACAGACTCACTGTCTTTTCTTTGCTGGGGGGGGGGGTGCTTCTCCTTCTTGTTATTCTGATGAGGAGAGGTTGTGGGGTTGTCCAGAGCCCAAATTATTGACTGGGTCCCAGGCTGTGCCCCTTGTTTTATAGGGATCTTAGGGATGTGGGCTTCTTCTTTAAAGATTTTATTTATTTATTTATGTGGCAGCCAACCAGCGAGACAGGGAACAGAAGCAGGGGAGTGGGAGAGGAAGAAGCAGGCTCCCAGCGGAGGAGCCCGAAGAGGGACTCCTTTCCGGAACGGCGGGATCACGCCCTAAGCCGAAGACAGGCGCTCAATGACTGCGCCACCCCGGTTCCCGGGTTGTGGGTTTCTTGATTTTTCAGCCTGCCTTTTGTGTTCTGGGGGAGGGGCCTGCCGCGCCGATACTCAGGCAACCCTGTCTGGGTAGAGTCTCCGTGTCCCCTGCGAGGGGGGATGGGGATGGGCACTCTCTGAGCCGGTATTTCCAGGCTTTTGTTCTCTAGCGGCTTTCCCTAGCGGTTAGCTGTGCCTCTTCTGAAAGTCAGAGCAGCAGCGGCTGAATTTCAGCCTCTGTCACAGAACAGAGGGATTGCGGCCCGTTCTCTACTAATGTTCTGGCCACTTTAACTCTGTTACTGTTGGTGCTGCTCAACCCTGCAGCGTCCTGGGATGTGCGCCCCACACCTGGCATCCCAGCCCTCACTTCCAGGGCCAGCACGTCTCTGTCCTTTGTGTTTCTAACGCCGCCAGCCGCCAGCCACCCCACGCGCGCTCCCGGAGCTCCTGGTCTCAGTCTGGATCCAGTGAGCGCACCGGGATTCCGGTGTTCTGCGAGATGCCTGGTGGTGCGCGCACCCGGCTCACGGTCTCAGTCTGCTGTTTTGCGGGTGCCGTCCGCGAGCCCTGCCGGCTCCCCCGTGCAAGTGGCTACCGCTTCCTGGCGCCCGAACGTGGCGGCTCCCTCCCCCTTCTGTTTATCTTCCGATATCTGTGCGCGGTTTCATGGCTCCCCTGCTCGTACCTCAATACTCAGCGCTGGAGATGTTCACTTGTAGAGATCCAGATGCAACTTCCTGTGTCTCAGGCTGGTTCCGTGGTTGTTTAGGCTGGTCTGGTACCTATCCAGCTCGACTCGGGGGACCGGCTGAAAAAGGTGTCTCCTACTCCTCCGCCATCTTAACTCCTCCCCCACTCCTAAAGGTCTTAAAGAGGGAGAGGAAACCTTGGAATATTTTTCTCTCTCCTTTTTCTTTACTCTCTCTCTTTTTTTTTTACTATTTTTATTTTTTTAATTTTTTTCCTATAATAATATTTTTTATTATATTATGTTAGTCACCATAGAGTACATCCCTGGTTTTTGATGTCAATTCCATGATTCATTAGTTGCGTATAACACCCAGTGCACCATACAATACGTGCCCTCCTTACTACCCATCAGCAGTCTATCCCATTCCCCCACTCCCTCCCCTCTGAAGCCCTCAGTTTGTTTCTCAGAGTCCATAGTCTCTCATGCTTCATTCCCCTTTCTGATTAACCCCCCTTCTTTATCCCTTTCTTCTCCTACTGATCTCCCTAGTTCTTATGTTTCATAGATGAGAGAAACCATATGATAATTGTCTTTCTCTGCTTGACTTATTTCACTTAGCATTATCTCCTCCAGTGCCGTCCATGTTGCAGCAAGTGTTGAGAAATCATTCTTTTTGATAGCTGAGTAATATTCCATTGTATATATGGACCACATCTTCTTAATCCATCCATCTGTTGAAGGACATCTTGGCTCCTTCCACGGTTTAGCTATTGTGGACAATGCTGCTATGAACATTGGGGTGCATATGGCCCTTCTCTTCACTACGTCTGTATCTTTGAGGTAAATATCCAGTAGTGCAATGCCTGGGTCATAGGGTAGCTCAATTTTTAACTTTTTTAGGGACCTCCACACTGTTTTCCAGAGTGGCTGTACCAACTTGCATTCCCACCAACAATGTAGGAGGGATCCCCTTTCTCCACAACCTCTCCAGCAATTGTTGTTTCTTGCCTTGTCAATTTTTGCCATTCTAACTGGTGTAAGGTGGTATCTTAGTGTGGTTTTGATTTTAATTTCCCTGATGGCTAATGATTTTGAACATTTTTTCATGTGTCTGTTAGGCATTTGTATGTCTTCATTGGAAAAGTGTCCTGAGCCTCAGCCCCCAGGGCAATCCTACAGCAGAAGGCGTCCCAAGCTACAACTCCAAGGGAGGGACAAATGCCTCTTTCTTTCTCATTTTTTTAAAAAAAAGATTTGTTTATTTATTTGAGAGAGGGAGAGAGAAGAGAGAGAGAGAGAACACACATGCGCATGAACAGGGAGAGGTGCAGATAGAGAGGCAGAGAGAGAATCTCCAGTGGACTCACTGCCGAGCATGGAGCCTGAAGAGGGGCTCGATCTCACGACCCTGAGATCATGACCTGAGCCAAAATCAAGAGTCAGACGCTCAATGGATTGAGCCACCCAGGTGCCCCTCTTTTTTATTTTAACTCTCTCTCTCTGTTCTATGTCACTTCTGGGGTGAAGTGAGATAGTCACAGAAGTGGGTAATTTCTATCTGGAGGACAGAAAAGGAGAGCCCCAACAAACCAGAAAGTACTAGGACGTTCGCAAAGAACTTAGTTCTTGGGGTAGTGCCTCTGTAAAGCTGTTTATGAACTTTTCAGATAATCTCCAACTTTCAAATGCTTAGATTTGATCATAATTAGCCTACCAAAGACTTTGAGAATTTTGCTACCTAATAGACTTCTGTCCAGGTCCCAGACTGACCACTAGGTAGTATATGTGTGAAACAAATCCAAATAGCACTACAAAGGTTTAGAAAACTGAACTGACAGTGGAACTATAGCTCACAGAGGGCAGGCTGAAACTTGCAACTTGACCTAACCAAACTGAGAGTCTGCTAAAACAAAAATATTAACATTGTTTATAGGATTTAACAGATCCAAAGTCTCAAGACATAACACTTAAACTGTCCAGAGTAAAACACCAATTACTTTGACATACACAGAACCACAGATATCTTAAATTTCATGGGAAAAGACAAACAGCTAACAACAAAGGGATGACACAGACGTTGGAAATATATGACAAAGAAAGTATGTAGAAAGTATCAGTAAATATATAGAAGTGATAATGAAAACCCAAACGGAAATGCTAGAATGGAAAAATACAATAATCTAATTAAAAACTCCCTGGACGGACTGAATAGCAGAATTGAGATAATAGAGAAACAAAGTCAGCAAACTTGAAGATAAATCAATAGAAATGATCCAATTTGAAAAACAGCATAAACAGTCCCTGAATGCCTCAGGAACCTGTGTGACAAAGACAAAAGATCTAACATACCTAACACTGGAATCTTAAAAAGAGAGGAAAGAGCATGGCTGAAAAATTAAAGAAATAATGGCTCTTAAAGTTTTAAAGTTTGTCAAGAGACATAAGCCTGCCGATTCAAGATCAGTGAACCCTAAAGAGGTAAACCTAAAGAAACACATTTCCAGACGTGTCATAATCAAACTGTTAAAAACTAAAGGCAAAAAAGAAATCTTGGAACAGTTAGAAAAAAATGTTTTACCTTAGGTGGATAATGATTCAAATGACTGTGCATTTCTAATCATAAACCATAGAGGCCAGAAGGAAGTGGCTTACATTTTTCAACTACTGAAAGAATAGAACTTTCAATCCAGAATCCTATACACAGTGAAAATATCCTTTAGGAATGAAGGGGAAATAAAGACATTTTCAGAAAAAGGACACTAAGAAAATTCATACACAGTAGAAATGCATTTAAAAATTGGTAAATAGTGGGGAAACTAAGATGGCAGCAGAGTAGGAGAACCCTAGGCTCATATCATCCCTCAAACACAACTAGATAACTTTCAAATCATTCTGAGGACTGACAAGAAATCAACCTGAGGACTGACAGAACAAACTCCACAACTAGAGAGTGAGAAGAAGTCACATCGAGGAAGGTAGGAAGTGTAGAGATGTGGTTTGGGGGAGAAATGGATCGTGAGTGCTGCAGAGGGGAGGGAGCCCTGGTCATGGAGAAAGGCCAGAGAGAGGAGCACACAGGAGAATGTACAAGGAGAACATTTCCCCAGAGCCATTGGCTAGAGAAATGAGAGGGGCTGATTTTCAAGAGTTTTTGCAACCAGCAAGCTTTGAAGACTGGAATTTTAAAGGTCTGAGAGTGTGGCTGGGACAGAACCCTGAGGGTGCTGCCCTACTTCTAGAGAGAAGGCTGGGAAACAACCCCGGGGGCAGATGGCACAATTTGAGGGACATCTGGGACACACAGGGGGAGATTATTCCCTCTTATTGGAGAATGTCCTTGAGAGGTAGAGTTCATGGAGATGCCTTCCAGGACAAAGGAGCTGGGGGGTACTGTCTCCCTCCTCTATCCCTCAGCATAAATGATGCAGAGACACCTGCCTAGGGCAGCTCAGCCCCAATGATGGCTGCCTAGCCCACTTGATCTGGGTCCCATGCCCCTGCGACTGGCATGACTGTCCTTCTCAGTCAAGCCTCCCTGAGTCCCAACACAGAACCTCCCCTAGAGGAACAGCATAGGCCCCTACCCACACAACATACCTAGACCCTGGAATTCTGAAACTCAGCAGGCTTGGCTGGGATAGACCCCTGAGGACACTGTCCTGCTTCTGGAGAGAAGGTAGGCAAACAGCCTGGAGGTAGACAGCATGAAGGCAGACATCTGGGGGGTGCCTGAGACATACTAGGGGGAGACTGTTAGGTCTTCTTAGGGTGCTTCCCTGAGAGCAGCAAGCACAGAGACACCTCTCCAGGGACAAAGGAGCTGGATGGTTTCCTTCCCCCAACCGTCTGCATAAACACAGAACGACCTGCTACACCGCAGCACTGACACTGGCTGCATAACTTGCTTACAACAGGTCCCACACCCTTGTGCTCTGCTGGTACTACCCTTCGTGGTCAGGTATGCCTTAGTCCCAGAGTGGTAGGACCCTTCCCAGCAGAAACCTCTGCCTAACCTTGTCTCACAATCACAGGCTTCTGCAAGGCCTCAGTTCTAGTGGAAGTAACATCAAGTCTCATTTAACAAGCACACCAGAGCACATCTAGTTGAAACTTACCACACTCTGGCCAAGGACCAAACACTGCCCACTGTAGGCTAGAAGAACCTCTGTAGATGACTGGCCTGAAGGGCAGAGCAGCCAAAAACAGCAGCAGAGTGCACACACCAGAGACACTCCCTGAATCACTAGGCCCTGTACACTATATGACCTCTTCTTCATAAAGCTATTACTCTCAGGAGCAGGAAATAAAACAGGCTTTTCTAACACAGAGAAGACAGAGACTTAGACAAAATGCCAAGACAAAGTAATTCATCCTAAATGAAACAACAAGATAAGGTCATGGCCAGAGATTTAACTGAAATAGATATAAATAACATGACTGATGGAGAAGTTAAAGCAACAATCATAAGTATACTCACTGGGCTTAAGAATGGAAGACTTCAGGAGGCCCTTACTGTGGAGATAAAAGAGTTAAAAAAGTCAGTCAGAAATGAAAAATGCAATAACTGAGCGTTACAACAGACTGGATACAATGAACACAAGGATGGAAGAAGCAAAGGAACAAATACGTGATATAGAATGTAAAATAATGGAAAATAATGAAGCTGAACAAAAGAGAGAAAGAAGAATTATGGATCACAAGAATAGACTTAGGGAACTCAGTGATTTCATAAGGCATAACAACATTCATATTATAGGAATCCCAGAAGAAATAGAGAGAAAAAAGGGGGCAGAGAAGTTATTTGAGGAAATCATTGCTGAAATCTTCTCTAATCTGGGGAAGGAAACAGATATCTAGAACCAGGAGGCACAAAGAACTCCCATCAAAATCAACAAAAGCAGGCCTGGATATTTGCCATGTGTGGTCTCTCCTTCAAAAAGACACATTTTCTCCAGTCGACAAAACTAAAAGACAACCTACAGAATGGGAGAAGATATTTGCAAATGTCTTATCAGATAAAGGGCTAGTATCCAAAATCTATAAAGAACCTATCAAACTCAACACCCAAAAAACAAAAAATCCACTCAAGAAATGGGCAGAAGACACGAACAGACATTTCTCCAAAGAAGACATACAAATGGCCAACATGAAAAAATATTCAACATTTTTTCGGCATCAGGGAAATACAAATCAAAACCACAATGAGATACCACCTCACACTGGTCAGAATTGCTAAAATTAACAACTCAGGATTCAATAGATGTTGGTAAAGATACACTGAAAGGGAAAGCCTCTTACGCTGTTGGTAGGAATGCAAACTGGCACAGCCACTCTGGAAAAAAAGTATGGAGGTTCCTTAAAAAGTTAAAAATAGAACTGCCCTACAATCCAGCAATTGCACTACTAGGTATTTAACCAAAGGATACAAGAATACTGATTCAAAAGGATATATGCATTCCAAGATTTATAGCAGCATTATCAATAAGACCCAAATTATGGAAAGAGCCCAAATGTCCATCAACTGGAAAATGGATAAAGAAGATGTGGTATACATACAATAGAATATTATTCAGCCATTAAAAAGAAAGAAATCTTAACACTTGGAGCAATGTGGATGGAACTAGAGGGTATTATGCTAAGCAAAATAAGTCATCAGAGAAAGACAAATACCATATGATTTCACTCGTATGTGGAATTTAAGAAACAAAACAGATGAACATAAGGGAAGGGAAGGGAAGGAAAAATAAGACAAAAACAGAGAGCGAAGCAAACCATAAGAGACTCTTAACTATAGGAAACAAACTGAGGGTTGCTGGAGGGGAGATGGGTGGGGGGATGGGGCAACTGGGTGATGGGCATTAAGGAGGGCACTTGATGAAATGATGTACTGTATGGTGACTAACAATAAAAATAATAAAATAAATAAATAATAAATAAATAAAAAATTTAAAAAAGGAGGGCACTTGATGGAATGAGCACTGGGTGTTATATGCTAAATTTTACCTCTGAAACTAATAATACAGTATATGTTAATTATATTGAATTTAAATAAAAAACTTTAAAAAAAAGATGCTCCCTTAACTCCTTCCCTTGTGTGAACCCTTCTTCCTGTATGCTCAGGTTAGAATACCCTCCCTGGGCCTTTTTCTTGCTGCAGATGAAGCAGATTCTCCATTAGGTGAGTCTGCAGGACAATTTCTTACATGCCTTCTTTGGGAACGAACACATGGAATTCTTCAAATGTAGTTTCTAGTTCATTCCCCTTGGCTTCCTCTTCCCTTTCTTCCCATACTGTTGTGCTGGGGTTTCAGCAAAAGACATGTTTCTGAACATTATGAAAATTATGACATTTAAGGCTCACAACAAAACTATGAGGTGTGTAATATTATCTCCAATTTATGGACAAGGATTTTAAGGCATAAAGTGGGTAGGTAAAATACCAAAGTCACCCACACTGGAATAGTTGAGAGAGAATTCTAACCCAGGCTGTTCAGCTCCAAAAACAACTGCATTATGCAGTGAAATGGAGAAATGATGTGTTTTGATGTGGACTCAGTGGGATTGGAGATACCTAGTTCTATGTGTGACAGCCAATTGATAATCAGGAATTTTATGAGCAGGTTGTTAAATTATTAGTAGCTTGAAATTGGTTGTAGTGAGAATATTCACACTGTAAAAATCAGCAAACACTACATGTAAGAACCTTTTTTCCCCTGGAGTGCAGGTTTACTAATACACCACTGCCTCGATGTGATCTTGGGGAAAGACAAGGACCAGGCATTTCCATGGAAACTTCAGAAGGCTTAAATTTGTAATCCCATTTCATAGGCTTTGCTTCTGTTGCCATGGGAGAAGCCTGTTTGGGGAAGGGAAAGCTGACAGATATTCATAGACTAAAACACAATATCGAGCAAAGGATATCAATGCCTCTTATCTTTTGCACACTTGTCAGATATTTTCCTTCCACACGTTATTAATCCCTATAATGTAGTGATTTCATCTTTGCTTTAAAATGTTTTTAGTATTTAAAATATTTTAAAATAGATATAGATTTATAACTGAAATAAAGACACTTAAATTTGTCTTATATATTTACTATTTGTGGTGTTTGTTTAAGTTCCTGCAGATATAGACTTCCATATGGTAATATTTCCTTTTATCTTAAAGGATTTCTTTGAGCATTTATTTAGTCAGGCTTGCTGGAGACAAAAGTATCTCTCAATTTTTATATCTGAAAATATTTTTACTTTGCCTGTTTTTGAAGTATTTTATTTGTTTCACATGGAATTCTAAGTTGACAAGATTTTGCTATCAACAATTTAAATATATAAGTCCATTGTGTTCCATGTTCCATGGATTCTGCTGCAAAATCAGTGTAAACTTACATTGTTCCCCTATATATAAGGTATTTTTTTTCCTCTGGCTGCTATTTAAACTTTATTTTTCAGAAATTTGATAATATGTCTCTGTGTTGTTTTCTAAATATCTTTTTTTCACTGGATCCTATAACATTTATTAAAACAGTACTTTCAAATTGGTCTTATAATTTGGGCCATCTCTTGTCTAGGTATATTGACTGTTTACTTTTTTTGATCATAAGCCACATTTGTTTGACTCTTCATATATCCAGCATTTTACAAAGGTATGTTAGGTATTTATGTAAAATATAAATAGAGGTAGAAATAAAAAAATACTTTCACAAAAAGGCATGGCTCTTCTTCTGTCAAGATACAGTATGAGGGGCTAGATCAATCTAATCTGTATTTTAGTTGAACCTGTACATTTGGGAGCAAGATATGGATACAGAATACCTAAGAAACATTATCAAGCAAGTTGACCTAACTAACATTTATAGAACACTCCACTACACAATGCAGATTATACTTATTTTCAAGTGCATATTGACCATTCACCAATACTGACCATATGCTAGGCACAGAATATACTTAATATATATTTAAAAGGATTTAAGGCATATAATGTTTGTTTTCAGATAATAATGGAATTAAATTAGAAATTAATAGCAATGACCATGGAACATTGCATCAAGAACTGGGGATGTACTGTATGGTGACTAATATAACAAAATAAATATTATTTAAAAAAAGAAATTAATAGCAATGAGATATCTATAAAATTCCCAAATACTTAGACATTTAGTAACATACATTGAAATAACAACGGGTCAAGGAAGAAATGCCAAGGGAAGTAAAAAAATATTTCACACTGAATGATAATGAAAACACAACATATCAAAATTTGATGCCATTGTAATAGCTCTTAGAGGAAAAATTATAGCTATCATGCCTATAATGGAAAGGGAAAAATGTTTATAATCAAAAAGCTAGGCTACCACCATAAGAAGGTGGAAAAAAGACAAAAAAGTAGAATGAAAATTCAAGGGTGATAATCACTTAAATTGAAAATAAACACTACCAAAAAAATCCACAAACTCATAGAAGTAGAGAAAGTTGTCCTCATCAGGCTGTTTCTTACCTATCACAGCAGCCACCATGAGGACCTGAAATTCGATCATTTTTAGTTATTTCATCCCAGAAGATTCCATATTGGGCCATGGGCCTATCAGTCAGCTTCTGAAACTTCAACACATACTTAGAGGCTAGCCTAGCCACACAGAATTGTCTAATAAGTAAGACTCAAACATTTTTCTGGAATTGGGCTCTAGCTGCAGTAGAGGAGGGAGCAGTTCCTGCAAAGAAACATTAGAGTAATATGCACTGAATTTTTCTCCGTATTTTCTCTTCCTGAATTCTTTCTATTGATGGCTCCAGCATCAACTCAGTCACCTTCTTTTGTGCAGGATTAAACCCCACCTCTTCAAAATCCAAACATCAGTCAAGTTCTACAAAACTCCTATCAAACAAGTAACCCTCTACTTGTCTGACCACTGTCTGATTTTACTGATTTAATCAGATCATTCCCTTGTCACTTCCTGATGAAGAATGTCCCTACACTTTCTGCATAAAATCGCAAACCCTCAAAAAATAATTCCAGGCTTTCAGGCCACTAACAACTTCCTGTCAAACACTGATCTATTCAAACTACCAGCATTCAGGCTGTTTATTTTTCAGTTCTCTCTGAAGAACATGTGATCATCACTTTAACTTAAACGCTCTCACCTCTATTTGCTTGGTATTTCTTCTTCACCCTTCAGATTCCACTTTAGATTAAATTTCCTCCAAAAAGCCTTCTTTGAACATGTAAATCCAAAGATAAGTTGCCCGCTTTACGTGCTCCCACTACACCTTGCTCCACTAAAACAATATGTGAATTTAGGCAGGCTACCTAACTTCTCAATGTCTCATTTTTGTAGATTCCATGAGAATTTCTATATAGATAATAATGTCATCTATTGCATGACCTATACCTGCCTTTCTAACATTTATGCATTTTACTCCCATTTACTGCTCATTATATTGGTAGGACCTAGAATACAAAAGAGAATAGAGAGGATATTTCTGCCTTATCCTAATTTTAGTCGAAAGATGTTCAAGTTTTCACCATATTAAGTTTTATATTAGCTGTAGGTTTTTCATAAATAACCTTTACCGGGTTGAGAACATTTTCTCATATTTCCAGTTTGCTGAGAGTTTTTGTTATAAATGGGTATTGGATACTGTCAAATATTTAATCAATTGAGATAATCATATGGTTTTCATTTTTAGTTTCTTAATACAGTGAATTATATTATTCATCTAATGTTAAACCAGCCTTGGAATTCTGGGATAAACCCCACCTAGTCATGAAGTAATTTCCTTTTTATATATTTCTGGATAGGACTTACTAGTATTTGTTAATGATTTTGGTATCTATATTCTTGGGGTATATTGATAAGTACTTTTTATTGGTAATATTTTTGGTATTAGGTTAGTGCTGATCTCCTAAAGCGAGTTAGGGAGGATATTCTTGGAAAAAAATTCATGTAGAATTTTATTTCTTCCTTAAATGTTTGATAGAAATAGCAGCAAAGGCATTCAGGTTTGTTTTCTTTCTGGGAAACCTACTGTACATTAATTTCATTTTCTTTAGATATAGGGCTTTTCATATTATTTATTGAGTAAGCTTTGATGTTATATGTCTTTCAAATAATTTTTCTATTTCATCTAAGTTGTATAATACATTGATACAAAGTTGTTAATAATACTCCCTTATTATCTTTCTAATATCACTATTCTATATAGTGATGTCCCATTCTTCATTCCTATTATTGGTAACTTGTGTTTTCATCTTTTTCTTTATCAGTTTGTTTAGATGTTTATCAATTTTAGTGACCATTACAATAACCTCTGTTTAGCATTAAAGGGTTTCTCTCAATGTCTCCGTTTTTAACCTGTGAAATGGGAATGACAATACTACATCATAGTTTTGTGAGGAGTATAAAATGATAAAATCCATGTAAAGCACTTAGAACAGATCCTGGCACCATATGTAGCATTTAGTAAATATTATTTAATATTATTAGAATGTACAGGTTACTGTGTGTTAAAAATGATTTTGACTCTCTCTCTCCGCAAGATAATGTCCTTGAAATGAGAAACTGTCTTATATTTAATGACAGTATCTAACACAAAGCTTTGTAGAATTAATGAATGAAACATATAAATAAGTAATTATTACAGCCCTCTTTTGTAGACCACCCTACATTCCCACACTCTATGCATCAGTCTTCCCAAACCACTGAATATGCAATGACAGTCCCTGCCCATGGTCTCTACTCCAGCTTTCCTCCTCACGGTATCTGCAACATATGGGGTGATTTTCCACAGCTTTCCCTAGAGTTTATTGACCACATCTCACTCTCCCTGTAGGCACAACACATCCTTCTAGTTCATAATAGACAGGACCTAGAGCACATACAATCTAGGGGCCTGGAAGCCTGACAGAGGAATGGATAATGGGTGCAGGTGGTGATCCAATAAACAACTGTGAACCACTGAGTCTAGAATGAAGGAGCAAGCCACATGAAGAAAAGAAGTGACATCATTTACACTCCTTAGGAATCTTGCCACAGAAGCTCTAGCCCACACAAAAGGAACTGTGCTGTGGACACAGACCAGGAAGTTTATAGACAATGGGGAAATCTGAAAGAAGTTTTCAGGGAAAAGGGTGAGAGAAGTAATCAGAAAAAACAGAACATTGAACTCCTTTGAAGCCCTTTAATTCCCTCATAAACACTTAGAGCTAGAGGAGCTTAGATGGCAGTATAGGAGGAGAGCCCTAAGTTCTTCTTGTCCCTCAAACACAACTAAATAACCATTAGATCATTCTGAATACCCCAGAAATCAACCTGCAAACTGACAGAACAAACTCCACAACTAAAGAGAGAGAAGGAGCCACATCAAAGAAGTAGGAAGGACAGGGGCGCATGGGTGGCTCAGTCGTTAAGCGTCTGCCTTCGGCTCAGGGCGTGATCCCAGCGTTCTGGGATCGAGCCCCACATCAGGCTCCTCCACTGGGAGCCTGCTTCTTCCTCTCCCACTCCCCCTGCTTGTGTTCCCTCTCTCGCTGGCTGTCTCTCTCTTCAAATAAATAAATAAAATCTTAAAAAAAAAAAAGAAGTAGGAAGGACAGAGAGGGTTTGGAGGAGAAACAGATCACAGGTCCTGCAGAGGGAAGGGAGCCACAGTGACAGAGAAAGGTACTGGAGAGAGGAGCACACAGGGGAATGCACAAAGAGAAAACTTCCCCAAAGCCATTGGCTTGGAAAATGAGAGGGGCTGATTTTCCTGAGTTCTTGTGACCAGTGGGGCTTAATACTAGAGTTTTAAAGGTTGGCAGGCTTGGCTGGGATAGAGCCTTGAGGGCACCGCCCTGCTCCTGGAGAGAAGGCAAGCAAATAAGCCAGGGGCAGAAAGCATGGAAACAGCTCTCTGAAGAACCCTGGGTGCACACAAGGACAAGATTTCTCACTCTTCTGGGAGCTCATCCCTGAGAGGTAGCTTTCACAGAGACACCTCTCCAGTGACAAAGGACCTGGCTGGCAACATTCCCCCCCCAACCCCTCAGCGTAAAAGCAGGGCCACTTGCAGAAAGCAGCTCAGCCCCCCAAACTGGTTGCCTAACCTAATTACACCAAGTCCCACAACCCTGTGCACTGGCAGACTGCACTTCTTGGTCAGACCTGCCTAAATCTCATCATGGAGAGGCTCTCCCCCAGAAGACCAGCATAGGTCCCTGGCATACCACCTCCTTAAAGCCTGGAGTTTTAAAAGTCACCAGCCCTGGCTGGGATAGGACCTGGAGGGCACTGTGCTGCTCCTGAAGAGGAACCAGGCAAACAATGCAGAGGGAGGCGGTGTGGAAACAGCAATCTGAAAAATGCCTGGGACACATGGAGGGGAGACTATTGAATTGTCTCAGAGTGCTTCACTGAGAGCAGTAGCAAGGAGACCTCTCCGGAGACAAAGGAGGTGGCAGGTGCCATTTCACTCCCCTGCCCCTCAGCATAAACACAGAACCACCTGCAGTAAACAGCACACACCAACACTACCTGCTTAACCAGCTTATACCAAGTCCAACACCCCTGCACCCTGGCTGTACTGCCTTTCTTGGTCAAGTCTGCCTCAGTCCCAGCTTGGGGATCCCCTTCCCTAGAAGACCAGCAGAAACCCTTGCCCACACCACGTCACCTGACCAGAAGGTTCTGCAGGGCTTCAGTTCTACTGAAAGTAGTATCAAGTCCCTTTAACAAGCAGACTGGAGCACACCTCGTTAAAAGCTCACCACATTCTGGCCAAGGACCAAACACTGAATGGGTTAACCAGGAAATTAAAGAAGAAATAAAAAATACATGGAAGCAAATGAAAATGAAAACACAACAGTCCAAAACATTTGGAACCACTAAAGACAGTCCTAAGAGGGAAGTATATAGCAATACAGGCCTTCCTCAAGAAGCAAGAGAAGTGTCAAACACACAACCTAACCTACCCCTAAAAGAGCTGGAAAAAGGGGAGCAAATAAAGCCTAAACCAGCAGAAGAAGGGAAATAATTAAGATTAGAGCAGAAATAAATGATATTGAAATAAAAAATAGTAGAACAGAACAATGAAACTAGGAGCGTGTTCTTTGAATGAATTAATAAAATTGATAAGTCCTAGCCAGACTTATCAAAAAGAAAAAAGAAAGGACCCGAATAAATAAAATCACCATGAAAGAGGAGAGATCACAACCAACACTGCAGATGTACAAACAATTATAAGAGAATATTATGAGCAATTATATGCCAATAAATTAGGCTATCTGGAAGAAATGGATGCATTCCTAGAAACATATAAACTACCAAAACTGAAGCAGGAAGAAATAGAAAATTTGAACAAACCCATAACCAGCAAAGAAATTGAATCTGTAATTAAAAATCTCCCAGCAGGGGCACCTGGGTGACTTGGTCAGTTAAGCACCTGACTTCAGCTCAGGTCATGATCTCGGAGTCCTGGGATCGAGCCCCATGTCAGGCTCAATCTCTCTAATAAATAAAATCCTTTAAAAAAATCTCCCAAAAAATAAGAGTCCAGAGCCAGATGGCTTCCCAAGGGAATTCTACCAAACATACAGAGAAGAATTTATAACTAGTCTTCTCAAGCTGTTTCAAAAAAAATAAATGCAAGGAAATATTCCAAGCTCATTCTATGAGGCCAGAATCACCTTGATTCCAAACCAGTAAGACCCCACTACATATCAGAATTATAGACTAATATCCTCATGAACATGGATGCAAAAATTCTCACCAAGATACTAGCTAATTGACGCTAACAGTAAATTAAAATGATTATTCACCATGATCAAGTGGGATTTATTCCTGGGCTGCAGGTGTGGTTCAATATCCACAAATCAATCAACATGATACACCACATTAAGAAAGGAAGGATAAAAACCATATGATCCTCTCAACTGATGGAGCAAAAGCGTTTGACAAAACACAGCATCTTTCTTGTTAAAAACCCTCAAGAAAGTAGGGATACAAGGAACATACTTCAATCATAAAGGCCATAAATGAAAGACCCACAGCTAATATCACCCTCAGTGGGGAAAAACAGAGAGCTTTCCCCCTAAGATCAGGAACATGACAGGGATGTTTACTCTCACCACCATTGTTCAGCATAGTCCTGGAATTCCTAGCCTCAGCAATCAGACAACAAAAAGAAAGAAAATGTATCCAAATCAGCAAGGAAGAAGTCAAACTCACTCTTTGCATACAAAATGATACTTTATGTAGAAAACCTGAAAGACTCCATCAAAAAATTGCTAGAACTGATCCATGAATTCAGCAAAGTCATAGAATATAAAATCAATGTACAGAAATCTGTTGCATTTCTATACACCAATAATGAAACAGCAGAAAGAGACATCAATGAATTGATCCCATTTACAATTGTACCAAAACCTGTAAGGTACCTAGGAATAAACCTAACCAAAGATGTAAAAGATCTGCACTCTGCAAACTATAGAACATTTATTAAAGAAATTGAAGAGGACACAAAGAAATGGAAAAACATTCCATGCTCATGGGTTAGAAGAACAAACATTGTTAAAATGTCCATACTACTCAAAGCAATCTACACATTAATGCAATCCCCATCAAAATACCATCAGGACTTTTCACAGAGCTAGAACAAACAACCCTTAAGTTTGTATGGACCACAAAAGACCCCGAATAGCCAATGTAATCCTGAAAAAGAAAAGCAAAACTGAAGGCATCATGATACTGGCACAAAAACAGACACATAGACCAATGGAACAGAATAGAAAACCCAGAAATGGACCCTCAGCTATGTGGTCAACTAATCTTTGACAAAACACGAAAGAATATCCGATGGAAAAAAGACAGTCTCTTCAACAAATAGTGCTGGGAAAATGGGACAGCTACGTGGAGAAGAATGAAACTGGACCAGTTTCTTCCATCATACACAAAGATAAACTCCAAATGGATGAAAGACCAAAACGTAAGACAGGAAACTATCAAAATCCTAGAGGAGAACACAGGCAGTACACTTTGACCTTGGCTGTAGCAACTACTTACTAGACACATCTCTGGAGGCAAGGGAAACAAAAGCAAAAATAAACTATTGGGACCTCATGAAGATAAAAAGCTTTTGCACAGTGAAGGAAACAATCAACAAAACTAAAAGGCAACTGATGGAATAGGAAAAGATATTTGCAAATGACATATCGGATAAAGGAATCTATAAAGAACTCATGAAAATCAACACCCCCAAAATAAATAATCCTGCTAAGAAATGACGAGAGGTCCTGAACAGAGATTTCTCCAAAAAAGCTACACAAATGGCTAACAGACACATGAAAAATTGCTCCACATCACTTGCCATCAGGGAAATACAAATCAAAACCACAATGAGATACAACCTTACACCAGTTAGAATGGCTAAAATTAACAACCGTGGGAACAACACATGTTGGCAAGGATGTGGAGAAAGGGCAGCCCTTTTGCACTGTTGGTGGGAACGTAAACTGGTGCAGCCACACTGGAAAACGGTATGGAGGTTCCTCAAGATGTTAAAAATAGAGCTACCCTATGACAAAGCAACTGCACTGTTAGGTATTAATCCAAAGGATACAAAAATGCTGATTAGAAGGGTCACATGCACCCCAATGTTTATAGCGCACTATTAATAGCAAAATTATGGAAAGAACCCAAATGTCCATCGACTGATGAATGGATAAAAAAGGTTTGGTATACATATACTATGAAATATTACTCAGCTATAAAAAAGAATGAAATCTTGCCATTTGCAACAACATGGATGGAGGTAGAGTGTATTATGCTAAGTGTAATAAGTCAGTAAGAGAAAGACAAATAGCATATGATTTTACTCATATGTGAAATTTAAGAAACCACACAAATGAACATTGGGGAAGGGAAGGAAAAATAAAGTAAGATAAAAACAGAGAGGGAGGCAAACCATAAGTGACTCTTAACTATAGAGAACAAACTGAGGGTTGCTGGAGGAGAGGTGGGTGGGGGATGGGCTAAATGGTGATGGGCAGCAAAGAGGGCTCTTGTGATTAGCACTGGGTGCTTTATGTAACTGATGAATCACTAAATTCTACTCCTGAAACCAGTACTACACTATATGTTAACTAATTTGAATTTTTTTAAAAAACTTGTCATTCTACCATCAAGTAGCTATTTAAAAACTTTAGTAAGGATAAAAAAAAACTTTAGTAAGCATAAAGTCACACAGAGGGCTTATTATTTAATGCAGATTTTTATGCCTAAATGATGCACCTCAAAGCTCTTCTAGCCTTCTATCCATCACCCAGTTCCAAAACCACTTCCATGTTTTTAGGTACTTGTTACAGCAGCACCCTACTTCTTGGTACCAGTTTTTGTCTTAATCAGTGCAGGCTGCAATAACAAAAATACCACAGAATAGGTGACTTAAACAACAAACTTTTATTTCTCACAGTTCTGTAGACTGTGAGAGGCACCATTAGATCTGTTTTTTGGTGAGGGTACTCTTCCTGGTGTGCTAATGGCTATCTTCTCATATTCTCCCATAGCAGAGAGAGCAGAGGGAGACCGCAAGCTCTCTAGTATCCTTTCTTTTTTTTTCTTTAATTTTTATTTTGTTATATTAGTCACCATACAGTACATCCCCAGTTTTTGATGCAATGTTCCATGATTCATTGTTTGCATATAACACCAAGTGCACCATGCAATATGTGCCCTCCTTAATACCCATCACCGGCCTATCCCAATCCCCCACCTTCCTCCCCTCTGAAGCCCTCAGTTTGTTTCCCAGAGTGCACAGTCTCTCGTGGTTCATTCCCCCTTCTGATTACTCCCCTTTCTTTATCCCTTTCTTCTCCTACCGATCTTCCTATTTCTTATGTTCCATAAATGAGTGAAACCATATGATAATTGTCTTTCTCTGCTTGATTTATTTCACTTAGCATAATCTCCTCCAGTCCCATCCGTGTTGCATAGCAGCATTGTCCACAATAGCTAAATTGTGGAAGGAGCCAAGATGCCCTTCAACAGATGACTGGATTAAGATGTGGTCCATATATACAATGGAACATTACTCTAGTATCCTTTCTTATAAGGGCACTAATTCATTCATGAGGGCTCCATCCTTATGACTTAATTGCCTTCCAAAGGCCCTACCTCTTAATACCATCACATTAAGGATTAGGATTTAAACCTATGAACTGTGGGGCAGGGCAGGGGATAAAAAATCCAGTTAATAACATTAAATTCCCAATTCCAGACTAAAATATATGATGAAGTGACTTTTGTTTAAAAAATTTACTGGTATCTTGATCATGATGCCAATAGACTCCTTAAGCAATATCAAGTCCACTTCTGATTGCACGTGGTAGGCACTTCCTTTGCTCACATGGTCTTTGGCCTTCTCAGTTTCCAGACACCTCCCTCATTGTGCAGAGCAGAGGCAGTATGGTCTAACAATCTGTAAACCCTCACCAGAAGTCCTGGAGGAGGTTTCTGGAATAGGCCTGAAGGTATAGTAGGGGACAAAGTACCCCATAGAAACAAATCTTGGAACAATGGGGGGGTGGCTTTTACCACTTTCTCCCCCTTCTACTGACCCTCATTCTCTTTCTCCTCCACTAGTTTCTACTTCTCTAAGACAAATTTCCTTTTCATCAGTCACTGAGGCTGGATGCCATCTATCACACTCACTCCACCCCTATCCATCATCACACACTGAAATAAAGTTCTCAGATGCCAATCTGAGCGGCTGTGCAGGGCTGCCTCTGCAAGAGAGAGCAGCAGCAGCTGAACCCTGCACACAGCTTTTGTTTTTGTTTTTTATCAGAAAAGCAAGGACAGATGCCTCCAAGCGTGGGAAAGGAGTATAAAGGGATGGCAAATGTCTTGAAACAGCTTGCATTTTCCCCTCCACGTAGGCATGTAGGGAGTCAGTCATGGGATGAGGGAGGAGCGGGATGTTTGGGCTGGCAATCGCCAGGTGAAGAGAGGGGAGACTGAGGGTTACATTCTTTCATAGCTCCTAACTGATGCCCTGCCCTTGGGGATCCTGGGATCCTGCTCCTACCAGGCCACTGAGTTCAACAGCCTGGGAACAGGAACGCTGCTGACGTTTCGGCTGCTTCCACACTCACTCCTTGGGGCTTATAATATATTTTCTAAGAATAATTCCATATCTGATTCTACACTTTTAACCTCTGGAAGGCAAACCCACTCTGTCCATCCTTTATTCACACGGCTCCTCTCCTGGTGTAAGCCCTTATTAGTGTCAATTAGATTGCTAGGAGAGACTCCCAAATGACCTGCACATCAGCAGTCTCTCTTCTAATTCATCAGCAAGGTTTTATCATTCCTGGAGTAATCTGTCTAGTGTACAAATATGAACTCTATCTTATTCCACTGTTCCAAATCTCACTCATTCATTTAAGAATTATTTATTAATATCTATTATAAGCTAGACATTCTTCTGGGCATTTAAACAGATTGGAACCACCAAGTTCTGGCTTTTGCTTGCTTTCTAGCCCAAAGACATTCCTACCACATATGTTCCAGCTACAACTGATCCTTGAATCTAACCCACAAAAAGACCTTACAGATTCTTAGATTACTTACTAATCTCCTCCCATTATTATATCATTCAAGATAATGCTCATCATTCAACACCACCTTGAAGCAATCAGTGCACATATGATTTATCTCCCTCCATCCCATCCCACTATTCTATCACTGAAGTTAATACTTTCGTTATAGCACATATCACTCACTGGCTCTATATATATTAAGATCATCTGCATATGTATGGGTTTTACTTTTTCACAGATATCCCCTGGAAGGCAGCAACAATATTCTTTTTTAACAAAGATTAACTGATTTATTTTAGAGAGAGAAACAGCATGAGTGGGGAAGAGGGGAGTAAGGAGAGGGGGAGAGAGAGAGAGAAGCAGACCCCCCCACTCAGTGTGGAGCCTGACGCGGGGCTCCATCTCGCTACCCTGGGATCATAACCTGAGCTGAAATCAAGAGTTGGATGCTTAACCGACTGAGCCACCCAGGCATCGTGCAGCAGTGCCTTTTTTACCCATGTACTCCCTACAGTACCAAGGATACTGCCTTGTACAAAATAAGGACTCAAAACATGTTCAGGGACAAGTAGTTAGAAATGGGAAAACAAGATCTGAGAGTCCAGTAGTTCTTCTGTGTTGCACATGGTATACTTATACCAGGTATTGGGGTTTAAAGTAGTATAGCACCAGAGGCTGGGAAAAAGGAGAAAACAATCTTTCTTTCACCAGTGTCCTGAAATCCTCAGCTTCCTTTACAGATCCGGTTATGGAACTGACAGTCCACAGACTGCTTGCTTGGGCAGATCCAAACTACTCCTGATTTATCGAGCCCCAAATAAATAAAGGTGCCATGATAATTCCTCATTCTTTAAATTCTGAATGAGAAAGAGGAGAATGAACAAAAAGACAAAAAGGGTGAGGGCATTGAATTTGTTTCACTGATTACATACACACTCATAATTCAGTCCCCTTATCTAGCTAACCACAGGTTTACCTTAGGTTAAGAACAAGATTTCTTCTAGCCCCAGGAATAGAGTTGAAATGTGTACCTGGGAAATACAGTCCTATGATAACTATTGCATGATGGAGAACTGTAGTCATCTCCTAGTTGTTGGTGGTGGTGGGATATTAAAAGCCACTGAGGACCAGGATGTCTAACATCTTGAATGATGGGGGGAAAAAGCCAGGGCAGAATGGTCCCTTAGCATCTTTCTTGTCTCTATCCCCCTATATAGGGCACAGCCATGTTGCCATGGGATTTCAAGAGGAACACACCAGTGCCTACTTCTCTTCATGCTCCTGTTATAAATTAACCGAGAGATTACAAGGTGAATTGACTTCTGTTAGTGAAGGTTTTCCCTTTGATGGAAGGATGGCAAAGAACAAATAGGATAAATCGGGAAGAGGCAAGTCAAGAAGAAAGACAGATTACCTCAGCAGCTTCTGACCCAGTCTATTCAAAATTTGAAGTTCAAGACAGACTCAATACATTTGTATGGTAATAGGCCAAGTCCATGTGAATGAGTTTCTCAAGCATGAAAAAGAAAAGCCACTTCTCACTGAATCTATTCTTCACTCCCAACTATTTTGTATTAAATACTGACCATGTAGAAAGAAAGGTGGTTAAAACACAACATCTTAGGGGCGCCTGAGTGGCTCAGTCGTTAAGCGTCTGCCTTCGGCTCAGGGCGTGATCCCAGCGTTCTGGGATCGAGCCCCACATCAGGCTCCTCCGCTAGGAGCCTGCTTCTTCCTCTCCTACTCCCCCTGCTTGTGTTCCCTCTCTCACTGGCTGTCTCTCTATGTCAAATTAACAAATAAAATCTTAAAAAAAAAAAAAAACCACACAACATCTTAAATAAAAGCAGCCAGATTCTCTAGGCTTTCCAGTATTACCTATCAGGGAATGAAAAGTCCTAGGCAAACTTTCTGGAAATACTAAAGTAAGAAGAGAATTCACTTTATCTCAAATAGAAATTTGAAGGGTTTCTTTTTCCCCCACTCTCTTTCCTCCACCATCTTTATTGTGAACATATCTTATTTCATCCATTATAAAATGTACATTTTCCCCCACATTTTAACATCTATTAAATCAGGATGAGACTTGGGGCACCTGGGTGGTTCAGTCAGGTAATTGTCTGACTCTTGATTTTGGCTCAGGTCATGACCTCAGGGTTGTTAGACCAAGCCCTGCATTTGGCTCCTCACTCAGCAAGGAGTCTGCTTGAGATTCTCTCTCTCCCTCTCCTTCTGCCCCTCCCCGCTGTTCTCTTTCTCTCTCTCTCTCAAATAAATAAGTCTTTAAATCAGGATGAGTCTTATGTTCAAGGGCAAGTCACAGTTTAATTGGCAGAGTTTTTAATTTCTTGTTACTCCGTGAAATAAGGGTGTAATTGATAGCATCTTAGACTGGGCAATAAATATTATTTTGAATAACTCCTACAAATTCTGAAGACTATAGATTAGATATTTCATCTCCAAATACTGACCTATCCTTTTGGTTCCTACCAGCATTATCTAGATCACACTTTGTCCTCTCCCATATCTCGTCTTGAAATAACTCTCTGTCTGGTTCCTAGCTCTAACTTCTATCTTCAATAATACCTACAAGAGACTCTATCCATAGAAAGGTTTTCCTAGTTTCCTAGCATTTCTCTGTACAGAAACATTACCACCATCCACTGTTCTAAGAACTTTATGTGAATTCACTTAATCATAATAAATTATCATTTATTCTCCATTTTAAATATGATAAAACTAAGGCTCTGAGAAGTTAAGTAGCATTCCCAAGATGTTATAGCTGCTAAGTGGTGGAGTTTGGATTAAAACCCAGGGAGTCTGGCTCCAAAGCTTGTTTCTCTAATGATTCAAGACTCAAACTCAAAATCTGAAACTGAAATCATTTTTCCCTACATTCAAATCATGCTCAGTTCTCACCTTGTCCTAGAGGCCTCACCAGATGTCATAAGTTAGAATTAACTCCTCTCTCCCTTCCTTTCTCATTGAACAATCGCTGCTCATCAGAGACTCCATTCTCAACCCTCCTCTCTCCCTCATTCTCCCTTCTCCTTTATTGTAAACCCTGAAGGATATCTCTGTATCTTCTCACAGAAACACTGGGAGCTGTAAACAAATGTGTGCATGGATTTGAAGGCATCGCAAATGGATTTTGGGTATCTTAGAGCTCATCTGGTTCCACCTCTTCATAAAGATGAGAAAACTGGAGATCAGACATACTAACCAATGTTTCCCAAGCCATTCAGATACTTAATTACAAAGCCACAACTCCTGGTCTAGAAGAATCTTTTCATAACTCTTGTTGTAGAATTATTTCTAATCTACATGTCATTCCAGATACACCAGTGATGGTGTTACAAGATTGACAGGACTTTCCAGTTCAGGAAAGAAGGAGCAAAGGAACTAGTGAAAACAAAAAAAGGAAGTGGGAAGAGCAATTACACTTGCTACTCCCCTGTACCTTAGAATTTGTGACCTCTTCAGGAAATTTTCAGGCAGGGCCAGAAGCCAGCAGCCTTCTGAGTCACAAGGCCATAAAATCTGTGCTTGAGCATGTGCAACCTGCAACAAAATGACATTATTACAACTAGTCATTTACTCTAATTGTACCACGCCAAAATAATTGGTGACTGAGGGTAAAACAAAGGTCATAGCAGACTTGCCCCAGTATACCCTTTTCATTTACACTTTCAGTTTGGTCCCCTGATGCACAGGCCATGACCGTCTGTCTGCCACTGCTGGCTCCTTGAGGCTGGTTGCAAAAGATGGTCCAGTCTCCCCCAACAAGGTGTAATGGAGGACTATGTACCTAACTGATACACTCAGCTTCTGGAGGGGAGTAAAACCTTGTGGTTGAGAATTATGGTTGTCCCCTGGAGGAGAAAGGATAGTCTAAGGACTAAGACATACAGCCAGCCTTTTATGTAATGGGGCAGTGCTTTGCATAGCCAGAGTTGGATCCTGACTTGGCGTATTTTTTCTGATTTTATATTTTCATGGGGCTTCAGCAGGAATGAAGCAACCCTCTGGGAGATGGCAAGTTGAGGCAGCGCATGAATTCATAGTTTCTTTTTTTTTTTTTTTTTAAGATTTTATTTATTTATTCGACAGAGAGAGAGACAGCCAGCGAGAGAGGGAACACAAGCAGGGGGAGTGGGAGAGGAAGAAGCAGGCTCCCAGCGGAGGAGCCTGATGTGGGGCTCGATCCCAGAACGCCGGGATCACGCCCTGAGCCGAAGGCAGATGCTTAACCACTGTGCCACCCAGGCGCCCCGAATTCATAGTTTCTGCCCATGACTACCCAAAACAAGTAACCCTCAAAATTTCTTAAGGTGTTATTCTTAGTCCATGGTCTTGTAGATATGGTAGAACTTGAGGAAGTTTCTTAAGAGTAGAGGGTAGTATTTTTATATTTCAGGTTTATATGAATTGTTCTCATAGGGAAAAAAAGATACCAGGTCCACCATCCTTCACAGCTTCTCTCAATAAGCAGGCTTTAACAATGTATTTCTGCTGAGAGTACATCTGGTCACTGTATCAATTTTGATAAAAAAGGAAAAACTGAACAATGTGATCTTTGTAATGAGTCCATATCATTTTTATCCCTGGTCAAGTAAGCTTCACAAATTTCTATGAGAGTGCAATTCTGTCATGTAAAACAGTAGGGCCAGCGTTGCCTAATACATACGGGCTTGGAAAAACAGCCCTATAGAAATTTTCTAGAAATCTTTCTGCAGGAGGAATATAGTGGCCATTTCATATACAAATTAAATAGGAGGGTATTTTTCTACCTGTTTCTGTACTGTCTTCCACTCTCTGTCCTCTTTTTTGCTCAGAATGAAGACTCTCTCCTCCCCAACAGACACATGTATACACACACACACACACACACACACACACACACACACACACACTCTTCAACTAAGTTGTGGAGAACCTGTCTCTACTGGCATCTCTAAAAGCTGATCCCTTTTACCTATTTGCACTAAGCCTTCCCTAGTTCTTTTCTACCCTGTTTTGATAACTTCCTTTCTGGTTCCTGTATCCAGTTTCTTCCTCTCAATGTTCCCAAATGTCTTTATTTAAAATACACATTTAATCTCTTAGTATTTCCCTACACAAAAATCTCCAGTCACTCGGGGTGTTCCATCCTATATACCAGGAGTTGGCAATTTTTTTTAATAAAGGGCCAGATAGCAGGTATTTTAGGTTTTGCAAGCCATATGATCTCTATTATAATGACTCAACTCTGTTGTAGTACAAAAGCAGCCATAGACAAAACATAAATGAATGTACACGGCTGGGTGCAATAAAATTTTACCTGCAAAAGCAGATAATAGCTGGATTTGACCTGCTGGCTGTAGTTTGCTTGACCCACTATTAACAGGCACAGCCACTCTTCAGCAAAATTTGTTCCCTTCTCCTGGCTCCCTGATATCTGCCTGTGGTTAAATCTATGTGCTTGTGAATTGACTCAGAAGGCAGGCTTATTCAATTTATCCCAGGAGGCCCCCAGACCCACCTAATTTCTGACTCTGAAATATATAAACACAGCGTTGTCCATCAGGATAAACTAGGAGGAAGACTCACCAAGAATCACCAAATATCTACAATATTTACACCAAAATATCTACAATAGAGGCAGGGAAATGAAGACTTCTAAGAAGAGTTTTTCTACCAAGTGACTGGAGGGAACTGATTATAGGACAGTAGTATTTTATGACAGGCAAAAGGAAGAAAAATAACAACAGTAACAGTTTACACGGAAAGCAGAAATGACTGGAGGGAAGCTGTCAAGGCAGAAAAAGCTGCCAAAAAGGTTTTCTCTTTCTATTCACCTGCTTTTAAGGACCTCTGGCATAGTATAACATTCAAGAGCCTGGGCCTTAGACTCAGGCTGCCTAAGTTTTGAATATTGGCTCAATCACTTACTTTCTGTGTGAATTAAAAGCAGGTCTGTGTCATAATTTTTGCATGTTGAAACAGGGAATGATAATCGTACAATCTCCAAGAGTTTTTGACATGATCAAATTAAGTGTATACAAAACACTTAAACCAGGGCCTAGCACATGGTAAGCAGTCAGTAAATGTTCACTGGTATTATTATGGGAATCTGGGGACACAGCCAGCATTCACAGGTCTGCCAGATAGTAATGAGCCTGCAGACTCTGGAGTGGCTAGTTCTGCCTCGGTGACTGTGCTCCAGACCTTCTGTTCAGACACAAGACAGTTTTGGCCACCAAACAGACCCAAAGGCCTGCTGCTCTAAAATTTTAAGGAATTAAGCGTTTAGCCACAACACAGGAATAAAAGGGTTCTTTCAAATAAAGAACTCAGTAACAACACATTTTCTTCTGCCAATCAAATTAGTGGCCAATTCTTACCGATTTTATCACGCCCCAAACCAAGCTTTTTTTGTTCTTACTCTTCTTGTCCCACATTTAGGCATTTATCTTTCAGCTAGAATACCTCCTGCTTTCTGTTTCACTCTCTTCAATCTATCCTCCACTCTCCTCAGGGTGATCTTTGTACAAATCAGATTCCAATATATTTTTCACTGCCAAAATTGAGAACTTTCATTTCTCTTCACTACTTGATGAATATATCCCAAATTCCTCTGTTGGGCATTCAAGGTCCTTTACATGTTGGCTCCATGCTACTATATTTTAAGCGCATTAGGTCCATACTTCATTAACTCTGCATGGTCAGTATTTTTATATTGAATTTATTTTAAATTTATTTTTAAAATTAAAATACAGCAGAAAATTATTTTTGGATGTACAGGTCAATGAATTTTAACACAGGTATAGATTCATATAACCATTACTATAATCATAATGAAGGATAGTTAACCAAAAAAACTATTCCCTCATGCTAATATTTTCTATTCAGACACTACTATACCTCTTTATCCCTGGGAACCACTGATCTATTTTCTTGACACTTTAATTTTGTCTTTCCAAGAATAGCACATAAATAGAATCATACTCTAGGTGACATTTTGAGATTAGATTTTTTTTAACTTAGCATAGTGTCTTTGAAAATCATCCAAATTGTATATATTAATAATTTATTCCTGTTTGTTGCTGAGTAGTATTCTGCGGTATGAATATACCACAGTTTGTTGAATCATTTACCTATTGAAGGGCACTGGGGTTCTTTCTAGCTGTTATAAATAAAGCCACATGAATACTGGTGTATAATTCTTTTGTGTGTGGACAGGAGTTTACATCCTCAATACATGCTCAATAATGCAATTGCTGTCACATGGTAATTATGTATTTAATTTTTTAAGAAACTTCCAACTTGTCAAGGAGAAGGCAACTGAAGGCAGTCAAGGGCCAGCTCCTCCTACCACCCCCCAAAATGGGACAAGCTCACTCCACAGGAGAAATAGTGAGGATGCTATATGAGGTGCTGGCAGTGGTACAGATAAGACTGTAACAAAAAAAAAAGTTTATAGCTTTTTTTTCTCAAGCTCATCTATAAATAGTATAAGAAACAGAATAGTGGACCTCCTTCATTGCCCTCCCCCATAAGTTGACAGCCATGGCAAGAAATCTTGTTACCTCAGAAAGTGTGATTTACCTTGATTATTAGTATTGGGGGTTTGTGGCCTGAAAGATTGCAAAAAAAGAGATATAAAGTTCTTCACTTTGTAGGGCTAGGACTGTAGAAAAATACAGAGCCTTAGAAGCAAATACTTCCCTCTCGACCCCCCCACCATAGGCTATCAAGCTGCTTTACCTGCCTCCATTCCTCCAGGACTGGTGGAACTTTAGGGGAACACAACTGTGAAAAATGGTCCTAGGTAGTGGGTTTTAAGGGCCTATGCTACATTTAAATCATTCTGTGACAAGAATTTGAGCCACTTCCAATTATAAATGTTGGACGAATGGGGTTAATGTGGATAAAGTGCCAGAGCAGGGCAGCAGTAGAGTATAATGATTAAGAGTGTAGGCGATGACAGAAAATGGCTCATATACCTATGTACGAAGAACTCTCAAGAACTGAGTAAAAAAAAAAATAGAAAAAGAGATCTGACGTGGTTATCAGAGGTGGAGGGAGAGGGGGAATCGGAGGAAGGTGGACAGAAGGTACAAACTTCCAGTTATAAGATAAATAAGTACTAGGAATATACTGTGCGACTTGATGACTACAGTTAACACTGTATGCTGTATGATATATAGGAAAGTTGTTGAAATTAGAGTAAATCCCAAGAGTTCTCATCACAAGGAGAATTATATTGTATCTATATGAGATTATGGATGTCAGGTGAACCTACTGTGATAACCATTTTACCACATATGTAAATCAAACCTTCATGTTGTATGCCTTAAATTTATACAGTGAATTATGCCAATTATTTCTGAATAACACTGGAAAAAAAATATTGAGTGAACAAGACCATCCTCCCCAAAAGACCAAAACCCAAGAGAAAAAAATGGGGAAAATATGTGAATAGACAATTCACATAAGGGATATAAAAATGGTCCTTGAGTATATGAAAAATGTTTAAACTCACTCAAAATTAGAGAAATACAAAGTAAAAATACAGAGACACCATTTCTCACATATCAGACTGGCAAGAATATGATGCTGCTTTCTGCCGGGTGAGACTATGAGGGAATAGGCCCTCTTATACATTGATGGTAGGAAGGCAAACTGCTACGACTCTTCTGGTGGTAAATCTGACAATTCTAACAATTCTATATATGACTTTATTTTTAAAAAAATCACACTTTGGGGCACCTGGGTGGCTTAGTCGGTTGAGTATTTGTCTTTTGTTCAGGCCATGATCTCAGGGTCCCGGGATTGAGCCCTGCGTCAGGCTCTCTGCTCAGCAGGGAGTCTGCTTCTTCCTCTCACTGTCCCTCTGTTCTCTCTTTCTCTTTTTCTCAAATAAATAAATAAAATCTTTAAAAAAATAAAAATTAAAAAATCACAGCTTTATTGAGATATAATTCATACTCCATACAATTCACCTATTTAAAATGTACAATTCAGTTTTCTTTTTTAGTAAAGTCACAATGTTGTATAACCATACTACAATAAATTTTGGATTATTTTCATCACCCCTAATAGAAACTCCATACACATTAGCAGTCACTCCTCATTTCCCCTCATTCCATTCCCCACCTATAGCCCTATGCAATCACTAATACCTATTTTTTGTTTGTAAATAGCAAAGAGGTATATATGAGGATATAAGATTGAACATTCACAGAAATTATGGGAAGAATGCTGAACTTGCCCAGGTTGTGAAATTGAGGATTCAAGATACATTTACCTAAATTCCCGAGGAAAAGGAAACTCTGAGTGATATCCGTATTAAAAGTGAACAACACCAAGTATAGCCCTACTACCATTAGGTCAAACCTGCTTTCAAAATTCTGAAGGAGGAGTTTTTGAACTATGTTGAGCCAAGGTATTCACACGATTCCAGGGAAAGTTTCTTAAGTTCTATACTGAGAAGCCCTCCAGACAATCAAGGAAATTCAGCAGTTCCTAAGGTTTCTGGATATTATTGATAGTTTCTCCATCATCCTTGTATAATGATTACTTCACTAAATGATTTGTCCAGGAAAGGAAAAAGTTATACAGAACAGCCACATTTCAGGAGATGAACTATTTCTTCCATAATATTGGCCTAAATAGATCCATCCATTTACCCTGGCAAATTCCTCCTCTCCCTCTAATTTTCAAAAAAGGCTGGTCATGGAAAAAGGCAGCTACCCAATGTGAGAAAAAGACATGGATACACTACCTTGAACGATCCCAGAATTTCATGGAAGTCTAATCATAATTCAGAGCAAGAGATACTGGAAAAACTGTCTATGCCAAGGAAGGTAGACTCTCTTTTACAAATACTTTTAACTTTTCCTTTCCCAAGACCCGAGTCAAAACAGACACAAATATCAAAGAGGTGGCAGAGGACTCCTGTCCTGAAAGATTATCTGGCCTGGGAATATTTTGGTATCAATGTCAGTTGTAGCACAGCAGACGGGTACTGTGCAGAAAAGTTAATGTAGCAGACCTGAGACTGCTATTCTTAGAAAAAGCTTACTTATCAGGTTGGTCCTTGGCTGGCATCTGGCAATTTGGTTTTTGGAGTATTTCCAGTCAACAATTAACCGATTAGGGTGGCTCATGGCACCTAGACTATTTGTGCAAGCAATGTGGTTTAATCCTAAACACCTGCTTTCCTTCCGGGGGTCGGGAATTTTGGTATGTGCTAAAAAGAGAGTGCTTATGTGATTAGACTCCAGTAAAGATCTTGGGCACTGAGTCCCTAATGGGTGCTTATAGGAGACAATATTTCACATATGTTGTTGCAGTTTTGTTGATGAGAGAAGAGTGCACTCTATGTGACCCCTCATAGGCAGAAAAGAGCATAAGGAAGCCCACACAGGGATTCATCCAGATTCCACCGGTGTCTTTTTCCTTTATGGTCTAGCTGTGTATCCTGACTGCATCACTATAATAGATCTAAACCGCAAATAAAACTATATATTGAGTCCTGTGAGCCCTTCTACCAAACTGCCAAACCTGGAGATAGTTTTGAGGATCTCTGACATATGATGCTTTTTCACCTAGCCACTCACAGATAACGCCAATGGTCAAAGAGTGGTCTAAGTCCTGGGGAAATAGCCTCTACTTCAGGTACGTAGTTCTTTCACACTACCCGAAAGGGCCACAGCAACCCATTCAAAACTCTGAATATGTTAGTAAGTGAATAATTCATTCATGCAACAAATGTTTGTCTAGTACCTACTGTATGCAGGTACCATAGTCTCAGACTGAGGACAGGCCTGGAAGGCCGAAATTATTACTATATCCTATGCTGACCAACAAATTCTTCATGCGATACCATTTTATTGGACTTCAACATGGATTTTTCTCCTTCCTAAAGTGTTTTTTTAAAGATTTTATTTATTTATTTATTTGAGAGAGAGAGAGAGAGTGCAAGCGGGCACGGGGTGGGGAGTGTCAGAGGGAGAGGGAGAAAGAGTCCTAAGCAGACTCCATCCATACTGAGCACAAGCCCGATGCAGGACTGGATCTCACAACCTTGAGACTGTGACCTGAGCGAAACCAAGAGTTGGATGCTTAACCGACTGCACCACCCAGGCACCCCATTCCTTCCTAAAGTTTTAATACTGTATTGGAAGTGACAGGCATTGTCATTAAGATGCTATATTTTATCCACTTTGCTGGACTCCCACTCACAACTACTACTGTCCTATTATTTATCAAAGAAGTATTCCATCTCCATGAGCTTCATAATAATCTGAAATTTGACCAAGACCCTCACTTAATATCCTGATCTGAAAAGTACTATTCAGAGCCCTCCACATGTAAATCCATACCTCTCTATCATCCAATAACTGGAGAACAACAGGTGAATCAACAGGCATGCTTTATACAAGTTCTGGAAATGCATCCACACTGTTATACCTCCTCAAACAATATGACTAATTCTACTCTACTACACTCATTTTGTTTATAATAATTCATTACATTATTTACCCAAACACTGATCCACAACTGTGATTTTCACCCCCACAGCTTCCCCATGTCATTAAGCAAATACCACATCACTAGCAAGTCCACTTAGTACCAGAAAAGGTAAAGGCCACTCAAGAAGATCTATGAGACAGTATGCTGAATAGCTCCAGGAGAGATATAAAAGTGTGACATGTTGTCTTGCTGTCTTTCAGACACATCAGCATCATCCCAACCCTATAAATAATATCTGTAGCTATTGAAGACCATGCTAGCCTTTTAATTTCCAATTGTTTTCTACTCAAACAGTTTTAATATCTCTTTCTCCTGTCCCTTCTAGGTCCAGAACATCAAAGCCATCTCATGCCTCTCCATCTGTTTGGGAAACTCCATATGGGAACCAAAATACATGGTAAAACAAGTATTAGACTCCCACTGAGACTAATCAGCCCCAATACTTGGTACAATTGGATGGGTATCAGCTAGAAGAGCAGTTGTAGGAGCTTTCTTGTCACCATAAAATACTCCACAGGGGCGCCTGGGTGGTTCAGTCAGTTAAGCATCTGACTCTCGATTTCGGCTCAGGTCATGATCTCAGGGTCATGAGATCAAGCCCCATATCAGGCTCCACACTCAGCATGGAGTCTGCTTGAGATCCTCTCCCTCCGCCCCCCAACTGCTCATGCTCTAAATTAATTAATTAATTAATAGATAAATAAATACAAACACTCTAAAATATGTCATAATTTTCCTTTAGGCAAACCTGGGAACAGTGTGCCCCAACCCAGGAAAAAGTATTATCTGTTCTGCCATTGTTCCTTTAATCTGACTGACACACTGAAGTATCACACCTCAGCCAACTCATAAAACCAAGCTATAAACGCTAACAGGCATTCTATCAATCACCTCAGATCTCCCTCACTACTTCTCAAAACACACTGTCATTTTGACATTCTTTTTCTCAAGCCCACCCACCCATCCACCCCACTCACTGCTGCCATTGATCCTAACTCATTTGCATTTGTTCCTCTCATCGTTTAATGTCTTTGGCTCTGTGTGTCTGGCTCTATGTCTTGGCTTCAAATTCCTGCCTCTACAACTCTTTGATTTGAAATAACCTCCAGTCAATTTGCCCTACTTCTTAGTCCTCATCCTTCATACATTGTTTTTAGCTTAGTTTGTTTTCTGGTTTGGGCATCCCAAGATGGTAGTGGGCATCCCTGCTACCATTGGGCCCCACAAAACCCCCACCTCTATCCTGGCCAATCTCCACTTATTTCCATATAGAGGCTGGAGGAGATTTTGATCCTCTAGTTTTTATGTCTGTTATTTGGACTCTGGTATTTGAACTTTGTCTTTCTCCTAGACTAGTAGATGGCACACATCTTCCACAAAGAGTAAAAATTTCAGGCCAATAAATTTTAGGCCATATAATCTCTGTCACAACTACACAACTATGCTGTTATAGTGCAAAATTAGCCAGAAACTATAGGTTAAAAAATGGACATGAATGTGTTCCAATAACACTTTATTTTTAAAACAATCAATGGATTATCTCTCTGGCTCTTGACCTCCCATGTTACTCTGGATATGATCTATCCCTGTCATAAGCACTCTGCCCCAGGCTATTTGATTGGTGCCTAGGCAACTATATGAGAGGAAGAATTACACAAAATTTATCATGTCTAAAAATTAAAGTTATCTTCCCCCACCAAAGCTGTTCTCACCACAGCCCTAGCATGATTACTAACAAACCTTGTTCACTCAGGCATTGAAGTTATAAATGTGGTTGTTAGCTTTGATTTATCCCCTTTCTCAGCTGCCAATTGGTCAAGTTCTATTGATTTTTTCCCCCAAAACATTCTTACATTTGCCTGTTCTACTTCCTCCCCACTTCCTTTGTCACCCCTCGATTTAGTCCACTGTAATATATTCTAGCAAGACCAGATTACTTGCAGTTACCCAAATATACTGTAATGTTTCACAAATCCACTACATACTTCCTTTTTCCTGGAATCCCATCCCCCTTAACTCCTACTCCAACTTTTTAAATTCTTGGTGAACTTTTATTCACTATTCAAAATGCAGCTCAGACTTTCCCTAACACATGTAACCATTGCCTCTTTAAGGCTACTTTGTTTAAACAGTACACCTTTGATATCTCCAAGAGATATGTTCCAAAAGTGAAAACTCCTAAGTAATAGAAAATGTAGATTAAGATGGTAGACTAGGAGGTCCTCCACACACATCCCTTTAAAGCAACAATAATTTGATAGCAATCCACAGACAGGAGCACCTTTGAGACAGCTTTGAAATCCAGGTAAAAGATGTAAAATCCCAGTAGAGTCCAACAATAAGGAGGGTCATTTTGAGAAGGCAGTCATATGCCTAGGTGGTAGGCTTGCCAATTGTGGTCTTGGGTACAGAAATAGAAACAAACCTGTCCCCCTGTGGACTCAGCTACAGCCCCATTTGGCCTTGGTCCTATCGTCAGCACCATCTGCCAAGGGAACCAGGAAGAGATATGCCCACCCATGCCCTAGGTAACAGGCTCACCAACATTGGTCCAAATCCCAGCACTGAAGAAGTCTTGTGGTTCAGCTCTACCCTCTGTCAGCCATGGTCTGAGAGCAATCCTGCCCACCAAGGGATCTGGCAAGAGGCACACGCATCCATACTCCCATACACAGGCCTGAAGACTTTGGACCTGGCTGTGGACATAGAGCAGCACTGTGACTTGGTTCCAGCCCTTCTCAGGTACAGTCCCGAGCCATTTCTGCCCAACAGGGAACTTCCCAGTAACCTAGTAGGAACCCTCTAAAAGACCCAGGCAGGAGTTACATCTATGCACCTGGTGTAACAGGCCTACCATCTGCAGACCCTGAAAAAGAATGTTATCCTAGCACCAGTCTTACTGAACAAGGTCCTGGAGGCAGCCCCACCAGCCCAGGCACGAGGCAGGATCCACAACTGCCTAAGCCACTGGTAACAGAACCCCCAACCAGTCCCCACTCTGAACCCAGCAACAGTCACATGACCTACAACAACCCTACTCAACTGAAGTCTTGGATGCAATACTATCAGCTCAGGGATCCAACAGGAGAAGGTCTTTACCTGTCAAAATCAGTCTGTAAAGACCATAAAAGGTGTTTGCTCCTTTAAATGCACAGATACCAATATAAGACTACAAGGATCATGAAGAATCAAGGATATGACACCACCAGAGGAAACTAATAAATCTCCAGAAACCGATCCCAAAGAAATGCAGCTCTATAAACTGACAAGGAATTCAAAATAATCACCCTTAAAAAGTCAAATGAGATGCAAGAGAAACAGATAACTAAACAAAATCAGAAATAACTGCATGAAAATGAGAATTTTAATAAAAAATAGAAACCATTAAAAATGAACCTGAAGCTAATGAATACAAGACAAAAACTGAAAAATTCCATATGGAGCTTCAACAGCAGACTCAATCATGCAGAAGTAAGAACCAGCAAACTTGAAGGCAAGTCATTTGAAATTAGTGAGTTAAGGGAACAACAAAAAAGAAGAATGAAAAAGAGTGAAGAAAGTCCATAGGGCCTATGTGACAATACAAGCATACAAATGTTACATGCATTAGGAGAAAAGAAAGAGAAAGGGGCAAAAAAGCTTATTTAAAGAAATAATGGCTGAATGCTTCCCAAACTTTGGGATGGATATGGATATACACACTCATGAAACTCAAATATATTCAAACAAGATCAAACCAAAGATTATCCCAAAACACATGATAATCAAATTGCAAAAAGTCTAAGACAAACACAGAATTTTGAAGCAGCAAGAGAAAAGCCACTTGTCATATAAAAGGAAACCCCCATAAGGCTACCAGCAGATCTCTCAGCAGAAACCTTGCAGGATGGGGATGCGTGGGTGCCTCAGTTGGTTAAGTGTCTGCCTCCGGCTCAGGTCCTGATCCCAGGGTCCTGGGATGGAGTCCAGCATCAGGCTCCTTGCTCAGCGGGGAGCCTGCTTCTCCCTCTGCCTGCTGCTCCCCCTGCCTGTGCACACACACTCTCTCTCTCTCTAACAAATAAATAAATAAATAAATAAAATCTTTAAAAAAAAAAAAGAAAGAAAGAAAGAAACCTTGCAGGACAGGAAGGAGTGGGATGATATGTTTAAAGTACTCAAGGAAAAAAGTGCCAACGAGAAATACTACATCCAGAAAAGCTGTTGCTCAGAAATAGAGAGATAAAGACATTGCCAGACAATTTAGAGCTGAGGAAGATCATCACCACTAGACCAGCCTTACAAGAAATCCTAAAGGGAGTTCTTGAAGTTGAAATGAAAGAAAGCTTCCCAGAGTCCACAGTCTCTCATGGTTCATTCCCCCTTCTGATTACCCCCCCTTTCTTTATCCCTTTCTTCCCCTACCGATCTTCCTACTTCTTATGTCCCATAAATGAGTGAAACCGTATGATAATTGTCTTTCTCTGCCTGACTTATTTCGCTTAGCATTATCTCCTCCAGTCCCATCCATGTTGCAGCAAATGTTGAGAAATCACTATTTCTTCTTAAATAATAATTTCTTTCCAGTGATTTATGAAGGTCTTTTATCATACCTTAAATGCATCAAACTGTTTGACATTGTTTCTAGATATTCTATTTTGTTCTTTTGGCGAGCCTGACTACACTTCATAATCCTTTTAAAGTACTGTAGTTTTATGTACTCTATAGCTCAAAGAACCAGTCTCTCCATATTATTCTTTCTTTCCCAAGTTTTCGGAACTCTGCCTTCTTATTTTTCCAGATATCCTTTTTTCTCCCAAGTTTCAAATATGTGGGGTTTTTATTATAGTTGACTTTAACCTGTAAATCATTTTTGAAAAATGAAATACTTTACATTACTCTGGCTTTTCATCAAGGATTATCTGTTTAGCTTTTCTTTTAATACAAAGCAAATTTTCATGTATGATATACATATGAAACATCTATAAAAATATAAGTATTATGAGGTAAAAATAAAACGATCTGTAATGTTAAAAAAAAGAAAAGAAAGAAAGCTAAGAAACAGCATGAAAACATATGAAAGCATAAAGTAAAAGTAAATATATAGTCAAATTCAGAACATTCTAATACTATAATAGTTGTATGTAAATCATTGAATTCCAGAAAAACGTTAAAAGACAAAAGTATTAAAAATTTACTATAGGGGCACCTGGGTGGCTCAGTTGGTTAAGCACCTGACTCTTGATTTTGGCTCAGTTCAAGATCTCAGGGTTTTGGGATCGAGCCCCGTGTGGGACTCCACACTCGGTGAGGAGTCTGCTGGAGATTCTCTCTCTCTCTCTCTCCCCCTCTGCTCCTCCCCCAACTCATGCTCTCTTCTCTCTAAAATAAATAAATAAATCTTAAAAAAAATATAGCTACAATAATTTGTTAATAGATACACAATATAAAAAGATGTGAAGGGTGATACCAATAGTATAAAATGTGGGAGAGGAATAAAAGTATCAAGTTTCTTCAAGGGGCTGAAGTTCTTATTAGCTTCAAACAGAAATGTTATAATTATGTTTTATGTAAACCTCATCGTAACCACAAAAATACCTCTAGTACATACACAAATGATAAAGATAAAAAAAATCAAAGCATATTATTAGAAAAAATAACAAAAAAGAAGACAGCAGGAGAAGAAAAAAGGAGCAAAGAAACTTAAAAATGCAATCAGAAAACAATGAACAAACTGGCAATATTAAGTCCTTATCTATCAATAATTACTTTAAGTACAAATGGATTAAGTTCCACAATCCAAAGACATAGAGTGGCTAAATGCCTTTTTAAAAGTCCTTTTTTTTGTTTGTTTTTAAGATTTTATTTATTTATTTGACAGAGAGAGAGACAGCCAGTGAGAGAGGGAACACAGGCAGGGGGAGTGGGAGAGGAAGAAGCAGGCTCCCAGCGGACGAGCCTGATTGGGGCTCGATCCCAGGACTCCAGGACCACGCCCCGAGCCGAAGGCAGACGCCCAACGACTGAGCCACCCAGGCACCCCTAAATGCCTTTTAAAAAGTTCTAATAAGACGCTGCCTCCAAGAGATTTACATTAGCTTTAAGGGCATGAGACAAAGCAGGGATGGGGCTCAAGATCCCTAACCCAGAAATTCACAGGAAAAAAATCACAACAACCCAGTTCTCTAGCCCAGCTTGCAGGTGTTTCTTGACATCAGGAAGCCAGAAGCCGCAAGCTCCAAACAAGCCCCATAGCCCAGCTTACAACCAGTTCTGCTCCTGCAAAAACTAGACCAGACCAGCCTGAGCAACAGTGGACCCCAGCACTGACCTTTCATCGACTTTTTCCCTGATTATAATGCTAAAAATCATGCCCAGGGGTAGAGATTTAACATGCTAATTAGACATTCAATGTATAATAAAACATGATCTTTAAGTGTGCAAGATCTGATAAGTCCCTGCCTGTGGAGTTATTCTTAGAAAATATATTATAAGCCCCAAGGAGTGAGTATGGAAGCAGCCGAAACATCAGCAGCGTTCCTGTTCTTGGGCTGTTGAACTCAGTGGCCTGGTAGGAGCAGGATACCACGATCCCCAGGGGCAGGGCATCACTTAGGAGCTATGAAAGAATGTAACCCTCAGTCTCCCCTCTCTTCACCTGGCGATTGCCGGCCCAAACATCCCACTCTTCCCTCATCCCATGACTGACTCTCTAGGTACCTATGCATAGAGGAAAATGCAAGCTGTTTCAAGACATTTGCCATCCCTTTGTACTCCTTTCCCATGCTTGGAGGCATCTGTCCTTGCTTTTCTGATAAAAAACAAAACAAAAGCTATGTGCAGGATTCAGCTGCTGCTGCTTTCCCTTGCAGAGGCAGCCCTGCACAGCTGCTCAGATTGGCGTCTGAGAACTTTATTTCAGTGTGTGATGACACCTGCCTCTACATGCTTAAACATCACTCTTTTCCCCACCTAAGCCTGTTTAAAACTCTCCCTACCTCTCCTCAGACAGACAGCCTGAGAATGCTTTCCTTTGTGCTGTCTCCCTTGTGCTCAAGCATAAGCCCCAATCGCTTTGCCTGGAACTCCTGTTAGGCCTCTTGTCAATTTTTTGTTGCTTGGAGAGCCCAAGGGCCCAGTTTAGTAACAGGCACACGTTGGCTGAAAGTTAAGGGATGAAAAAAGTTATTCCATGCAAACAGTAACCAAAAGAGAGCAGAAGTGACTGTACGTATATTACGTAAAATGGGCTTTCACTCAAAATCTATCACAGTAACCAAAGAAGGTAACTATACAGTGATAAAGGAGTCTATTCATCAAAGGATATAACAATTGTAAATATAAATGCAGTCCATATTGGAGCACTTAAGTATATAAAAGGAATATTAACAGAACTGAAGGGAGAATTAGACAGCAGTTCAATGAAAGTAGGGGACTTCAATACTTCACCTCAGGGAACTAAAACAAACTAAGATCAAAGTTACCAGAAGGAAGGAAATAATGAAGATTAGAACAGACATAAGTTACTAGAAACTGAATAAACAATAGAAAAGATCAATAAAACTAAGAATTGAGGTTTTGAAAATAATAAGCAAAATTGACAAATTTTTAGTTACACTAAAAAAGGAGGGACTTAAATAAATAAAACTGTAAATGAAAGAGGAGACATTGCAACTGATACCAAGAAATAAAAAGGATCATAAGAGATTACTGTGAACAATTATACACCAACACATTGGATGACCTAGAAGAAGTGGATAAATTCCTAGAAATACACATCCTACCAAGACTGAATCATGAAGAAATAGAGAATCTGAACAAACCAGTAATGAGTAAGGATTTTGAATCAGTAGTCCAAAATCTGCCAACAAGAAAAGTCCAGGGCCAGATGGCTTCACTGATAGATTCTAACAAACATTTAAAAAGAACTACTGCCAATTGTTTTCAAACTCTTCTCCAAAAATTGAACAGGAGGGAACACCTCCAACTCATTTTATAAGGCCAGCATTACCTGAACCAAGGCCAAAGGAGGACACTAAAAGAAAAGAGAAGTACAGGCCAAGATTCCTGATGAACACGGATGCAAAAGTCCTCAGCAAAATACTAGCAAACCAAATTCAACAGCATATAAAAAGGATCATATACTATAATCAAGTGAGATTTATGCCTGGGATGCAAGGATGGTTCAATGTATGCAACTAATAAATGTGATATACCACATTAACAGAATACTGAATAAAAATCATATAACCATCTCAATAGATGTGGAATATACATTTGACAAAATTCGACATCTTTTCATGATAAAAACTTCGAACAAATAAGGTATGGCAAAAAGTCCTTCAACATAATAAAGGCCGTATATGATAAGCCCATACCTAACATCATATTCAATGCTGAAAATCTAAAAGCTTCTCCTTTAAGAAACAAGACAAAGATGCCCACTTTTACCACTTCTTTGCAAAATAGTACTTAAAGTCCTAGCCAGAGCAACTAGGCAAGTAAAGGAAACAAAAGGCATCCAAATCATAAAGGAAGAAGTAAAATTGTTGTTGTTTGCAGATTACATGGTCTTATATAGAGAAAACTCCAGAGACACCACCAAAAACCTGTTGGAATAAATGAATTTAGTGAAGTTGCAGGATATAAAATGAACATACAAAAATCACTTACACCTCTATATCCTAATAATAAACTATCTGAAAGGGAAGTTAAGAAAACAGTCTCATTTATAATTGCATCAAAAAGAAAAATACTTAGAAATAAATTTAACAGCAGAAATGAAAAATCTATACACTGAAAACTATAGGACATTGGCGAAAGAAATTTGACAAGACACAAATAAATGGATATCCAGTGGTCCTGAATTGTGAGACTTACTATTGTTAAAATGCCCATACTACTTAAAGTGATCTTCAGATTAAATGCAATCTCTATCAAAGTTCAAGTGGTATTTTTCATAAAATTAGAAAAAAATTATAAAATTCACATGAAACCACAGAAGACTGAACAGCCAAAGGAATCTCGAGCAAGAAGAACAAACTGGAAGCATCACACTACCTTTCAAAGTCTATTACAAAGCTCTTGTAATCAAAACAGTATGACACTGGGATAAAAACAGATACGCCGTCCAATGGAACAGAATAGAGAGTCCAGAAATCGACCTACACATATGCAGTCTGCTAATATTTGACAAAGGTGCTAAGAATGCACAATGGAGAAAGGATAGATTCTTTAATAAATGGCACTGGGAAATTTGGATATTCACATGGGAAAGAGTAAATTTGGAACCTATCTTACATCATACACAAAAATCAACTCAAAATGGATTCAAGACGTAAATGTATAATCTTAAACTATAAAACTTAGAGAAGAAAACATAGGGAAAATGTTACCAGACATTGGTCTTGGCAATGATTTTCTGGATATGACACCAAAAGCAAATGTAACAACAACAACAAAAAGACATGTGGAATTTTATCAAACTAAAAAGCTCCTGGACAGGAAAGGAAACAATCAACAAAATGAAACAGCAACCCACAGAACGGAAGGAAAAATACTTACAAATCAGCTGAATTTCATGAGTTCTTGCAAACAGCGGGGCTTAAAGCCTGGAGTTTTCAAGGTCAGCCGATTTGGCTGGGGTAGAGCCCTGAGGGAACTGCCCTGCTCCTGGAGAAAAGGCAGGCAAACACCTGGGGGCAGACAACACAGAAACAGTGATTTGAAGAACCCCTGGTACAAACCGGGGAAGGCAGGGGAGATTATTCACTCCTCTTGGAGTGCTTCATCGGGAGGCAGCTTTCATAGAGATGGCTCTCTGGGAAGAAAGGAACTGGCTGGTGCCATTTCCCTCCCCCACGCCTCAGCATAAACACAGAGCCACATGCAGGAAGCAACCCAGCGCCAACAGTGGCTGCCTACTAACTTATTTACACCAAGACTCACCCTGCTGCACTCTGGCTGCACTGCCCCTCTCAGTCACACTTGCCTCCATCCCAGTGAGACAGGCATCTCCCCCAGAAGACAGCACAGACCCTTGACCCCACCACATATCCCAACCAGAGAGTTCTGCAGGGCCTCAGTTCTCATGGAAGTGGTGTCAGGTCTCATTTCACAAACAGACCAGAGCACACCTAGTTAAAACTCACCACAGTCAGGCCAGGGACCAAACACTGCACACAGCAGGCAAGGAGAGCCTCCATGGACGACTGGCCTGAGGGATAGAGCAGACAAAACACAATAGCACAGTGCAAACAGCACACACCAGAGACACTCCCTGAAACATCAGGCCCTGGACACTACATGACCTCTTCCACATAAGGCCACTACTTTCAGAAGCAGGAGACATAACTGGCTTTTCTAACACAGAGAAGTCAGAGGCTTAGACAAAATGCCTAGATGGAGGAATTTATCTCAAATGAAAGAACAAGATAAGGCCATGGCCAGAGATGCAACCAAAACAGGTATAAGTAACATGCCTGATGGAGAATTTAAAGAACAATCATAGGCATATTCACTGGCCTTCAGAAAAAAATACAAGACATCAGGGAGACCTTTACCACAGAGGTCAAAGAGTTAAAAAAGAATCAGTCAGAGAAGAATAATGCAATACATGAGATTGGAAACAGGCTTGATGCAATGAACAGCAGGTTGGAAGAAGCTGAGGAATAAATTAGTGACCTAGAAGACAAAATAATAGAAAACAATGAAGCTGAACAAAAGAGAGAAAGAAGAATTATGCAACATGAGAATAGACTTAGGGACCTCACTGACTCCATCAAATGTAATAACAATTGTGTTATAGGAGTCCCAAAAGAATAAGAGAGAGAAGAGGGGGCAGAAAATTTGTTTGAAGAAGTAACAGTTGAAAACTTCCCTAATCCGGGGAAGGAAACAGACGTCCACATCTAGGAGGCACAGAGAAATCCCATCAAAATCAACAAAAGCAGGCCAACACCAAGACATATTGCAATTAAATTTGTAAAATATAGTGTAAAGAAAACATCTTAAAAGCAGCAAGACGCAAGAAGTCCTTAACCTACAAGGGAAGACCCATAAGGCTAGCTGGAGATTTCTCAACAGAAACTTGGCAAACCAGAAGGAAGTGGGATGATATATTCAAAGTCCTGAATGGAAAAAAATCTGCAGCCAAGAATACTCTATCCACTAAGGCTGTTATTCAGAATAGAAGGAGACAGAGTTTCCCAGACAAACAACCACTAAAGGAGTTTGTGACCACTAACCCAGCCCTGCAAGGGAGATTAAAGGGGACTCCTTGAGGGCAAAAGAGAGACCAAAAGTGACAAAGATAAGAAAGGATCAGAGATAAGTCTCCAGAAACAATGACAAAACAAGTAATAAAATATCAATAAATACATATCTATCAAGAATTCTACTTTAAATTTGAATGGACTAAACACTCCAAACAAAAGACATAGAGTGTCAGAATGGATAAGAAATAAGACTCACCATAGTCCTAAAGACACCTGCAGATTGAAAGTGAGGGGATGGAGAAACATTAATCACCCAGAACAATGTCAAAAGAAAGCTAGAAGCAGTATAATATGACAAACTAGACTGTAAAACAAAGACTGTAAAAAGAGACAAAAAGGGCACTTTATACTCATAAAGGGAAAATCCAAGAAGATATAACAATTGTAAATATTTATGCACCCTACAGGGGAGTGCCCAAATATATAAAATAATTAATAACAAACATAAAGGAACTCATTGATAATAATACAATAATAATAGGGGAATATAACACCCCACTTATGTTAATGGACAGATCATCTACATAGAAAATCAAGGAGAAAAAAATGGCTTTCAGTGACACCCTGGACCAGATGGACTTAATGGATATATTCAGAACACTCCAGACTAAAATGGGAGAGTACACATTCTTTCAAGTGCACATGGAACATTCTCCAAAATAGATCACCCATTAGATCACAAATGAGGCCTGAACAAATACAAAAAAACTGAAGTCATATCATGCACCTTATCTGACCACAACACTATGACACTAGAAGTCAACCATAAGAAAAAATGTGGAAAGACCACAAATACATGGAGGTTAAACAACATGCTACTAAACAATGAATGGGTCAACTAGGAAATAAAGAAGAAACAAAAAAATACATGGAAACAAATGAAAATGAAGGCACAGCAGTCCAAACCTTTGGGATGCAGCAAAAGCAATACCAAGAGAGAAGTATATAGCAATACAGGCTTAATTCAAGAAGCAAGGGAAATCTCGAATAAATAGTCTAAGCTTTCACCTAAAGGAGCTAGAAAAAGTACAAAAAACAAAGCTTAAAGCCAGTGGAAGGAAATAATAAAGCTTAGAGCAGAAATAAATAATTCAGAAACTAAACAACAACAAAAACAAAACCAATAGAACAGATCAATGAAGCCAGGAGCCGGTTCTTTGAAAAGATTAATAAAACTGATAAGCTGCTAGCCAGATTTATCAAAAAAGAAAAGAGACAGGACCCAAATGAATAAAATCACAAGTGAGAGAGGAGAAAGAACAACCAACACCACAGAAATACAAACTATTATAAGAGAATATTATCAAAATCCATATGCCAACAAATTGGAAACCTGGAAGAAATAAATTCCTAGAAACATATAAACTACCAAACCTAAAACAGGAAGAAATGGAAAACTTGAACAGACTGATAACCAGCAAAGAAATTGAATCAGTAACCACAAAACTCCCTACAAACATAGGTCAAGACCAGATGACTTCACAGGCAAATTCTACCAAACATTTAAAGAAGAGTTAATACCTATTCTTCTCAAACTGTTCCAAAAAATAGAAAAGGAAGGAAAACTTCCAATTTCATTCTATGAGCCCAGCATTGCCCTGATACCAGAAACAATGGAGACACCACTAAAAAAGAGAACTACAGGCAATATTCCTTATGAACATGGATGCAAAAATTCTCAATAAAATACTAGCAAACCAAATCCAACAATACATTTAAAAAATCATTCACCACGATCAAGTGAGATTGATACAAGGGTGGTTCAATATTTGCAAATCAATCAACATGATACACCACATTAATAAAAGACAATAACCATATGATTATTTCAATGGATGCATCAAAAACATTTGACAAAGTACAACATCCTTTCAAGATAAAAACTACACTCAACAAAGTAGGTTTACTAAAGGCCATCTATGAAAAACCCACAGCTAACATCATACTCAATGGAGAACAACTGACAGCTTTTCCTCTGCAGTCAGGAAGAAGACAGGGATGTCCACTCTCACCACTGTTATTTAACGTAGTACTGGAAGTACTCCCACAGCAATCAGATGACAGAAAGAAATTAAACTCATCCAAATCAGCAAGGAAGAAGTCAAACTGTCACTATTTGCAGATGATAGGATACTGTATATTGAAAACCCAAAAGACTTCACCAATAAACTGGTAGAATTGATACACGAATTCAGTAAAGTCACAGGGTACAAAATCAATGTACAGAAATCTGTTGCATTTCTCTATAGCAATAATGAAGCAGCAGAGAGAGAGAAAATAAGGAATCAATCCCATTTACAACTGCATCAAAAACAATAAGATACCTAGGATTAAACCTAACCTAAGAGGTGAAACACCTGTACTCTGAAAACTAGGTAACACCGATGAAAGAAATCAAAGATGTCACAAAGAAATGAAAGGCATTCCATGCTCATGGGACAGAAGAACAAATATGTTTAAATGGCTATACTACCCAAAGCAATCTACACATTTAATGCCATCTCTATCAAAATACTGCTAGCATTTTTCACAGAGCTAGAACAAACCACCCTAAAATTTGTATGGAACCAGAGAAGACCCCAAATAGCCAAAGCAAACCTTGAAAAAATAAAACAAAGCTGGTGGCATCATAATCCCAAACTTCAAGTTATATTACAAAGCTGTACTAATCAAAACAGTATTGTACTGGCACGAAAGTAGACACATAGAATAACAGAACAGAATAGAAAACCTAGAAATGAACCCACAGCTGTCTGGTCAGCTAATTTGCAACAAAGCAGGAAAGACTATCCATTGGATAAAAGACAGTCTCTTTTTCAAAGGGTGTTTTGAAAACTGGACAGCAACACACAGAAGAATGAAACTGGACTGCACTTTCTTACAGCATACAGAAAAATAAATTCTAAATGCATTAAAGATCTAAATGTAAGACCTTTAAACCATAAAAACCCTACAGGAGAACACAGGCAGTAATTTCTTTAACATTGGCTGTAGCAACTTCTTTCTAGATATGTCTCCTGAGGGAAAGGAAACAAAAGCAAAAATAAACTATCGGGACTTTATAAAAATAAAAAGTTTCTGCATAGCAAAGAAAACAATCAGCAAAACTAAAAGGCAACCTATGGAATGGGAGGAGATATTTGTGATGGCATATGTGATAAAGGGTTAGTATCCCAAATATATAAAGAACTTATGTAACACCCCAAAAATGAATAATCCAATTAAAAATGGGCAGAAGACAGAAATAGACATTCTTCCAAAGATGACATCCAGATGGCCAACAGAAACATGAAAAGATGTTCAACATCACTGATTATAAGAGAAATGAAAATCAAAACTACAATGAGCTATCACCTCACACCTGTCAGAGTGTCTAAAATCAACAGCACAAGAACAACAGGTCAACACCAAAAGGGGAACCCTCTTGTGCTGTTGGTGGGAATGCAAACTGGTGCAGTCACTCTGGAAAACAGTAGGGAGGTTTCTCAAAAAGTTAAAAATAGAGTTACCCTAAGATCCAGCAATTGCAATACTAGGTATTTACCCAAAGATCACAACAATACTAAGTGAAAGGGAGACATGCACCCCAATGTTTTTAGCAGCAGCATCCATAATAGCTAAATTATGGAAACAGCCCAAGTGTCCATCATCTGATGAATGGATAAAGAAGATGTGAAGGATATATTTGTGTATATATACATATACATATATATATATATATATATATATATATATATATATATATACAATGGAGTATTATTCAGCTATAAAAAGAATGAAATCTCACCATTTGCAATGACATGGATGGAGCTATAATATCATGCAAAGGGAAATAAGTCCCTCAGAAAATGTCAAATACCTTATGGTTTCACTCATATGTGGAAATTAAGAAAGAAAACAGACGAGCAAAGGAAAAAAAAAGAGAGAGAGACAGGGAGACAAACTACAAAACAGATTCTTAACTATAGAGAACAACCGATGGTTACCAAAATGGAGTTGGGTGGGTGGACTGGTTAAATAGGTGATGGGGATTAAGGAGTGTACTTGTGATGAGCACCTGGTGTTGTATGGCGGTGTTGAATCACTATACTGTACACCCAAAACTAATATTACACTATATGTTAAGTAACTGGAATGTAAATAAAAACTTTGAAAAATGTACACCTTAAATTTACACAATGTTGTATGTAAAATATATCTCAATAAAAAATATTTATCAAAAGATGGTAACTGTGAGATAATAGATGCATTAATTAGCTTGATTGTCATAATCATTTCACAATGTATATACCTACAAATGATCACATTATACACCTTAAATATATACAATTTTTACCTGTCAACTATACCTCAATAACGCTGGAAAAATAATATTTAAATATCTATGTCTGAACCTTAGGACTCAAATAATTAATTGGGCTATTAAAATAAATATTGCAACTGAAATGAGTCTGTGTTTCACTACATCATAAATTTAATAATATCAACCATGAACTTAATCTGAAAAGAAACACTTCAGGAAATTACTGCATATATAACTATAAAGAATAGTGCACGACCCTGTTGAAATCCTTGTTCCCAATACAGAATGTGAATAAGACATGCGTCTCAGCAAAATCACAAATTTCTCCATGTCATAGACCTTTAGAAATAATTAAACAGTGAGTTTCAAATCCATAAATGTCAAAATCTTACTAGACTTCCATTATTGTACTTGTGTCATTGAACACCAAGCCCCCGGAAGAGATGGTGAGCTTCATGGGGACAGGCCTCCTGTTCATTCTTTTTATACCAAAGTTGACCTACACAAAGCAACCAGTCCAAAAACATTTGTTGAATTAAATTGCTTCTTAATTGGTCTGCTTCCAGGCCATCCTCCTTTCCCAAATCCTGCCAGTTCTTTTACAAAAATACATCTCTGCTAATGTCATTCCATTGTCCCAAACCTTTAATGGCTGTTCATAGTAATCTGCTTGATAGAATTATGTGCACACACCCTGGCAGGTGTTCCCTCAGTCTATATTCCCAGTCTCAGTCTCAGCCTCTCCTCTTCACACACCCTCTCAAGCCACGTTGGTTGTTCCTTGAACACTTTTGGATTTTTATGACTCTATGCCTTTGCAGACGCTATTTTCTCTGTCTGAAAGATACTCCCCTCTCGTCTGCCTAGCAAACGTTTATTATTAAAACTCGGTTTAAATATTACTACCTTTGCATCCTTCCCCGGCCCCTCACAGAATTAACGTCCCCTTCGTTCATTTTTCTGTACCAATAGGTTTATTTATTCTGAAAATGGACGAAGCTAAACTCAGGGGTAAGGGAAGAAGAGAAGGAAGGAGGGAGCGTCCTGTGAATGGACTTACCCAAGCAGTGATTGCGGCACTACGCGTTAAGCACATTGTTCAAGCAGCAGTGGGAGGATGGGGTCTTAAGAGATTATGGCTGGCATCTTTCGCACAGCGGGTACGTGTGCTCCCGCGTTTGTGTTGAGGGGGGAAACAAAGAGAGACAAAAAACAGAAAGAGAGATCAGAAAGGAGATGAGGGGGGACGCAGTGCAGTAAAAGCAGATGGGCGGACCCAAATTTCTTCCGCTTCACAGTTTTGCAGAGGTCCAGCTCTGCAGCTAGCGCTGTAGCAAGGGGGTGGAAGAGGAGGAAAGGGGAGGGACTGCATTCCCTCTGAGCGTGCCCAGCCTCGACTGCCGGGCGGATCACCTTCCGCTCCAACAAGGCCAGTTCCTCCTCGCCATGACTCATGCCTATTGTGCCAGGCAGGGCGTACTCTGCCCTGCAGCCTTACAGGTGGCATCGGCTCGGTGAGACGGTTCCCGCCAGGCTAGGCAGTGGAGCGCCGCACAGCGCGCCTTCCTGCCTACCAGCCGCGTGCCGGGCAATTCCGACCCAGCGCCAGCAGGCCTGCTCGGTCGATCTTCGATCCAAAGATGCGGCGGGGCTGGAAGATGGCTCTGTCCGGGGGGCTGCGGTGCTGCCGCCGAGTACTTTCCTGGGTGCCCGTGCTCGTTATCGTCCTCGTTGTGCTTTGGTCCTACTATGCCTACGTCTTTGAACTCTGCCTGGGTAAGTGGAGCTGGACACCTACGGTGGGGAAATTATGCTCCAGCATAATTGGCCGTCGTACCCTTCACACTGGTGTCCCCCTCCCCCGTGTTCTTAGCCCTCACACTGCAGGGCTTTTTTTTTTTTTTTTTTTGAAGGGGGGTTGTTTGTTCTTAGGACTCTGGAGACCTCCTCATCTCCAGCCTCTGGCTTCTCACAATAATCTTCCCACGAGGGTCCCACCATGTCGCCATCGCTTCCCACTGAGGGTTTTTTACGTTATTCCCTGGCCTTACCCACAAGAATCTCCTGGCACTTTCCCCTAGCGCCCCCTTTTCTCATACAGGACAGCCACTTGTACCTGGTGTTCTGGATTTGGGGGCATCGACCCTACAGAATTGAGAAAACAACACACCCGGTATCGTTAAACTGCTTACACTATGAATCCCCCCAATGCATCCAACTAGGGGCCCCGCATTCTCGCATTCCCTCCTACTAAGGAATCTCAAAATATTACCTGTACTCTCTTACTAGCTCTCTTTTTTCCAACACTGGAATTCATCCTTTTTGCATGATCCTCTCACACTGCCTGAAGTGCTTCACAGCTTCTCCCACTTAGGACCCCACAGTATGCCTTGTTTTAACCCATGGGTCTCCCCTTTTCACAAAGTGAAAATAGGCCCTTTATTCTCTTTCCCTGTGGGCTTTACCATTTTGTCATCTTCTCCAGTGGAATGAGAGTCCTACAATGTATCTTGTTCTGTCCCCTCACATTAGAGCCCCTGATTTTTATCACACTGTGGTTCCCTTTAGTCTTCTGCTTTCCTGCTTTGAGGAGCATTCACTCCTTCCCATTAGGGTCCCCACATTATTTCCTCATATCTCGTACTAGGCACCCTGCTTTTATCACAATTTGGTCATGCCTTGTCCACTCTCTTCTCACATTAGTGTCCTCTTTACCCTCCCACAAGAGTTTCCACAATCTCTCATACCCCTCCCAAGGGCCACTACTTTTCTAATGATACTCCCCCCTTGTTATCTTTTTTGAAGACTACTCCCCACCTGCAGTTCTCTTTTATTGTTAGCCCCACATTTTGACCTCCTCTTTCTCTAAGTTTTTTTTTTAATTTTATCTTACTTCTCCCTAGGGTTGTCCTTGTCCCCTGTCTTCTCAAGCTAGGAAAACACCATCCCTTTCCACTGGGATTTCTGCTATTTCCTTCCCAGTCCCATGGGAGCCTCATTTCTTGTTCCATTTTGTTAGACCATCCCTTTCTTAAATCTAGAGTCTCCTCTTGTACCCTGTCCTGTCACATTATGGAGCATTCCATCCCCTTTTTATCTGTAAAATGGTTCCCACAGCGTATCTTATGCTTTCAAACTCAGAATTCCACAGTATTTCCTGACACAAATCCCGACATCCTATCCTGTATGTTCCCCAATTGTATTAACCCAGTCACCTATCCTTATCACTAACGGTTTTATAGTGTTCTTATAAATTCACAATGGAGTTTTTATATTATATCCTCTCTTGTCACAACAGACCTGTTTTTCTCACAGTGAGATCTCCCCTTGCCTCTGTCCTCTCTCATTGAAGAATGTCCATCTCTTCTCAAAGGAGATTCACTAATAGTTATTGTCACTTCAGTATGAGAAATCCGACTTCTAGCACCTTTAAACTTGTGTCCTGCAATGATCCCCATTCATTCAGTGTGAGGTTCCAACATATTTCCAGTCCCCTCACACTGGGACTCTTATTTGTCCCGTTGGTTATCCACGCACTGTCAAGTCCTTCGGCAATAATTTTCTTTCTTTAGACTGGGTTCTTAACATCTTAAAAATTATGGTTAGGGTGCTGTTTTGTCCAACACCAGGACCTGACCCTTCTTACAACTTCCTTCTCTTACATATTTGGCAAAGCAATGGTTTACTCCAGGTGGATGGAGATTAAGTAGGGAGCCAGGAGATAACTCTGTTTCCCAATATAGAAATTTCTTCTAATTAACTATGCATGAGAGTTTGAATTTTCTACCTCTCCTTCTTAGATCTATTATGGAAAATGTACTGAGATGTTAAAAATAAATTCAAAAAGTTGCCTTTATAGATGCAAATTTAGACTGCTTTTCTTTTTATCTCAAACTTCATTTCAACCTTTACCTCAACAATAAACCTCAGGTTTATTGATGAGTATTAAGTGGGCTATGCAATGATTGGGAAGTTTTACTATTCTCAGACTTCACCACTTTGCTTTTTTGAACGATTGACTGAAGGGTTAAAAGTTCAGCTCCATTATTACTATGGACTTTACTTCTTCGGATCAATGCCATCTTGTAAATACTACTAAGCATATTTTAAAGTTTTGCAGTACTGACTTACATGACCTTAGCCAAACATTCATTTTAAAAATTAATAATGATAATGGCTAACACTTACATAGTGCTTAATCTGTTCTAGGCAATGTTCTAAGTACTATAGTTATCTTAACTCTCTCTGTATTAAATCCCTTAATCCTGACAATAACCATACAAAGTAGGTACCCTTATTGTCTCCATTTTACAGATGTGCAAACTGAGGCAAAGATCAAGTTAGAATTAGTGAAAATAGTTAAAGGAAGCTTAGAGCTTTTTAATTTTGTTTTATTTAACACATTTGCAGAGTACTTGATATATGCCAGGCACTGGTTTTTTTTTAAGATTTTATTTATTTATTTATTTGACAGAGAGAGCAAGAGAGCACAAGCAGGGGGAACAGCAGAGGGAGAGGGAGAAGCAGGCTCCCCGTCGGGCAGGGAGCCTGACGTGGGGCTCAATCCCAGGACCCTGGGATCACAACCTGAGCCGAAGGCAGATGCCTAACCATCTGAGCCACCCAGGTGCCCCAATGCTAGGCACTGTTTTAAATGCTACACCCACACACAAACTCAATTCTGATAACAACATTATAAGGTACATTCCCATTTTAAAGACAAGAAAACTGAGGCACAGACAGATGAAGAAGGTTGCCTTGGGTCATAGAGCTAGTAAATGGCCGAGCTTGGATGGCAACCCAGGCAGGATGGTTCCATAGTCCATGCTTTAACTACCATAAGTGTCGTAACTCTATACCTTCTCTCAACAAATACAGAAGGCAAAACTTGTGACTAACAGGCCAAATGTTGCCTGCAGATGTATTTTATTTGGCCTGCACAGTGTTTTCTTAACATTTTGCATCAGTTGCCATTATTTAAAAACCAGGAGAGTAGGGTAACCTTGACTTCCAATTCTGGCTCCACCTTCATTCTGTCATCTTCATTTTACAACCTTTCTGAAACCTTGGTTTCAGAGAGGTTAAATCAAATCTTCATAAGTCACTTGTTTAGGAAATAATGAGAATTGGGTGTCCAGGCTGCCTGAAACCAAAACAACACAACCAAAGTAACAGGTTCAAATTTCGATATGACTCAAAAAGTAATATTAAGGACCTGACTTCTTTCTAGAAATAGAACCTGATGTCTTTATCTGTAATTTCAGGTTAGAACTGAACCCAAAAGTGGTATTTTTGTCTTATAAAGTTTGAATTCTGCCCCTTACTAACTAAGAGATCTGGGGCAATTTACCTAATCTTTCTCAACCAAGGTTGCCTCACAGGGTGCCTTACTTATATGGTTGTTCATTCATACCACAAATACTTCCTTAGCACCTACTATATGCCGTTTAGAGCGTTGTTGTTGTGAGATTTAAATAATATGATGCACCTGTATGTCTTCTTTGGAAAATGTCTATTCATGTCTTTTGCCCACTTTTAAACATTTTTTATTTAAATTCAATTAATTAACATATAATGTATTATTGGTTTCAGAGGTATAGGCCTGTGACTCATCAGTCTTATATAATAGCCAGTGCTCATTACATCACATGCCCTCCTTAATGTCCATCACCCAGTTACACCATCCCTGCACCCCCTGCCCCTCCAGCAACCCTCAGTTTGTTTCCTATACTTAAGTCTCCTGTGATTTGTCTCCCTCTCTGGTTTCATCTTCTTTTATTTTTTCGTGTCTTACCCTATGATCCTGTTTTGTTTCTTAAAGTCCACATACCAGTGAGATCATATGATAATTGTCTTTCTCTGACTGACTTATTTTGCTTAGCATAATATCCTCTAGCATAATCCATGTCATTGCAAATGGCAAGATTGCATTCTTTTTGATGGCTGCATAATATTCCGTGTGTGTGTGTGTGTGTGTGTGTGTGTGTGTGTGTGTGTGTGTGTGTCACATCTTCTTTATCCATTCATCTGTCAATGGACATCTGGGCTCTTTCCATATTTGGCTATTGTGGAAAATGCTGCTGTAAACATTGGGGTACAGGTGCCCCTTTGGGTCACTACATTTGTATCTTTGGGGAAAATACCCAGTAGTGCGATTGCTGGGTCATAGGGTAGCTCTATTTTCAACCTTTTGAGGAACCTCCATACTGTTCTCCAGAGTGGCTACACCAGGTTTCATTCTCACCAACAGTGTAGGAGGGTTCCCCTTTCTCCACATCCTCGCCAACATCTGTCATTTCCTGACTTGTTAATTTTAACCATTCAGACTTGTTAGAGGTATTATCTCATTGTGGTTTTCGCTTGTATTTCCCTGATGCCGAGTGATGTGGAGCACTTTTTCATGTGTCTGTTGGCCATTTGGATGTCTTCTTTGCAGAAACATCTGTTCATGTCTTCTGCACATTTCTTGATTGGATTATTTGTTCTTTGGGTGTTGAGTTTGGTAAGTTCTTTATAGATTTTGGATACTAGCCTTTTATCTGATATGGCATTTGCAAATATCTTCTCCCATTCTGTCAGTTGTCTTTTGGTTTTCTCAACTGTTTCCTTTGCCGTGCAAAAGCTTTTTATCTTGATGAAGTCCCAATAGTTCATTTTTACCTTTTCTTTCCCTTGCCTTTGGGGATGTGTCTAGCAAGAAGTTGTTGCGGCCAAGGTTGAAGAGATGCTGCCTGTGTTCTCTAGGATTTTGATGGATTCCTGTCTCACATTTAGGTCTTTCATCCATTTTGAGTCTATTTTTGTGTATAGTGTAAGAAAGTGGTGCAGTTTCGTTCTTCTGCATGTGGCTGTCCAATTTTCCCTACACCATTTGTTGAAGAGACTGTCTTTTTTCCGGTGAATGTTCTTTCCTGCTTTGTTGAAGATTAGTTGACCATAGAGTTGTGTCTATTTCTGGATTCTCTATTCTGTTCTATTGATCTATGTGTCTGTTTTGTTCCAGTACCATACTGTCTTGATGATGACAGCTTTGTAATACAACCTGAAGTCTGGAATTGTGATGCCTCCAGCTATGGTTTTCTTTTTCAACATTCTTTTGGCTATTCAGGGTCTTTTCTGGTTCTATACAAATTTTGAGATTGTTTTTTCCAAGTCTGTGAAAAATGTTGATGGTATTTTCATAAGGATTGCATTGAATGGGTGATTTGCTTTGGGTGGTATAGACAGTTTAACAATATTTGTTCTTCCAAACCATGAGCATGAAATGTTTTTTCCATTTCTTTGTGTCTTCTTCAATATCTTTCATAGGCGTTCTACAGTTTTCAGAGTAGAGATCATTTACCTTTTTGGTTATGTTTATTCCTAGGTATCTTAGGGGTTTTGGTGCAACTGTATATGGGATCGATTCCTTGGTTTCTCTTTCTTTTTTTTTTTATTATGTTCACTTAACCACTGTATAGTACATAATTAATTTTTGATGTAGTATTCAGTGGTTCATTAATTAAGTATAACACCCAGTGCTCATCACAGCTGGTGCCCGCCTCAATACCCATCACCCTGTTACTCCCTCCCCCCACCGTCATCCCTTCTGAAACCCTCAGATTGTTTCCTGGGGTCCATAGTCTCTCATGGTTCGTCTCCCACTCTGATTTCTCCCCCTTTGGATTTCCCTCCCTTCCCCTATGGTCCTCTGTGCTATTGCTTATGTTCCACATATGCATGAAACCCTACCATAATTGTCTTTCTCTACTTGACTTACTTCACTTAACATAATCCCCTCCAGTTCCATCCATGTTGATTCAAATAGTGGGTATTCATCGTTTCTGATGGCTGAATAATATTCCATTGTATATATGTACCACATCTTCTTTATCCATTCATCTGTTGAAGGTCATCTCAGCTCCTTCCACAGTTTGACTATTGTGGACATTGCTGCTATGAACACTGGGGTGCATGTGCCCCTTCTTTTCACTACATTTGTATCTTTGGGGTAAATACCTAGTAGTGAAATTGCTGGGTCATAGGGTAGCTCTATTCTTAACATCTTGAGGAACCTCCATACTGTTCTCCAGAGTGGCTGTACCAGCTTGCATTCCCACCAACAGTGTAAGAGGGTTCCCCTTTCTCCACATCCTCTCCAACATTTGTTGGTTCCTGTTTTGTTAATTTTTGCCATTCTAACTGGTGTAAGGTGGTTGATTTCTCTTTCTTCTGCCTCATTGTTAGTATATAGAAATGCAACTGACTTCTGTGCATCGATGTTATACCCTGTGAATTTGCCGAACTCCTGTATCAGTTCTAGCAATTTTGGGGTGGAGTCTTTTGGGTTTTCTGCATAGAACATCATGTTATCTGGGAAGAGAGAAAGTTTGACTTCTTCTTTGCCAATTTGAATGCCTTTAATTTCTTTTTGTTATCTGATTGCTGAGGCTAGGCCTTCCAGTATTATGTTGAACAACAGTGGTGATAGTGGACATCCCTGTCATGTTCCTGACCTTAGGACAAAGCTTTCAGTTTTTCCCCATTGAGGATGGTATTTGCTGTGGGTTTTCATACATGGTTTTTATGATATTGAAGTATGTTCCTTCAGTCCCTACATTGCGGAGGGTTTTTATTGAGAAAAGTATTTTGTCAAATGCTTTTTCTGCATCTATTTAGAGGATCATAATGTTCTTGTCCTTTCTTTTGTTAATGTGGTTTATCACACTGATTGATTTGTGGTTGTTGACCCACCCCTGCAGCCCAGGAATACATCCTATTTGGTGGTGGTGAGTAATCCCTTTAATGTACTGTTGGATCCTATTAAATAGTATCTTGGTAAGAATTTTTACATCCTTTACTAGGATGCCACCTGGGTGGCTCAGTCGTTAAGCATCTGCCTTCGGCTCAGGGTGTGATCCCAGGGTCCTGGGATTGAGCCCCGCATCAGGCTCCCCTCTCCGCTGGGAGCCTGCTTCTTCCTCTCCCACTCCCCCTGCTTGTGTTCCCTCTCTCATTGGCTGTCTCTCTCTGTAAATAAATAAATAAAATCTTTAAAAAAAAGAATTTTCAACATCCATGTTCATCAGAGATATTGTTCTGTAATTCTTTTTTGGTGGGGTCTTTGTCTTTGTGTGGTTTTGGGATTAAGGTAATGCTGGCCTCATAGAATGAATTTGGAAATTTTCCTTCCATTTCTCCTTCTTCTTCTTCTTCTTCTTCTTCTTCTTCTTCTTCTTCTTCTTCTTCTTTTTGGAAACAGCTTCAGAAGAAAAAGTATTAATTCTTTAAATGTTTAGTAGAATTCCCCTGGGAGGCCATCTGGCCCTGGACTCTTGTTTATTGGGTGATTTTTGATTATTGCTTCAATTTCATTGCTAATCATGGGTCTGTTCAGGTTTTCTATTTCTTCCTGTTTCAATTTTGGTAGTTTATATGTTTCTAGAAATACATCCATTTCTTCCAGATTGCCTAATTTGTTGCCGTATAATTGCTCATAATATTCTTTCACAATTGTATTTCTTCAGTGTTGGTTGTGATTTCTCCTCTTTCATTCCTGATTTTATTCATTGGAGTCCTTTCACTTTTCTTTTTTCATAAGTTTGGCTAGGGGTTTATCTATCTTATTAATTTAAAAGAACCAGCTCCTAGTTTTGTTGATCTGTTCTATTTTTTTTTTTCCGGTATCATGGATTTCTGCTCTAATCTTTATTAGTTCTCTTTTCCAGCTGGCTTTTGGCTTTTTTTTGCTGTTCTTTATCCCAGATCCTTTAGGTATAAGTTTAAGTTGTGTATTTGAGACTTTTCTTGTTTCTTGAGAAAGGACTGTATTGCTATATACTTCCTGCTTAGGACTGCCTTTGCTGTATCCCAAAGGTTCTGAACTGTCTTGTTTTCATTTTCATTTGTTTCCATGTGTTTTTTTAATTGTTCTTATATTCCTGGTTGACCCATTCATTCTTTACTAGGATGCTGTCTAACCTCCATATAGTTTTGTTCTTTGAAAATTTTCGCATGTGATTGAGTTCAAGTTTTAAAGCATTGTGGTCTGAAAATATGCATGGTATAATCTCAATCTTTTTGTACCAGTTGACACCTGATTCATGATCTATTCTGGAGGATGTTTCATGTGCATTGGAGAAGAATATGTATTCTGTTGTTTTAGGATGAAATGCTCTGAATATATAAAGTCCGTCTGGTCCAGTGTGTCATTTAAAGCCCTTGTTTCCTTGTTGATCTTCTGCTTAGATGATCTGTCCATTCCTGTGAGTAGAGTGTTAAAGTCCACTACTAAGATTGTACTATTATCAATGTGTTTCTTTAATTTTGTTATTAATTGGTTTATATAGTTGGCTGCTCCCTACTTAGGGGCATAAATATTTATAATTGTTAGATCTTCTTGTTGGATAGACCCTTTTATTATGATATAGTGTCTTTCTTCATTTCTTATTTTAGTCTTTGGTTTAAAATCTAGTTTGTCTGATATAAGGATGGCTACTGCAGCTTTCTTTTGATGTCCATTAGCATGATAAATGGTTCTCCACACCCTCACTTTCAATCTGAAAGTGTCTTTCAGTCTAAAATGGGTCTCTTATAGACAGCATTTCAATGGATCTTGTTTTTTGATCCAATCTGATACCCTGTGTTTTTTGATTGGAGCTTTTCGTCCGTTTACATTCAGAGTAATTATTGAAAGATATGGACTTAGTGTCATTTTATGACCTGTAAAGTCACTGTCTCTGTAGATTGTCTCTGTACCTTTCTGGTCTTTGTTACTTTTGGGCTCTCTCTCCGCTCGAAGGATCCCCTCTAATATTTCTTGCAGGGCTGGTTTACTGTTCACAAATTACTTTAGTTTTTGTTTTTCCTGGAAACTCTCCTTCTATTCTGAATGACAGCCTTGCTGGATAAAGTATTCTTGGCTGCATATTATTCCCACTTAGCCAGTCCTTTCTGCCCTGGCAGATCTCTGTGGACAGGTCTGCTGCCAGCTTTATCTTTTTACCCTTGTAGGTTAAGGATCTTTTTCCAGAGCTGCTTTCAGGATTTTCTCTTTACTTCTGAAATTTTCAGTTTTCACTATTTTATGTCAAGGTGTTGACTATTTTTATTGATTTTGGGGCAGGGTTCTGTATGCCTCTTGGACTTGGATAAGTGTTTTCTTCCCCAGATTAGGAAAGTTCTCAGTTATAATTTGTTCAGTAACCCTTCTGCTCCCCCTCCTTCATCTTCTGGGACCCTTATTATTTGAATATTATTTTGGTTTGTGGGATCGCTGATTTCTCTAATTTTCCCTTCATGATCCAATAGCTGTGTTTCTCTCTTTTTCTCAGCTTCCTTGTTTTCCACCATTTTATCTTCTATACTAGCTGTTAGAGCCTCCATTTTTGACTGCATCTCAGGAATAGCATTTTTAATTTCGACCTGATTAGATTTTGGTTCTTTTATTTCTACAGTGAGGGATTTTCTACTGTCTTCTGTGCTTTTTTCCATTCCAGCTAGTGTCTTTATAATTTTTGTTTTGAATTCTACTTCTGATGTCTTACTTATATCTCTATTGATTAAATCCCCAGCAGTGAGTACTTCTTCCTGTTCTTTCTTTTGGGTTGAGTTTCTCCATCATCATTATGTCCAGAAATGAATAAAAGGAAGAGAGAGAAAAGACAAAATTAACAACAACACCAGAAAAATACAAACAAAACTAACCAGAGGAAAATGGAAACAAATCAAAATAAGAAAAAAGCCAAACAAGAAGTAAACCAGAACAAAACAATAAACTAGGTCCTGGGGGTATTTTGGTTTGTTTGATAAAGGAAACTAGACCTCAAAATAGGAAAGAAAGAAAAACCTATATATATAAAAATACAATAAAATACAATGAAGGAAACCAAAAATAGTATATATATAATATATATAAAATATATTATATATATATGAAACATGTAAAAAATATATAAAATATATGTGTGTATATGTATACATATATAAAAATATATATAAAATATATATTTTATATATATATGAAACATATAAAGATAAATATGAAAAGAGAATAAAAAATAAGAAATCAGGTGGAAAAAATAAAACTAAAAGACTAGATAATAATAATAAAAAACCGTGAATGCTATATTCTGTTTCCCCCAAGTGCTGAAGTTTTGCAGTTCTCTTATGATCAGTAAACTTCATGCTGCTGAATTGTTCCTACTGGTCTTCTGGGGGAGGGGCCTGTTGCACTGATTCTCAGGTGTCCTTGCCCAGGTAGAATTGCATCCCCTTTGCCAGGGGGTGGGATCAGTGTAAGGTGCTGCAGATTGCACTGTGTGGTGCTGTTTTGCTCCCTGAAGGCTTTCAGCACCAATGCGGGGGGATTAAAATGGCAGCACCCAGGTCTCTAGCCCCAGAGCTTAAATATTGCCTACCCGACTCTTCAGTGAGCCCTCACAGAAAAGCAGCTAATCACTTGTCTCCCTGGTTTCCACTTGAACTCTGTGTTCACCCAGGCTGTGACCAAGCGTTTTTATCTCAGGCACATGTACCAGTTTCTAGTCTCCAAACTTTATGGACTTCTGTGGTGTGAATCCACGCCGTTCCTCCTGGGGGAGGGGGGGGTGTCTCACTGCTCTTCTGCCCATGCTCGGCCCCTGCCTGGAGAACAGTTGCTTGACCGTGCAGCAGTTCAAAGTTTATGGCAACACTGAGCAGAAAGCCAGTGCCTAGACCCTCTGTTTTCAACCCGCTTCCCCACTCCGAAGCCTGGAAACTGCCACATTCAGTCACCCCCGTTCTTGTGACCCCGGAGATCATGACACCACACTGTCCCACCTGGGATTCTGCCCCACTTCACCACCTAAGCACCTGTAAGCCAGGGATGTCCTACACTGTAGCAGACTTCTAAAAGTTCTGATTTTGTACTCTGCTGCTCATAATACTTTGTGTTGGCTTCCTTAAGCTAGCTCCTGCCGCTCTGCCCTGTCTTCAGATATGTCACCCCAGATTCACATCTCCACACCTTCTACTTTACAAAAAGTGGTCACTTTTCTATTTGTAGAATTGCAGCAATTCTTTTCTCAGATATCTGATTTATTTTGCATTTGCTCCGAATGATTTGGTAACTATCTAGCTGAATTACAAGGACCAGATAAAATTAGGGCCCCCTACTCCTCTGCCATCTTAACTCCTGCAATCTCAACTCAGAATCTTTCTTAAAATTTCCTTTTCTGATTGTTCCTTGCTAGTGCATAGAAATAAAACTGATATGTGTTGTTGGTCTTATATTCTGTAATTTCACTGAATTTGCTTATTAGCTTTAAGAGATTTTTCAGTGGATTCCTTAGAATGATTTATACAATAGGATCACATCATCTGCCAATAAAAATAATTTCATTCCTTCTTTCTAATTTGTTTTTTTTGTTTTTTTTTTAAGATTTTATTTATTTATTTGACAGAGAGAGACAGCCAGCAAGAGAGGGAACACAAGCAGGGGGAGTGGGAGAGGAAGAAGCAGGCTCCCAGCAGAGGAGCCTGATGTGGGGCTTGATCCCAGAATGCCGGGATCACGCCCTGAGCCGAAGGCAGACGCTTAACGACTGCACCACCCAGACGCCCCCCTTCTTTCCAATTTGGATTTTTTTTTCTTGGCCTTATTGTACTGCCTGGAACTTTCAGTACAACATTGAATTGAAGTGGTAAAAACAGGCATCCTTTCCTTGTTTCTTACCTGAAGTAAAAAGTTTTTAGTCTTTTGTCATTGAGTATACTGGTAACTGTGTGTTTTCCATAAATGCCCTTTATCAAATTGAGAAACTTCACTTCTATTCCTAGTTTCTATTTTCAAAAACAAATTTATTTCTAGTATAGTTAACATACAATGTTATATTAATTTCAGGTATACAGTATAGTGATTCAACAATTCTATACATTACTCAGTGCTCATCACCACATGTGCACTCCTTAATCCCCATCACCTATTTCACCCATCCTCCCACCAGCCTCCCCTCTGGTAACCATCAGTTTGTTCTCTATAGTTAAGAGTCTGTTTCTTGGTTTCTCTCTTTCTCTTTCTCTTTTCTCCTTTGCTTGTTTGCTTTGTTTCTTACATTCTACATGTAAATGAAATCATATGGTATTTGTTGTCCTTCTCTTACTTGTTTTGCTTAGCATATACTCTCTACCTCTGTCCATTTTGTTGCAAATGGCAAGATTTAATTCTTATTCATGGGTGAATAATATTCCTTTGAATGAATATATGCCACATCATTAGCTATTCAACTATTGATGAACACTTAGGCTGCTTCCATAGTTTGGCTCTTGTAAATAATGCAGCAATAACCATAGGGGCCCATGTATCTTTTTGTATTAGCATTTTTGCAATTTTGCAATAAATACCCAGTAGTGTGATTCCTGGGTCATAGGGTAGTTCTATTTTTAACTTTTTGAAGAACCTCCATACTAGATTAAAGGCCAAAATGTGAGACCTGAAACCATAACAGTCCTAGAAGAGAGCACAAGCAATAATTTCTCTGACATAGATCATAGCAACATTTTTTTTAAAGATCTGTCTCCTGAGGCAAGGGAAATAAAAGTAAAAATAAACTACAGGACTACATCAAAATAAAAAGTTTCTGCACAGCAAAGAAAACAACCAACAAAACTAAAAGGCAACTTACTAAATGGAAGAAGATATTTGCAAATGACATATCTGATAAAGGATTAGTATCCAAAACTATATAAAGAACTGATACAACTCAACACCCACAAAACAAACCAATTAAAAAATGGGCAGAAGACGTGAAGAGACATTTCTCCAAAGAAGGCATCCAGATGGCCAACAGACACCTGAAAAATGGTCAATATCATTCATCATCAGGGAAATGCAAGTCAAAACCACAATAAGATATCACCCCACACCTGTCAAAATAGCTAAAATCAAAAACACAAGAAACAACAAGTGTTGACAAGGATGTGGAGAAAAAGGAAACCTCATGTACTATTCCTAGTTTCTTGACTATTTTTTATTCATGAAAGTTTGTGGTATCTTGTCAAATACTTTTCTAGCATCAGTGGTGATGATTGTATATTTTTTTCCTTTATTCCCTTAATGTAGTATATTACATGATTGATTTTCATATGTTGAAGTAGACTTACATTTCTTGGATACATCTCACTTGACCATAATGTATAATCCTCTAATATGCTGCTGAATTTGGTTTGCTGGTAATTTTTCAGTAGTGTTACATCTGTATTCATGATATGTTTGTATGTTGTTTTCTTATCTTGTGGTGTCTTTATCCACCACAGGTATAAGGGTAACACTGGCATGATAGAGTAAGTTAGGAAGTGCTCTCTCTTCAATGTTTTGTAAGAGTTTGAAAAGGATGGGTGTTTATTCTTTAAATATTTGGTACAATTCACCACTGAAGCTATCTGGACTTAGATTTTTGTTGTTGGGAGGTTTTTGATTATTGATTCAATCTTTTTACTTTTTAAGTCTGCTCAGATTTTCTTTCTTCTTGACTCAGTTTTGGTGGTTTCTCTGTTCTCAGGAATTTGTCCATTTCATCTGGGTTATCCAATTTGTTTGCATATAATTATTCCTACTATTCTATTATAATCCTTTCTATTTATGTAAGTTCTCTATTACTATCTCCACTATATTTCTGATTTTAGTAATTTGAGTCCTCTCTCCTGTTCTGGCTAGTTAAAGATTTGTCAATTCTGTTGATTTTTTTCAAGGTCCCAACTTTCAGTTTCATTGATTCTATTGTTTTTGAGTTCTCTATTTTGTTTTTCTCAAGTCTGTTCTCTATTATATTCTTCCTTCTTCTAGCTTTGAATTTAGTTTTCTTTTCTGTTTTAGTTCCTTGGGGTGTGAAGTAAGGTCACTGATTTGATATTTTTGCTCTTTAATAATATAGGCATTTAAAGCCATAAATTTGGGGCACCTGGGTGGCTCAGTTGGTTGAGCATCTGCCTTTGGCTCAGGTCATGATCCCAGGGTCCTGGGATTGAGCCTCGCATGGGGCTCCTGCTCAGCGAGGGTCTGCTTCTCCCTCTCCCTCTGTGTTCTCTCTCACTCTCTCAAGTAAATAAATAAAATCTTTAGAAAAAAATAAAGCCATAAATTTACCTCTTGAGTACTGCTTTTACTGTATCCTATAAGATTTGGTATGTTGTGTTTATATATTCATTCATCTTGAAGTATTTTCTATTGTCACTTGTAGTTTATTCCTCGATCCATTGGTTAAAAGAGTATTTTTTAGGAAAACATATGCTTGTTGAATCACAGTGTTGTACACCTGAGACCAATAAAACATTGTGTCAACTGTACTCAATAAAAAAATTAAGAATACATGAAGTAAATATAGCAAAATATTAAGACCTTCATAAGCTGATTAGTTATAAATTGAAAAATGAGTGTGTTAATTCCCCATATTTTAAATTTTATAGTTTTATTGTTATTCATTTCCAGTTTAATTCCATTGTGTCAGGAAAGAAACTTTGTATGATTTCAATCTTCTAAATTTATTGAGATTTATTTTGTAGTTATTATATGGTTTATAATGGAAAATGTTCCATGTACATTTGAGAAGAACGTGTATTTTTCTGTTGTTGGGTTCAGTTTTCTACATATGTCTGCTAGACTAGTTGGTTTATAGTGTTGTTCAAGACCTCTATTTTCTTATTATCTTCTCTCTGGTTTTTCTATAGTCTCAAGCTAAAATTTTAATACTATCTGCTGTTCCTTTCAATTCGATTAATGTTAGCTTCTTATATTTGGGGCTTCTATTGTTCATTTTGTGCATGTTTATAATTGTTACATCATCTTGATGGTTTAGCCCCTTTATCAATATATATCATTTATTGCCTCATATCAATTTTTTAAGTTTTTAATTTAAACTCCAGTTATTTAACATACAGTGTAGTATTAGTTTCAGATGTACAATGTAGTGATTCAACACTTCCATACAACACCAGTGCTCATTACAAGTGCACTCCTCATCCCAATCACCTGTTTAACCCATTCCCTCCCACTTTACCTCTAGTAACCGTTAGTTACTTCTCTGTAGTTAAGAGACTGTTTCTTGGTTTACCTCTCTCTTTTATTTCCCTTTGCTCTTTTGTTTTATTTCTTAAATTCCATATATGAGTGAAATCATATGGTATTTCTTTTTCTCTGACAAACTTATTTTGCTTACTATGATACTCTCTAGCTCCACCCATGTCATTGCAAATGGCAAGATTTCATTCTTTTTTTGGCTGAATAATATTTCATTGTACGTATATACCACATCTTCTTTATCCATTCATAAGTTGTTGGACAATTGGGCTGTTTCTATAATTTTTCTATTCTGGGTAATGCTGCTGTAAACATCAGTGTGCATATAGTCCTTTGAATTAGTTTTTCTGTATTTTTTGTGTAAACACCTAATAGTGCAATTGTTGGATGTTTGCATAGTATTTTTTTTAACTTTTTGAGGGACCTTCCTACTGTTTTCCAGAGTGGATACACGAGTTTGCATTTTCACATTTCCACCAGCAGTGCAAGAAGGTTCCCCTTTCTCCACATCCTTGCCAACACCTGTTGTTCCTTGTGTTGTTAATTCTAGCCATTCTGATAGGTGTGAGATAATATCTCCCTGTCATTTTGATTTGCATTTTACTGATGATCAGTGAGGTAGAGCATCTTTTTATGTGTCTGTTGGCCACCTGGATGTCTTCTTTGGAAAAATATCTATTCATGTCTTCTGCCCATTTTCTAATTGGATTATTTGTTTTTTGGTGTTGAGTTTTATACATTTTTTATATATTTTGGAAACTAACTCTTTATTACATATGTCATTTGCAAATATCTTCTCCCATTCCATAGGTTGCCTTTTAGTTCTGTGGATTGTTGCCTTTGCTACGCAGAAGCTTTTTATTTTGATGAAGTCCCAATAGTTTATTTTTGCTTTTGTTTCCCTTGCCTTAGGAGACATATGTAGAAAGAAGTTGCCATGGCTGATGTCAAAGAAGTTACTGCCTGTGTTCCTCTATAGGATTTTGATAATTTCAGTTTTTTCATTTAGATCTTTAATGCATTTTTAAAAGATTTATTTATTTATTTTAGAGAGGAAGAGAGAGCAGGGGAGAGAGAGTGTGTCTTAAGCAGACTCTACACTGAGCATGGAACTCAACACGGGGCTCAATCTCATGACCCTGAGATCATAACCTGAGCCCAATCCAAGAGTCGGATGCTTAACCAACTGAACCACCCAGGTGCTGCTTCATCAAAGATTAACTGACCATAGATATGTGGGTTCATTTCTGGATTTTTATTCTGTTCCATTGATCTATGTGTCTGTTTTTATGCCAGTACCATACTGTTTTGATCGCTACAGTCTTGTAATATAACTTGAAGTCCAGAATTGTTATGCCTCGAGCTTTGATTTCCTTTTTCAATATTGCTTTGGTTATTTGGGGCCTTTTGCGGTTCTATACAAATTTTGAGATTGTTTTCTCTGTGATAAATGTCTTTGGTATTTTAATAGGGATTGCATTGAATGTGTTGATTGTTTTTGGTAGTATAGACATTTTAACAATATTTGTTCTTCCAATCCATGAGCATGGAATGTCTTTCCATTTCTTCGTGTCATCTTCAATTTCTTTCATCAGTGTTTTCTAGTTTTCAGAGTACAGGTCTTTTACCTCTTTGGATAGGTTTATTCCTAGATATTTTATGGTTTTTGGTACAATTGTAAATGGGATCAATTCTTCGATTTCTCTTTCTACTGCTTCAGTATTACTGTATAGAAATGAAACAGATTTCTGTATGTTGATTTTGTACACTGCAACTTTACTGAATTTGTGTATCAGTTCTAGCAATTTTCTGGTGGAGTGTTTTGAGTTCTCTATATAGTGTATCATGTCTTCTGAAAATAGTGAGAATTTGACTGTTTCCTTGCTGTTTTGGATGCCTTTTATTTCTTTTTGTTGTCTGATTGCTCTGGCTACGACTTCCACTACTCTGTTAAACAACAGTGGTGAGAATGGACTTCCCTGTCTTATTCCTGACTGTAGAGGAAATGCTCTCAGGTGTTCCCCATTGAGGATGATATTGGCTGTGGGTTTTTCATATAAGGCCTTTATTATGTTGAGGTATGTTCCAGGTAAGCCTACTTTGTTGAGTATTTTTATCATGAGTGGATGTTGTACTTTGTATCACATTGATTGATTTGTGAATATTGAACCACCCTTCCAGCCCAGGAATAAATCCCACTTGATTGTGTTGAATGACTGTTTAATGTACTCTTGGATTTGATTTGCTAGTATTTTGCTGAGAATTTTTGCATACATGTTCATCAGGGATATTGGCCTATAGTCACTTTTTTAGTAGAATCTTTATCTAGTTTTGGTATCAGGGTAATGCTGGCCTCATGGAATGAGTTGGAAGTATTCCTTCCTTTTCTACTTTTTGATATCATTTGTGAAGAATAGATATTACCTCCTCTTTAAATTTTGTTAGAATTCCCCTCAAAAGCCATCTGGCCCTGGAGTTTTGTTTGTTGGGAATTTTTTGAGTTTTGTTTCTTTGCTAGTTATCAGTTGTTCAAGTTTTCTGTTTCCTCCTGTTTCAGTTTTGGTAGTTTATACGTTTCTAAGAATTTATCCATTTCTTCCAAGTTGTCTAATTTGTTGGTTTTTTTCTTATAATAGTTTGTATTTCTGTGATGTTTGTTGTTCTTTCTCTTCTCTCATTTGTGATGTTATTCATTTAGGTCCTTTCTCTTTTCTTTTGTTATGTCTGGCTAGAGGTTTATCAATTTTATTAATTTTTTCAAAGAACCACCTTTTGATTTCATTGATCTGTTCTTTTTTTGTTTGTTTCTGTATCATTCATTTCTGCTCTGATCTTTACTATGTCCTTCCTTCTACTAGACTTAGGCTTCATTTGTTGTTCTGTTTCTACCTCCTTTAGGTGAAATGTGAAGTTCTTGATTTCAGGTTTTTCTTGCTTCTTGATCTGGGCCTGTATTGCCATATACTTCCCTCTTAGGACTGCTTTTTTGCATCCCAAATGTTTTGACTGTTGTGTTCTCGTTTTCATTTGTTTCCACGAACTCTGATTTCTGCTTTGATTTCCTGGCTGATCCATTCATTGTTTAGTAGGATGTTGTTTAACCTCCATGTGTTTGTAATCTTTCCATGGTTTTTATTGTGATTGACTTCTAGATTCATAATGTTGTGGTTAGAAAAGGTTCATGGTATGATTTCAGTCTTTGTATTAGTTGATACCTTATTTGTGCCCAATATGTGATTTATACTTGAGAATATCCCATGTAAACTTTAAAAGAATGTGTGTTTTACTGTTTTAGGATGGAATGTTGTGAATATATCTGTTAAGTCCAACTGGTCCAGTGTGTCATTCAAAGCCATTGTTTCCTTCTCCATCTTCTGTTTAAATGATCTTTCCATTGCTGTACGTGGGATGTTAAAGTCCCCTACTATTATTGTATTACTGTCGATGAGTTTCTTTATGTTTGTTATTAATTGTTTTATATACTCAGGTGCTTCCATGTTGGGTGCATAAATATCCATTGTGGTTAGACATTCTTGTTGGATTGTCCCCTTTATTATGACATAGTGCCCTTGTTTTTGCTACTAGATGAAACACAGGACTTTCTTATTCCCATTACAAAGGCAGGTCTTTGTAGAATGAGCAAGGATATTCTGATGGTGGGGAGGAGGCCCCTACTTGCCCGCAATGATGATTCTGCAGGACCATGATGTCTGAGTCCCAAGTCAGGAACATTTTGTAGATGTAGCGGTCTTTGTTGACTGGCTTGTACTTCTTCTTGGCCTTGCCACTCTTGGGGACCTTGGTCCACATCTCTTTGACATTCTCCACCACCATGTTGCAGTGCCTATCACTGGCTTTCACATGTCCCAGGAGATTCTTATTGTTATGCCAATTCATGAGCACCTGGGCATTGTTCTTTACTACTGCATGAGCACAGAGAGTGGACCCATGTTTAATTCTTCCTCCTGCCACTCCTGCAATGCCTCCATGGTCATCTCAGTCTTGGGCTTTTTGAGGAGGCTCATGGTGATAGAGGCTGTGCCCCCAGATCGATGCTGTCTCTTCCATGTTGCTCCTGCCTCTGCCTTCTGCATCTCTTGTTATGGTCTTTGTTTAAAGTCTAGTTTTTCCAATATAAGTATTGCGACTCCTGCTTTCTTTTGATGTCCATTTGCATAATAAGTATTTTTCCATCCCCTCATTTTCAATCTGCAGGTGAGTAAATGAGTCTATTGTAGTCAGCATATAGATGGGTCTTGTATTTTATCCATTCTGACACCCTATGTATTTTTTAAAAGATTTATTTATTTATTTGAGAGATCAGTGGGGAGGTGCAGAGGGGGAGGGAAGACAGAATCCCAAGCAGACTCTGCACTGAACATGGAGTCCGACACAGGGCTCAATCTCATGATCCCAAGATCATGACCCAAGCTGAAACCAAGAGTTGGACATTCAACTGACTACACCAACCAGGCACAAGCCCTATGTCTTTTGATTGTAGTATTTGGTCCACTTACATTCAAAGTAATTCTTGATAGATATGTATTTCTCGATATTTTATTACTTGTTTTGTCATTACTTCTAGAGACTTATCTCTGATCCTTTCTTATCTTTGTCACTTTTGGTCTCTCCTTTGCTCTCAATGAGTCCCCTTTAATCTCCCTTGCAGGGCTGGGTTAGTGGTCACAAACTCCTTTAGTGGTTGTTTGTCTGGGAAACCCTGTCTCCTTCTATTCTGAATAACAGCCTTAGTGGATAGAGTATTCTTGGCTGCAGATTTTTTTCCATTCAGGACTTTGAATATATCATCCCACTTCCTTCTGGTTTGCCAAGTTTCTGTTGAGAAATCTCCAGCTAGCCTTATGGGTCTTCCCTTGTAGGTTAAGGACTTCTTGCGTCTTGCTGCTTTTAAGATGTTTTCTTTACACTATATTTTACAAATTTAATTGCAATATGTCTTGGTGTTGGCCTGCTTTTGTTGATTTTGATGGGATTTCTCTGTGCCTCCTAGATGTGGACGTCTGTTTCCTTCCCCGGATTAGGGAAGTTTTCAACTGTTACTTCTTCAAACAAATTTTCTGCCCCCTCTTCTCTCTCTTATTCTTTTGGGACTCCTATAACACAATTGTTATTACATTTGATGGAGTCAGTGAGGTCCCTAAGTCTATTCTCATGTTGCAGAATTCTTCTTTCTCTCTTTTGTTCAGCTTCATTGTTTTCTATTATTTTGTCTTCTAGGTCACTAATTTATTCCTCAGCTTCTTCCAACCTGCTGTTCATTGCATCAAGCCTGTTTCCAATCTCATGTATTGCATTATTCTTCTCTGACTGATTCTTTTTTAACTCTTTGACCTCTGTGGTAAAGGTCTCCCTGATGTCTTGTATTTTTTTCTGAAGGCCAGTGAATATGCCTATGATTGTTCTTTAAATTCTCCATCAGGCATGTTACTTATACCTGTTTTGGTTGCATCTCTGGCCATGGCCTTATCTTGTTCTTTCATTTGAGATAAATTCCTCCATCTAGGCATTTTGTCTAAGCCTCTGACTTCTCTGTGTTAGAAAAGCCAGTTATGTCTCCTGCTTCTGAAAGTAGTGGCCTTATGTGGAAGAGGTCATGTAGTGTCCAGGGCCTGATGTTTCAGGGAGTGTCTCTGGTGTGTGCTGTTTGCACTGTGCTATTGTGTTTTGTCTGCTCTATCCCTCAGGCCAGTCGTCCATGGAGGCTCTCCTTGCCTGCTGTGTGCAGTGTTTGGTCCCTGGCCTGACTGTGGTGAGTTTTAACTAGGTGTGCTCTGGTCTGTTTGTGAAATGAGACCTGACACCACTTCCATGAGAACTGAGGCCCTGCAGAACTCTCTGGTTGGGATATGTGGTGGGGTCAAGGGTCTGTGCTGTCTTCTGGGGGAGATGCCTGTCTCACTGGGATGGAGGCAAGTGTGACTGAGAGGGGCAGTGCAGCCAGAGTGCAGCAGGGTGAGTCTTGGTGTAAATAAGTTAGTAGGCAGCCACTGTTGGCGCTGGGTTGCTTCCTGCATGTGGCTCTGTGTTTATGCTGAGGCGTGGGGGAGGGAAATGGCACCAGCCAGTTCCTTTCTTCCCAGAGAGCCATCTCTATGAAAGCTGCCTCCCGATGAAGCACTCCAAGAGGAGTGAATAATCTCCCCTGCCTTCCCCGGTTTGTACCAGGGGTTCTTCAAATCACTGTTTCTGTGTTGTCTGCCCCCAGGTGTTTGCCTGCCTTTTCTCCAGGAGCAGGGCAGTTCCCTCAGGGCTCTACCCCAGCCAAATCGGCTGACCTTGAAAACTCCAGGCTTTAAGCCCCGCTGGTTGCATGAATTCATGGACTATGGACTCTGAGAAACAAACTGAGGGCTTTAGAGGGGAGGGGAGTGGGGGAATGGGATAGACTGGTGATGGGTATTAAGGAGGGCACGTATTGCATGGTGCACTGGGTGTTATACGCAACTAATGAATCATTGAACTTTACATCAAAAACCGGGGATGTACTGTATGGTGAATAACATAATATAATAAAAATATTATTATGAAAAAAAATAAAAATAAAATCTACAAATGAATAAATAAATAAATAAAGTCTTTTTGTCTGTTATTAGTATAGCTACCCTAGGTCTTTTTTGGTCGTTATTTGCATGGATGTCTTTGAAAAATTGTCTTCAAAATTGTCTGTACCATTTTGCATTCCCACGAGCAATGGATGAGATTTCCTGTTTCTCCACATCCTTATCTGCATTTGGTGTTGTCAGTATTTTAGAGTTTTGTCTTTCTAAGAATGTGTAATGATGGCTTATTGTTTTACTTCATTGTTACTTTTTATTTTTATTTTTTATTCTTATTTTTTAATTGGTTTTTTCTATTGTACCCAATTTAATTTTCTATAATTTCAGTATATATATATATATATATATATATATATATATATATTCATTATATATAAGGTTTTTTCATAATGTAGTGCTTATACTTGGTAATACAATTACCATACTAACTTTATAATAATTAAATTCAAATAATTAATTTGAGTCAATACCAGCTTAGTATAGCAGTATACAAAACTCTGCTCCTTTTCAACTCCAGTCCCCACTTCATGTTGGTAACTGTCCCATATTGCATTTTCATACATTGTGTGCCTGTTAACATAGATTTATCATTATTGTCTTATCGGTTTATCTTCTAAATCACATACTAAATCAAGGAAGTATAAACCAAAAATGTAATACTAAAAGCTTTTATATTTACCTATGCAGTTACCTTTACCAGTATTCTTGATTTCTTTTAATGGCTTTAGTTATACTTAGTGCCCTTTCATTTCTTCCTGCAGAACTCTGTCTTTTCTTGAAGGACACTTTTAGCAGTGATGAACTTCATCATTTTTTGTTTATCTGTGAATGTCTTATTTTATCTTTCATTTTTTGAAGGATAGTGTTGTAAGTTATCACATTCTTCATTCACAGATATTTTTCTTTTTTTTTAATGTTTTTTTATTACATTATGTTAGTCACCATACAGTTCATCCCTGGTTTCTGATGCAAGGTTCATATTTTTCTTTCAACACATTAAATATGGCATCTCACTGCCTTCTGGCCTCCATGGTTTCCAAGGAGAAATCAGATGTTAATCTTATTATTTTTATATGTGAAGTTACTTATCTTTTCCTGCTTTCAAGATGTTTCCTTTGTCTTTGGTTCTGTCAATTTGATTATAATGTGTCTGATTGTGGATATCCTTTAGTTCATCCTATGTGTATTTTATTGAGCTTCCTGGATGTTTAGATTCATGTCTTTTAACAAATTTGTGGAGTTTTCAGTGATCATTTTTTCGAACATTCTTTGCTCCCCCTTTTTCTGTTCTCTACTAAACTCCAATTATGTATATGATATTATATTTGACAGTACACTATAAGTCTCACAGGCTTTGTTAAATTTTTTTTTCACTTTCTCATTTCGCTCTTCAGACTGGATAATTTAAGTCAACCTGTCTTCATGTTCACCAATTCCTTCTGTCTGCTCAAATCTGTTCTTGGATCTCTCTAGTAAATTCTTCATTTCCCGATTGTCCTTTTCATTTCCAGGACCTCTATTTGGTTCCTTTATTTTGTATCTCTTCATTCATATATTCTATTTTAATTCTTCTGATCTTTCTAGTTCTTTATAAACAGTTTCTTGTAGCTCTTTGAGCATATTTAAGACAGTGCATTTAAAGTCTTTGACTTGTAAGTTATTCTCCAAGCTTCCTGGACAGTTTCTATTAACTTATTTTTTCCTATTAATAAGCTATACTGTTTTTGTTTCTTTGTATGCCATGTAATTTTTTTTGTTGTTGAAAAAATACAATTAGAATATTATAAAGTAGAACTCTAGAAATTAGATTCTCTACATCTCTAGGTTTTCTTTTTCCTGCCTGTTATAATTTGGTTTTATTTGCTTCTATAGTGATTTTTCTATATTAAATATGTATTCCTTGTTATATGTGGTCTCTAAAGTCTTTGATTCCTAACCTTGTGGTCAGTTAGTAGTTTGATAAAGGCTTCATGAGTGCCTGGAGTCAGAAATAGAAGACAATAAAAATATACGTTCCCAGGCTTTGCAGATTAGCTCTGTGTTGGGGCAGTCCTTCCCTCTTTCAACTCCTTCCATGCAGTCTACAACTCTGCCTTAGCCTTCATTCCCTACTTTTAAATACCAGAAGGCAAGCTAGAAGTGAAAGAGTGGGGTCTTCTTTGGCATTTTCTTAGCATGCATTCCACCCTAAAAATGTGTACCCTTCTTAATTCCATGGTACACAGGGTAGCTTTTATTTTTTTTTATCTTTATTTTTCTAAATATTTTTTATTATGTTAGTCACCATACAGTGTATCCTTACATTCTGATGTAGTGTTCCATGATTCATTATTTGCATATAACACCCAGTGCACCATGCAATATGTGCCCTCCTTAATACCCATCACCGGCCTATCCCAATCCCCCACTCCCCTCCCCTATGAAGCCCTCAGTTTGTTTCCCAGAGTCCATAGTCTTTCATGGTTCATTCCCCTTCTGTTTACGCACCCTTCATTCCTCCCTTCCTACCGATCTTCCTGCTATTTCTTCTGTTCCATAAGTGAGTGAAACCCTATGATAATTGTCTTTCTCTGCTTGACTTATTTTACTTAGCATAATCTCCTCCAGTCCCATCCATGTTGCTGCGAATGTTGTGTAATCATTCTTTCTGCTGGCTGAGTAATAGTCCATTGTATATATGGGACACATCTTCCTTAACCCTTCATCTGTTGAAGGGCATCCCAGCTCCTTCCACAATTTAGCTATTGTGGACAATGGTGCTATGAACATTGGGGTGCATATGGCCCTTCTCTTCACTATGTCTGTATCTTTGGGGTAAATACCCAGTAGAGCAATTGCTGGATCATACGGTAGCTGAATTTTTAGCTTCTTAAGGAACCTTCACACTGTTTTCCAAAGTGGCTGTACCAACTTGCATTCCCACCAACAGTATAAGAGGGATCCCCTTTCTCCACATCCTCTGCAACATTTGTTGTTTCTTCCCTTGTCAATTTTTGCCATTCGAACTGGTGTAAGTTGGTATCTCAACATGGTTTTGATTTGAATTTCCCTGATGGCTAATGATTTTGACCATTTTTTAATGTGTCTGTTAGCCATTTGTATGTCATCATTGGAAAAGTGTCTGTTCATATTTTCTGCCCATTTTTTGATTTGTTTATTTGTTTCTCGCGTATTGAGTTTGAGAAGTTCTTTGTAGATCTTGGATACCAGCCTTTTATCGGTAGTGTCATTTGCAAATATATTCTCCCATTCCGTGGGCTGCCTCTTAGTTTTTTGACTGTTTCCTTGGCTGTGCAGAAGCTTTTGATCTTGATGAAGTCCCACAAGTTCATTTTATCTTTTGTTTCTCTTGCCTTTGGAGATGTGTCATGAAAAAAGTTGCTGTGGCTGATGTCAAAGAGGTTGCTGCCTATGTTCCCCTCTAGGTTTTTGATGGATTCGTCTCACATCGAGGTCTTTCATCCATTTGGAGTTTATCTTTGTGTATGGAGTGAGGGAGTGGTCAAGTTTCATTCTTTTGCGTGTAGCTGTCCAATTTTCCCAGCACCATTTATTGAAGAGACTGTCTTTTTTCCACTGGATGTGTTTTCCTGCTTCGTCAAAGTTTAGTTGCCCAAAGAGCCAAGGGTCCTTTTCTGGGTTCTCTATTCTGTTCCATTGGTCTATGTGTCTGTATTTGTGCCAGTACCATGCTGTCTTTGTGATCACAGTTTTGTAGTACAGCTCGAAATCCGGCACGTGATGCCCCCAGCTTTGTTTTTCGTTTTCAACAATTCCGTGGTGATTTGGGGTCTTTTCTGGTTCCACACATATTTAAGGGTTGTTTGTTCCAGTTCTTTGAAAAATGTCCTTGGTATTTTGATCGGGATAGCATTGAAAGTGTAGATTGCTCTGGGTAGCATGGACATTTTAACTATGTTAATTCTTCCGATCCATGAGCATGGAATATTTTTCCATCTCTTTGTGTCTTCTTCAATGTCTTTCAAGTGAGATTTGTAGTTTCTAGAATATAGATTCTTTACATCTCTGGTTAAGTTAATTCCGAAATAACGTATGATTTTTGGTGCTATTGTAAATGGGATGGATTCCCTAATTTCTCTTTCTTCAGTCTCATTGTTCATGTATAGAGATGCAAGTGATTTCTGAGCATTGATTTTGTATCCCGCCACATTACTGAATTGCTCTATAAGTTCTGGTACTTTTGGGGGTGGAGTCTTTTGGGTTTTCCATATAGAGTATCATGTCATCTGCAAAGAGAGACATTTTGACTTCTTCTTTGCTGATTTGGATACCTTTTATCCCTTTTTGTTGTCTGATTGCTGTTGCAAGGACTTCTAGTACCATGTTGAATAATAATGGCAAGAGTGGGCATCCTTGTCGTGTTCCTGATCTTAAGGGAAAGGCTTTCAGCTTTTCCCCATTGAGAATGATATTCACTATAGGCTTTTCATAGATGGTTTTTATGAAATTGAGGAATGTACCCTCTATCCCTATCCTCTGAAGGGTTTTAATGAGGAAAGGATGCTGTATTTTGTCAAATGCTTTTTCTGCATCAATTGAGAGGATCAAATGGTTCTTGACTCTTTTCCAGTTGATATGATCTATCACACGGATCAATTTGTGAATGTTGAACCACCCTTGCATCCCAGGGATGAATCCCACTTGGTCATGATGGATAATCTTTTTAAGGCACTGTTGGGTCCTATTAGCTAGGATCTTGTTGAGAATTTTGGCGTCTGCCAACAAAGAAAAGTCCAGGGCCAGATGGCTTCACTGATAGATTCTAACAAACATTTAAAAAGAACTACTGCCAATTGTTTTCAAACTCTTCTCCAAAAATTGAACAGGAGGGAACACCTCCAACTCATTTTATAAAGCCAGCATTACCTGAACCAAGGCCAAAGGAGGACACTGAAAGAAAAGAGAAGTACAGGCCAAGATTCCTGATGAACACGGATGCAAAAGTCCTCAGCAAAATACTAGCAAACCAAATTCAACAGCATATAAAAAGGATCATATACTATAATCAAGTGAGATTTATGCCTGGGATGCAAGGATGGTTCAATGTATGCAACTAATAAATGTGAGTATTCTGTTGTTCTGGGGTGTAGTGTTCAATATATATCTATGAGGTCCATCTGGTCCAGTATGTCATTCAAAGCTCTTGTTTCTTTGTTGATTTTCTGCTTAGGTGATCTGTTGATTGCTGAGAGCGGAGTGTTAAGGTCCCCTACTATTAACGTATTATTATCTATATGTCTCTTTATTCTGGTTAAGCGTTGGCTTGTGTATCTAGCTGCTCCCCTGTTGGGGGCTTTGATATTTATAATTGTCATATACACTTGTTGGATACATCCTTTAAGAATAATATAGTGCCCTTCTATATCTCTAACAACAGTCTTTAGTTTAAAATCCAATCTGTCTGATATGGGAATTGCTACCCCAGCTTTCTTTTGAGGTCCATTGGTATAAAAAATGGTTCTCCATCCCTTCACTTTTAGTCTGGATGTATCTTGAGGTTCAAGATGAGTCTCTTGTAGACAGCAAATGGATAGGTCATGTCTTTTTATCCAATCTGCAACCCTATGGTGTTTTATGGGGGCATTTAGGCCATTCACATTGAGAGTGATTAGTGAGAGAGATGATTTTAATGATGTCGTGTTGCCTGTGAAGTCTTTGTTTCTATAGATTGTAAATTTCTGTTCTGTATCACTCTTGGGGCCTTTTTACTTTTATAGAATCCCCCTTAATATCTCTTGTAGGGTTGGCTTGGTGGTCACAAATTCCTTCAGTTTCTGTTGGTCTTGAAAGGTCCTTATCTCTCCATCAATTCTGAATGACAGCCTTGCTGGATAAAGGATCCTGGGCTGCATGTTCTTCTCAGATACAGCTTTGAAAATACCCTGCCAACCCTTCCTAGCCTGCCAGGTCTCTGTAGACAGGTCTGACGTTATTCTGATATTCTTCCCTCTGTACGTAAGGATTTTCTTTCCCCTGGCCGCTTTCAAGACTGTTTTCTTGGACCTCATATTTGCAAATTGCACTCTGATGTGATGTGGTGTAGGTCTGTTCTCACTGCTCTTGGTGGGGGGCTCTTCTCTGCCTCTTAGACATGAATGCTTGTTTCCTTTGCCAGATTAAGGACGTTCTCAGCTACAATTTGTTCAAATATCTCTTCTAGACCTCTCTCTTTCTCCACCCCTTCGGGGATGCCAATGATTCTGACTTTGGAACATTTCATTGAGTCAGTAATGTCCCGTAATCTACATTCTTGAGATTGGATTTTTTTGAGCCACGTTTCTGTTTTTACTTTCTCTTCTACCATCCCATCTTCCAATTCACTAATTCGTTCTTCTGCCTCATTTACCCTGGCCGTCAGAGCATCTAGTTTAGACTGCATTTGATTCATAGCATTTTTATTTTCTGCCGGATTTGCTCTCATTTCTGCCCTTAGGGATTCTATATTTTCGTTAATATTTTTTTCAAGCCTATACATCATCTTGACCATTGTTACTCTGAACTCCATTTCTGACAATTTGGTTATATCCATATCCATCAGTTCTGTGGCAGAGGCCACAGTCTCTGTATCCTTTCTTTGCTGAGTCTTCCTCCTCATCATCATTCTGATGATGAGAGGTTGCAGGTATGCCCACAGCCCAAATTATTGACGAGGACCCAGGCAGTGTGCACTTGTTTTATAGGGACCTTAGGGATGTGAGCTTCTGGATTTTTCAGCCTGCCTTCTGGGGGAGGGGCCTGCTGCGCTGATACTCAAGCAACCCTGTTTGGGTAGAGTTGCCCTATCCCCTGTGAGGGGGGATGGGGATGGGCACAATGTGAACTGGTATTTCCAGGCTTTTGTTCTCTGGTGGCTTTCCCTGCTGGTTTTCTGTGACTCTTCTGAAAGTCAGAGTAGCAGTGGCCGTATCCTAGCCTCTGTCTCAGAAGAGAGAGATTGCAATCCGCTCTCCACTGAGCTCTTCTGGCCACTTTAACTCTGTTTCCGTCGGTACTGCTAAAAACCCTGCAGCATCCCGGGATGTGTGCCCCACAGCCACTGTCCCAGCCCTCGCTTCCAGGGCTGGCAGGTCTGTGTCCTTTGTGCTTCTAACACCGCCAGCTGCCCCGGTTCCCCCGCGCGCTCCCGAGCTCCCTGTTTCACTGTGATTTGCATGCTCCCGAGCTCCTGGTATCAGTCCGGTTCCATTGAGTGCTCTGGAGCTTCGGTTTTCAGTCTGGTCGCATGCACGTTCCCAGGCTCACGGTTTCAGTCTGCTTTCCCGCGGGTGCCGGTCTGTGAGTCCGGCCCGCTCCCCAGTGCAGGTGGCTACTGCTTTCTGGCGCCCAAGCCAATCTTCCAATATCTGTGTGTGGATTCACGTCTCCCCGCTTCATACCTCAATACTCAGCTCTGGAGATGTTCGTTTGTAGAGATCCAGATGTATCTTCCTGCGTCTCAGGCTGATTTCATGAGTGTTCAGAATGGTCTGGTAGATATCCAGCTTGATTAAGGGGACCAGCTGAATAAAGGGTCCCTGCATCTCAGGCTGATTTCGTGGGTGTTCAGAATGGTCTGGTAGATATCCAGCTTGATTCAGGGGACCAGCTGAATTGTGGGTCCTCTACTTCTCTGCCATCTCTTCCTTCTCCCTCACCTAGGGTAGCTTTTAAACACTTTTTTTCCCACCTCCACCTATCTGTTTTGTTGATCTATTCATCCCATGCTTTTTATTTTGTTAATTGCCTGTCTCAAGTGTTGTCTTTTGCCCCAGGCTGCTGCATTCAATACCTGTGTCTAAAAATACTTTCAGAAAAGGCCACCCAAGAAGGTGCCTCAGGCCTGGGAATGCTCTGAGTCAGATACCCAGGGAAGAGTTTATGTTGGTCTTTGAAGGAGCTGTCAGACCATCCTGACTCACAACCACTATTCTTTGATAATAAGGTCTGTATTGTTACCTCTGGCATTTGTAAACATGCACCAGGCTATTCTCACAGCCCCTTCAGATATTGGATGTGAAGAATCGTAAGAGGAAATGTAAAATTCCACAGCATTCTCTTACCAAAAAGCAACAGCTCCTTTCTTCACTAACTGTACCCTCTTGATTGTTGTACATTTTTTATTAAATTACAGAATTCTGGAAAAGTTGATTTTAACAGTTTTTACACTTCATTTGTAACTTCTTGGGGAACGACTAAACCCTGGAATTCCTTACTCTGCCATTTTTGGTGACCAACAGTGTCCATTTTGAGATTTAAAAAGGTCCAGGAAATAATTTTACTCAGAAGCTAGAAATCCTTCAAAAAGATTCAAAAGAAATGAACACTAATAAGGCAAAAAACCCAGAGGGAATATTTTCTGGAAACCAAGTTTCTGAATAAGTAAAAGTTACCCATTTAAGCCTATGTGGATGCCTGTGTGAATCATGGTATTCTCATATCTCAAATAGTTTTGTAAGTCTCCCATATACAAAACAGTTAAATGTATCACACCTGACTACTAAGATATCAAACCAAACATCTAAAATAACTCCAGTAGTTCTTATACCTAGCTGATAATCAGAATGCCCTACCTAGTTTTTTAAGTTAAAATTCCTGTACCTTCACCCAGAGATTTGTTATATGAAGAGGGCCTTATAATCTATATTTTTATTAGTTTCCTAGGTGGGTATTGAAATCATCCAGATATGAGAATGGTGCCTACAAAGTAATAGAATGGCTAGTATGAGTAACTTTTTCAGAGGAGTAAATGAAATCTGGTGTGGTTAGTTTACTCTCAGCAAGCAGAACATAATGAGAAATGTATCTAGGCTCTGCATTTTAAATTCTATGCTCTCTCCTAACCTAAAGTCTAAGAAACATCTAATGGAAAAAGTAGGTATCAAATATACTCATTTTGACAATGAATACATTATTTTAAAACCATCATATGAAACTTTGGGATCGCTATGATAAACAATATTTTTAAATAAAACTTGTTTTATCGTAAACTATTCTAAAACCTAACCTTACTGAAAGGCTTACCTTTCTTAGAAAAATAATAAATATCTGACAATAATTAAGTACTTATTATATACCAGATACCCAAGCACTTTACACATATTTTATCATTTAATTCCTATAACAGCCTTATAATATATATAATTTTATCCTTATTTTATAGGTGAGGAAACTGAGGCCCAAAGAGATTAAATAATTTGCCTAGGGCCACAGAACAAGTAAGTGGCAGAGCCACAATACGAGTACATGCCAAAGTAAATGTAACACATCACTACAATAAACTCCCCTCCCAAATGAGTCATTAATTTAAAGAGAACTTCATATTGTGAGTGAAAATTCATCTGAATAGACTTATATTTTCAATCTTCCCATTTTCCTTTTACAAGTCTTTTTGAGCTTTACTATCTAATTTGATAGCCACTAGCCACATGTGGCTATTGAACACTTGAAAAATAGCATCTGAATGAACACACCAGCTTTCAAAATTTTAAACAAAAAGAAGAATGTAAAATATTAATAATTTTATGTGCATAACATGTTGAAATGATGTTTTTGATATATTGGACTAAATAAAATATTAAAGTTAACTTCACTTGGTATTTTTTTAATTTTTGAAGTGTTCTTACCTGAACAATAAATTACATGGCTTATGTTATATTTTTATTGGTCAGCACTGTTGTAGAATTTCTTCCATGTCCTTTCTACTGCGTTTGTTAACCATCTCCATCTAGCCTCAATTAGGATAATTCTAACATTCCCCTTTTGGGAACCCTACAATATGCATCTACTTAAAGGAAGTTATGAGATATGTTTTGTTTTTAATACTAATTTTCTGTGGTGAAGTGCCCTTGCATGTACTCCACATTTCCATACCTTTTCTCCATGCCTAGTTGCAAAGAATCAGTAATTAGGTGAAAGAAAAAAGGAGAAGCGTGCAAAAATCTATTTGATGATAACTCCAAGTACTTAACTTCCCAGTACTGAGCTAAAATTTGAAGGAACAAAGCAGGTGTATAGACATACCACCACATCACTATACAATCATGCATGGCAAGTTACCCGTAGAATGATGAAGTGTACACTTATCCAAGAAATTCATGATAAAAGATTGATTTTGTAGAAGTTTGTAATGACTCTTGTAACATTTTCATTTTATTTACTTATTATTTTTAAACAGCTTTATTAAAGTATAAATTACATACCATAAAACCCACCCATTGCAGGTATGTAGTTCAGTGATTTCCATAAATGTATAGAGTTGTGCAACCATCACTTGGTATAGTTACAAAACATTTCTATCACCCCCAAAACTTTCTTCATGCCCATTTGCAGCACCTCACTTTCACCTCCAGCCCTAGGCAACCACTGATCTGCTTTCTCTTTCTAAAACATACCTTTTCTACGCATTCATACAAATGGAATTATACAATATATACAGTCTTTTGTATCTGGCTTCTTCACTGTGCATAATGTTTTTGAGTTTCATCCATGTTATAGCATTCTATTAGAGTTCTTCAAAGAAACAGGACCAATAAAATATATATAAATATATAAAAAGGGATTTATCCCGAGGGCTTAGCTTATGTGATTACTGAGGTTAAGTCCCATGATCTGCCTTCTGAAAGCTGGAGTCCCAGGAAAGCCAGTGGTGTAATTTCAGTACAAATCTGAAGGCCTGAGAACCAGGGGAACCAATGGTACAAGTTTTAGTCCAAGTCCAAAGGCCAGAGAACCAGGAGTACCAATGTCTGATTGCAAAAGAAGATAGATATTTGAGGTCAATCGGACAACAAATTTGCCTTTCCTCTACATTTTTGTTCTAGTCAGGCCCTCAAAGGATGGAATAACGCTCACACCAGATTGGCGAGGGTGATCTTTACTGTCTATGTGTTAAATGATAATCTCTTCCAGAAATACTCTCACTGGCACACCCAGAAATAATGTTTTTTCAGCTATCTGGGCATCCCTTAGCCTAGTCAAGTTGACACGTAATATTAAACATCACAAGCAATAACATTTTCATTTTAAATATGACTGACATATTCTTAGTCTCTTCCTTTAATAGTGAAAAAGGCAATATTACAAAGGTCACTAAAGGAAAGGCAGAACTACCAAGATAAGTACCCCAATGTTTTATAATAAAGGCCCTTCTTTTTTTCTTCTGAAGTATGTAACTTCCAACAGGGAAGTGTGCAAGAAAATATTTTTTCCCATAGGCTTATTGAATCCTTACAGATTTCAGGAATATAAGGAACTTTAAAAGTCAAGTCCACTGCCTAATGTGTAAATGCCCTCTACAACATTTCCAAGTGTGTGTAATGGGAAACTCAGTTCTTTCCAATGCTGCCAATCCATCATTGTCATAGTTGTCGTCATCATCATCATCATCATCAAAATCATCATTTTTTTCTCATATTGAGCTAAAACGTGTCGACCTGTAGCTTTTACCCATTGATACTATTTCTGGCCACTGTTCTTGATCATACAAACCAATCCCACTTGTACTGTGACAGATGTAAAATTACTTGAAGTTAGCTGTTCTCCACCTGGAAACTTTACTGGTTTCCACTCATTTTCCTCTATACACATTGTCTCATTCCAACATCTTCAAAGCACTGAATGATTGCTTTCCCTCACCCACAAGTACTATAGCAAGTAGTCAAGCAAATGGTAGTTAGGACCTCCACTTCTTGCTTACCAGTGATTGTTCAGCCATAGAGACAGAAAGAGATATACCAAACAGCAATTTGTCAGCCACTCTTTATTTTTTTTTAAGATTTTTTATTTATTTATTTGACAGAGAGAAACAGCCAGCGAGAGAGGGAACACAGGGGGAGTGGGAGAGGAAGAAGTAGGCTCCTAGTGGAGAAACCTGATGTGGGGCTCGATCCCAGAACGCTGGGATCACGCCCTGAGCCGAAGGCAGACGCTTAATGACTGCGCCACCCAGGCGCCCCTCAGCCACTCTTTATTAAGATTTGTCTCCAAGCAACTCTACTCTCCCCAACTCCTTTTTAAGGAGATGTTATTAACCCAAATCAGAGCCTAGTTCGACTGATTCAGTCATGCAACATATATGTGCAAAATCATGAATCCTAGATTGACCCACCAAGGATTCTTGTTTCCATTTCCATTTGTGTTGTCAAAGTAGAGTGTGCGCTTCTTTCAATCATTCTTAATCAGGATTTTTTTTTAACTGGAAAGGAAAAAAAGTTAGTATCCATCTCCAGGTAGGTGTATTATAAAAAAGAGGACATTACCCAGTCAGATTTTTGCACAAACAAAATAGAATCGTTTTAACAAAGTACATTCAAATGATTATTAAAAGGATAAATTTTTAAGACTCAACAAAAATAGACCTGTAAATGAAGAGAAAGAGAAAGGATAACTGATGAATGACCTGAGGAAATAGCGCCTAAAATATAGTATCATTCTCTTCTTGGATTTTTTCCCCATTTTCCTGACCTTAATGTTTATCATTGTGTATGAAAACCATGTTTTTTTAAGTTTTTTTAAAATTTTTTTCTCTTCTAAAGAGAGAGAGAGAGTGCACATGCAAGTGGAGAGGAGCAGCAGAGGGAGACAGGGAAAGAATCCCAAGCAGGCTCCACACCCAGTGCAGAGCTCAAGGCAGGGCTGGATCCTAGGACGCTGAGATCATGACCTGAGCCAAAATCAAGAGTCAGATGCTTAACCAACTGAGCCACCCAAGCACCCCTGAAAACCATCTTAATTCAATAGTTTCTCGAGATTGAAAGCCATGCCTTATGGTTTCACTTTGCCTTAACACCTAGTGTAAATGCTCACAGATGGTGGTGACTAAAGACAGTTAGGCCTCACTTTGCTCAAATGACATTCTGAGCAAAAATTATGTATGTATCAAGCAGTAAAGAATGATCGGGGAAGGTATAGATATAGTACATGCAAAAAGCCTTGGAGGCTAGGATCTAGTCCCAGCTCTACCATTAACTTGCTCTGTGACCTTGGACAAATCATTTGATACTACTCTAGTCCTTTTTTCCCCAGCTGTAAAATGAGACAGATAAACCAGATAACTGCTAAAGTTCTGATATTCTGGGGCACCTGGGTGGCTCAATCATTAAGCATCTGCCTTAGGCTCAGGGCGTGATCCCGGCGTTCTGGGATTTGAGTCCCACATCAGGCTCCTCCACTGGAAGCCTGCTTCTTCCTCTCCCACTCCCCCTTGTTGTGTTCCCTTTCTTGCTGGCTGTCTCTCTCTCTCTCTCTGTCAAATAAATAAATAAAATATTAAAAAAAATAAAAATAAAGTTCTGATATTCTACAAGATCATAGTTCAAATATAATAAGTGTTAATATTTTATCCTTCCCTTGTGCTTATTTTTTTTTATAATGATTTTTTATCATATTATGTTAGTCACCATACAGTACATCCCCGGTTTTCGATGTAAGGCTCGATGATTCATTAGTTGTGTATAACACCCAGTGCACCATGCAATATGTGCCCTCCTTACTACCCATCACCGGCCTATCCCATTCCCCCACCCCCCTCCCCTCTGTAGCCCTCAGTTTGTTTCTCATAGTCCATAGTCTCTCATGTTTCATTCCCCCTTCTGATTACCCCCCTTTCTTTATCCCTTTCTTCCCCTACTGATCATTCTAGTTCTTATGTTCCATAGATGAGAGAAATCATATGATAGTTGTCTTTCTCTGCTTGACTTATTTCACTTAGCATTATCTCCTCCAGTGCCGTCCATGTTGTAGCAAATGTTGAGAACTCGTTCTTTCTGATTGCTGAGTAATATTCCATTGTATATATGGACCACAACTTCTTAATCCAGTCATCTGTTGAAGGGCATCTCGGTTCCTTCCACGATTTAGCTATTGTGGACATTGCTGCTATGAACATTGGGGTGCATATGGCCCTTCTCTTTACTACGTCTGTATCTTTGGGGTAAACACCCAGTAGTGCAATGGCTGGATCATAGGGTAGCTCAATTTTTCACTTTTTAAGGGACCTCCACACTGTTTTCCAGAGTGGCTGTACCAACTTGCATTCCCACCAACAATGTAGCAGGGATCCCCTTTCTCCACATCCTCTCCAACAATTGTTGTTTCTTGCCTTGTCTATTTTTGCCATTCTAACTGGCGTAAGGTGGTATCTCAGTGTGGTTTTGATTTGAATTTCCCTGATGGCTAATGATTTTGAACATTTTTTCATGTGTCTGTTAGCCATTTGTATGTCTTCATTGGAAAAGTGTCTGTTCATATCTTCTGCCCATTTTTTGACTTGTTTATTTGTTTCTCGTGCATTGAGTTTGAGAAGTTCTTTGTAGATCTTGGATACCAGTCCTTTATCTGTAGTGTCATTTGCAAATATCTTCTCCCATTCCATGGGCTGCCTCTTAGTTTTTCTGACTGTTTCCTTGGCTGTGCAGAAACTTTTAATCTTGATGAAGTCCCATAAATTCATTTTATCTTTTGTTTCTCTTGCCTTTGGGGATGTATCATGAAAAAGGTTGCTTTGGCCGATGTCGTAGAGGTTGCTGCCTATGTTCTCCTCTAGGATTTTGATGGATTCCTGTCTCACATCGAGGTCTTTCATCCATTTGGAGTTTATTTTTGTGTATGGTGTGAGATAGTGGTCAAGTTTCATTCTTTTGCATGTAGCTGTCCAATTTTCCCAGCACCATTTATTGAAGAGACTGTCTTTTTCCCACCGGATGTTTTTTCCTGCTTTATCAAATATTAGTTGCCCAAAGAGCCGAGGGTCCATTTCTGGGCTCTCTATTCTGTTGCATTGGTCTATGTGTCTGTTTTTGTGCCAGTACCATGCTGTCTTTGTGATCACAGCTTTGTAGTACAGCTCGAAATCCGGCATTGTGATGCCCCCAGCTTTGTTTTTCCTTTTCAACAGTTCCCTGGAGATTCGGGGTCTTTTCTGGTTCCATACAAATTTAAGGACTATTTGTTCCAGTTCTTTGAAAAATGTCCTCGGTATTTTGATCGGGATAGCATTGAAAGTGTAGATTGCTCTGGGTAGCATGGACATTTTAACTATGTTAATTCTTCCGATCCATGAGCATGGAATATCTTTCCATCTTTTTATGTCTTCCTCAATGTCTTTTAAGAGTGATTTATAGTTTCTAGAATAAAGGTCCTTTACGTCTCTGGTTAAGTTAATTCCAAGGTAACGTATGGTTTTTGGTGCTATTGTAAATGGGATGGATTCCCTAATTTCTCTTTCTTCGTTCTCGTTATTCGTGTACAGAAATGCAACTGATTTCTGAGCATTGATTTTGTATCCCGCCACGTTACTGAATTGCTCTATAACTTCTAATAGTTTGGGAGTGGCTTCTTTTGGGTTTTCCATATAGAGTATCATGTCATCTGCGAAGAGAGACATTTTGACTTCTTCTTTGCCGATTTGAATACCTTTGATCCCTTTTTGTTGTCTGATTGCTGTTGCAAGGACTTCTAGTACTATGTTGAATAATAGTGGCGAGAGTGGGCATCCTTGTCGTGTTCCTGATCTTAAGGGAAAGGCTTCCAGCTTTTCCCCATTGAGAATAATATTTGCAGTAGGCTTTTCATAGATGGCGCTTATGAGATTGAGAAATGTACCTTCTATTCCTACACTCTGAAGGGTTTTAATCAGGAAAGGATGCTGTATTTTGTCAAATGCTTTTTCGGCATCGATTGAGAGGATCATATGGTTCCTGAGTCTTTTCTTGTTGATATGATGTATCACACTGATTGATTTATGAATATTGAACCACGCTTGCATCCCAGGTATGAATCCCACTTGATTGTGATGGATAATCCTTTTAATGAACTGTTGGATTCTATTAGCAAGTATCTTGTTGAGGATTTTGGCGGCCATATTCATTAGGGAAATCGGTCTGTAATTCTCCTTTTTGAGGGGGTCTTTGCCTGGTTTGGGGATCAAGGTAATATTGGCCTCATAGAATGAGTTTGGTAGCTTTCCTTCTGTTTCTATTTTTTGAAATAACTTTAGGAGAATAGGTATTATTTCTTCTTTGAATGTTTGGTAGAATTCCCCAGGAAAACCGTCCGGGCCTGGAGTTTTGTTATTTGGAAGGTTGTTTATCACTGACTCAATTTCTTCATAATTAATTGGCCTGTTTAAGAAATCAATTTCTTCCTGTTTCAATCTTGGTAGTTTATAGGTTTCCAGGAAGGATTCCATCTCTTCCAGATTGCTTAGTTTATTGGCATATAGCTGTTGATAAAAATTTCTAATAATCCTTCCAATTTCAATGGTGTTCGTCGTGACCTCTCCTTTTTCATTCATAATTTTAATAATCTGGGTCCTTTCTCTTTTCTTTTGGATAAGTCTTGCCAGTGGTCTGTCAATTTTATTGATTCTCTCAAAGAACCAGCTTCTAGTCCTGTTTTTCTGCTCTACTGTACTTCTGGTTTCTGCTTGATTTCAGCTCTAATTTTGGTCAACTGCTTCCTCGTGCGTGGATTAGGCCTGTCCCTCTGTTGCTGTTCCAGCTTCTTGAGGTGAGAATATAAAAACTGCATTTTAGATTTTTCTATTCTTTTGAGTGAGGCTTGGATGGCTATGTATTTCCCCCTTAGGACCGCCTTTGCAGTATCCCATAGGTTTTGGACTGTTATATTTTCATTCTCATTGGTCTCCATAAATTGTTTAATTTGATTTTTGATTTCCTGGTTTATCGATTCATTCCTGAGCAGGATGGTTCTTAGTCTCCAAGTGTTTGAGTTTCTTCCAAATTTTTCCTTGTGGTTGAGTTCCAATTTCAGAGCGTTGTGGTCTGAGAATATGCAGGGGATAATTTCAGTCTTTTGGTATCGGCTGAGACCTGTTTTGTGTCCCAGAACATGGTCTATTCTTGATAATGTTCCATGGGCATTAGAATAGAATAAGTATTCTTTGGTTCTGGGGTGTAGTGTTCTATATATATCTATGAGGTCCAACTCGTCGAGTATGGCATTCAAAGCCTTTGATTCTTTGCTTAGTTTTTGCCAGGGTGTTATGTCTATTTCTGAGAGTGGAGTGTTGAGGTCCCCTACTATTAATGTATTTTTATTTATATGTCTCTTTATTCTGGTTAAGAGTTGGCTTGTGTATCTTGCTGCTCCCCTGTTGGGGGCATATATATTTATAATTGTCATATCCACTTGTTGAATACTTCCTTTAAGAATAATATAGTGCCCTTCTGCGTCTCTAACTATAGTCTGTAGTTTAAAATCCAGTTTATCTGATATGAGAATTGCTACCCCAGCTTTCCTTTGAGGTCCATTTGCGTGAAAGATGGTACTCCATCCCCTTACTCTCAGTCTGAATGCATCTTTGGGTTCGAAATGAGTCTCTTGTAGACAGCAAATGGATGGGTCATTTCTTTTTATCCAATCTGCAACCCTATGGCGTTTTAAGCAAGAATTTAAACCATTAATATGAAGACTGAGTACTGAGAGATATGCTTTTAATTCTGCCATGTTGTCAGCAAAGTCTTTGTTTGTATTGGCTGTGACTTTCTGTATTGTATCACTCTTGGGGCCTTTTTACTTTTATAGAACCCCCCGTAATACCTCCTGTAGGGCTGGTTTTGTGGTTACAAAATTGGCTAGTGACTGGCGATTCTGAAATGTCTTTATTTCTCCATCAATTCTGAAGGACAGCCTTGCTGGATAAAGGATCCTTGGCTGCATATTTTTCTCTGAAAGAGCTTTAAAAATGCTCCCCCAACCCTTTCTCTCATTCCAGGTCTGTGTAGACAGGTCTGACGTAATTCTGATGCCTTTGCCTTGGTACGTGAGAAATTTCTTTGCCCTGGCCGCTTTCAATACTGTATCCTTGGATCTCATATTTGCGAAATGCACTATGACGTGATGTGGTGTAGGTCTGTCATGGTTGAGCTTGGGAGGGGTCCTCTCTGCCTCTTGGACACGAATTTTTGTTTCCCTTGCTAGATTAGGGAAGTTTTCAGCTACAATTTGTTCAAATATCTCTTCTAGACCTCTGTTTTTCTCCACCCCCTCGGGGATGCCGATGATTCTAACATTGGATCGTTTCGTTGAGTCAGTAATCTCCCGTAGCCAACATTCGTGGGCGTGGATTTTTTTAAGACCATCTTCTATTTTTATTTTTTCCTCTATTAACCCATCCTCCAATTCACTAACCCTTTCCTCTGCTTCGGTGACCCTGGCCGTCAGAGCCTCTAGTTTTGCCTGCATTTGGCTCATAGAATTTTTAATTTCTGTCAAATTTGCTCTCATTTCCGCCCTTACGGATTCTATATTCTCAGTAATATTTTCCTGAATACTTTTTTCAAGTCTACTCATTATCTTGACCATTGTTACTCTGAATTCCATTTCTGATAATTTGGTTACATCATATCCGTTACTTCTGTGGCAGAGGCCACAGACTCACTGTCTTTTCTTTGCTGGGGGGGGGGCTTCTCCTTCTTGTCATTCTAATGAGGAGAGGTTGCGGGGTTGTCCAGAGCCCAAATTATTGACTGGGTCGCAGGTCGTGCCCCTTGTTTTATAGGGATCTTAGAGATGTGGGCTTCTTCTTTAAAGATTTTATTTATTTACTTATCTGAGAGAGGGAGACAGACCGTCAGCAAGAACGGAACAGAAGCAGGGAAGTGAGAGAGGAAGAAGCAGGCTCCCAGCGGAGGAGCCCGATGAGGGACTCCTTTCCAGAACGCTGGGATCACGCCCTAAGCCGGAGACAGGCGCTCAATGACTGCGCCACCCAGGCGCCCAGGTTGTGGGCTTCTTGATTTTTCAGCCTGCCTTTTGTGTTCTGGGGGAGGGGCCTGCCGCGCCGATACTCAGGCAACCCTATTTGGGTAGAGTCTCCGTGTCCCCTGCGAGGGGGGATGGGGATGGGCACTCTCTGAGCAGGTATTTCCAGGCTTTTGTTCTCTGGCGGCTTTCCCTGGCGGTTTGCTGTGCCTCTTCTGAGAGTCAGAGCAGCAGCGGCCGAATTTCAGCCTCTGCCACAGAACAGAGGGATTGCGGCCCGTTCTCCACATATGTTCTGGCCACTTTAACTCTATTACTGTTGGTGCTGCTCAACCCTGCAGCGTCCCGGGATGTGTGCACCAACCCGGCGTCCCTGCCCTCACTTCCAGGGCCAGCGCGTCTCTGTCCTTTGTGTTTCTAATGCCGCCAGCCACCGGCCGCCCCGCACGCTCCCGGGTCTCCCGGTCTCAGTCTATGCCCGGTGAGCACACCTCGATTCCGGAGTTCGTGAGAAGCCTGGTGGCGCGCGCACCTGGTTCAGAGTCTCAGCCTGCTGTTTCGCGGGTGCCGACCGCGAGTCCGCCCGCTCCCCCGTGCAGGTGGCTGCCGCTTCCCGGCGCCCAAACGCGGCGGCTCCCTCCCCCTTCCGTTTATCTTCCGATATCTGTGCACGGTTTACAGCTCCCCTCATCGTACCTCAATACTCAGTGCTGGAGATGTTCATTTGTAGAGATCCAGATGCATCATCCTGCGTCTCAGGCTGATTCCGTGGTTATTTAGGCTGGTCTGGTACCTATCCAGCTCGACTCAGGGGACCGCTGAAAAAGGGGTCCCCTACTCCTCCGCCATCTTAACTCCTCCCCCCTTCCCTTGTGCTTATTATGTTAAACAGCAGTTACATGCATTAACTCGTTTGAATCTCAATTAACCTTGTAAGGTAGGTAATGTTAGGGAAGTTAAGGAACCTGCCTAAGGTCACAAAATAGAGCAGCTGGGTTTTTATCCCAGGCAGTTTGACTTCAGAGCTGTCATACAACCTCCACACTAAATGAACTCTAAATATATAAGAGAAGCTTGGTATTTAAAGATCGTTCTCCAGTGAATACTTTGAATGGTCATCTCCTAATTTACTGTCTTTTAAGCTCTTGTATAGCTCAAGAGTTTCCATTTGGTGGAATTTTTAAAAATCTGGTTACATTTGTAATCGTTGAAGGAGTATAAATTCTTAATTAACTCAGGTTTAAGATGAAAAAAGATAGCAAAGGATGAAATTTAATCATTTTTGCCTTCCCTCATCTTAGCAGGCTGATTGTTTCCTAAAGTGTTATTCCACTGAATATATGGCTCAAAAATGATGCTATGGAAAAATGGATTCGAAAAATGATGTTTTGGGGCACCTGGGTGCTGCAGTCTGACTCTTGGTTTCAGCTCAGGTTGTGATCTCAGGGTTGTGAGATCAAGCCCTGCTTCAGGCTCTGTGCTCAGCACAGAGTCTGCTTAAGACTCTCTCTCCCTCTGCCCCTCCCGCTCCCACTCTCTCTCTCTCAAATAAATAAATAAGTCTTAAAAAGGGAAAAGAAAAATGTTTTTAAAATATCACTAATTTTGATCTTTCTCTTGTTTTCCACAGTGACTGTTTTGAGCCCAGCAGAAAAAGGTAAGATAGTATTGTAAATTGTATTGGTCAGAATTGTATCCCTCTTTCTGTCTAAAAGCTAATTACATAAAAGCCTTTAAATTGAGCAGCTTTACCAGGAATACTGAATTGAGTGGAAAGTTTAGGATGGCATTTTTCAGGAAGCATACCCGGAGCTTACCCAGAGAGAAAGCAGAACATATTTTCAGTGGCTCCTTTGGCTGTAGGACAGGAATTGGAAGTTACCAGTATTTGTGATAGAGAAAGACATAGGTAACCATGCTGTTGGCCATATTGACCCTAGGCTCTTGCTTCATCATTGTTGTCCTAGGTACCTTGCCTTCCTGGGCAATTCATTCCCTCTTAAAGGTATGGAATAAGGGTCCCACGAGGAAATTTAAAATGATAAGTCCTTCACCATCACAGTTGTAATATATTTACATATTCTTCTCTACTCTTCAACCCCATTGGGCTTATTCTGTAGTTTATACGACCACTGTAAATAGATTGAGGAATTTTCCATTAAAAAATGTGTAAACTGAGCATGAGTCTTAACAAACACTTGACCTCATGTTATTTTTTCAGGCATAACCATAAATATTTATGTAGCCACTTTATATAGCCACTTTTAATTCTAACTTCATGGGATTAACTGTTGTAATTCATTAATTACATAATGTTTATATTATGCATTTTTATTTTTTATTCAGTTTTTTTATTTTAATGTGAGTATACTTAAATAGAGTATTATATTAGTTTCAGGTGTACGATATAATGGTTCACAACACTATACATTACTCAGTGCTCATCATGATAAATGTACTCATAAATTGCCATCACCTAGTTCACCCATCCCTCAAACTAACTGCCTTCTGGTAACCACCAGTCTGTTTTTTGGTTTGTCTCTCCTCATATTTTTTCCTGTGCTTATTTTGTTTCTTGTTTCTTTCTTTTCTCGTTTTGTTTCTTAAATTCCACATGTGAGTGAAATCATATGGTATTTGTCCTTCTCTGAACAACTTACTTCACTTAGCATTATACTCTCTACCTCCATCCATTTTGTTGCAAATATCAAGATTTCATTCTTTCCTGGAGCTGAGTAATGTTTGATTGTATATATTTATCACATCTTCTTCATCCATCAATGCACACTTGGGCTGCTTCCAATTTTGGCTATTATAATTAATGCTGCAATAAACATATGGGTGCATGTATCCCTTTCAATCATTGTTTTTGTATTTTTGAGGTAAGTACCAAGTAATGCAATTACTGCATCACAAAGTAGTTCTATTTTTAAGTTTTTGAGGAACCCCCATAAAATTTTCCACAGTGGCTGCACAAGTTTGCATTCCCACAAACAATGCAAGAGGGTTTCCGTTTCTCTGTATCCTCACCAACACTTGTTGTTTCTTGTGGTTTTGGTTTTAGCCATTCTGCAGGTGTGAGGTGATACCTCATTGTAGTTTTGATTTGTATTTCCCTGATGAGAAGTGATGATGAGCATCTCTTCATGTGTCTTTTGACCATCTGGATGTCTTCTTTGGAGAAATGTCTGTGTATGACTTCTGCCCATTTCTTTTTTTTTTTTTTTTAATGATTTTTTATTATATTATGTTAGTCGCCATACAGTACATCCCCGGTTTCCGATGTAAGGCTCGATGATTCATTAGTTTTGTATAACACCCAGTGCACCATGCAATACGTGCCCTCCTTACTACCCATCACCGGTCTATCCCATTCCCCCACCCCCCCTCCCCTCCGAGGCCCTCAGTTTGTTTCTCATAGTCTATAGTCTCTCATGTTTCATTCCCCCTTCTGATTACCCCCCCTTTCTTTATCCCTTTCTTCCCCTACCGATCATCCTAGTTCTTATGTTCCATAGATGAGAGAAATCATATGATAGTTGTCTTTCTCTGCTTGACTTATTTCACTTAGCATTATCTCCTCCAGTGCCGTCCATGTTGTAGCAAATGTTGAGAACTCGTTCTGATTGCTGAGTAATATTCCATTGTATATATGGACCACAACTTCTTAATCCAGTCATCTGTTGAAGGGCATCTCGGTTCCTTCCACAATTTAGCTATTGTGGACATTGCTGCTATGAACATTGGGGTGCATATGGCCCTTCTCTTTACTACGTCTGTATCTTTGGGGTAAACACCCAGTAGTGCAATGGCTGGATCATAGGGTAGCTCAATTTTTCACTTTTTAAGGGACCTCCACACTGTTTTCCAGAGTGGCTGTACCAACTTGCATTCCCACCAACAATGTAGCAGGGATCCCCTTTCTCCACATCCTCTCCAACAATTGTTGTTTCTTGCCTTGTCTATTTTTGCCATTCTAACTGGCGTAAGGTGGTATCTCAGTGTGGTTTTGATTTGAATTTCCTTGATGGCTAATGATTTTGAACATTTTTTCATGTGTCTGTTAGCCATTTGTATGTCTTCATTGGAAAAGTGTCTGTTCATATCTTCTGCCCATTTTTTGACTTGTTTATTTGTTTCTCGTGCATTGAGTTTGAGAAGTTCTTTGTAGATCTTGGATACCAGTCCTTTATCTGTAGTGTCATTTGCAAATATCTTCTCCCATTCCGTGGGCTGCCTCTTAGTTTTTCTGACTGTTTCCTTGGCTGTGCAGAAACTTTTAATCTTGATGAAGTCCCATAAATTCATTTTATCTTTTGTTTCTCTTGCCTTTGGGGATGTATCATGAAAAAGGTTGCTTTGGCCGATGTCGTAGAGGTTGATGCCTATATTCTCCTCTAGGATTTTGATGGATTCCTGTCTCACATCGAGGTCTTTCATCCATTTGGAGTTTATTTTTGTGTATGGTGTGAGATAGTGGTCAAGTTTCATTCTTTTGCATGTAGCTGTCCAATTTTCCCAGCACCATTTATTGAAGAGACTGTCTTTTTCCCACCGGATGTTTTTTCCTGCTTTATCAAATATTAGTTGCCCAAAGAGCCGAGGGTTCATTTCTGGGCTCTCTATTCTGTTCCATTGGTCTATGTGTCTGTTTTTGTGCCAGTACCATGCTGTCTTTGTGATCACAGCTTTGTAGTACAGCTCGAAATCCGGCATTGTGATGCCCTCAGCTTTGTTTTTCCTTTTCAACAGTTCCTTGGAGATTCAGGGCCTTTTCCGTTTCCATACAAATTTAAGGACTGTTTGTTCCAGTTCTTTGAAAAATGTCCTCGGTATTTTGATCGGGATAGCATTGAAAGTGTAGATTGCTCTGGATAGCATGGACATTTTAACTATGTTAATTCTTCCGATCCATGAGCATGGAATATCTTTCCATCTTTTTATGCCTTCCTCAATGTCTTTCAAGAGTGATTTATAGTTTCTAGAATATAGGTGCTTAACGTCTCTGGTTAAGTTAATTCCAAGGTAACGTATGGTTTTTGGTGCTATTGTAAATGACTTCTGCCCATTTCTTAATTGGGTCATTTGTTTTAGGGGTGTTGAGCTGTATAAGTTTTTTATATGTTTTGAATGCCAGCCCTTTATCTGATATGTCATTTGCAAATATCTTCTCCTTCTGTCAGTTGTCTTTTGGTTTTGTCAACTGTTTCCTTTGCTGTGCAAAAGCTTTTTATCTTGTTGAAGTCCCAGTAGTTCATTTTTGCCTTTGTTTCCTGTGCTTTTGGAGAAGTGTTTAGCAAGAAGTTGCTGCAGCCAAGAGCAAAGAAGTTGCTGTGGCCAAGGTCAAAGAAGTTGCTTCCTGTCTTCTCCTCAAGGATTTTGATGGATTCCTGTCTCACAGTTAGGTCTTTCATCCATTTTGTGTCTATTTTTGTGTATGGTATAAGGAAATGGTCCAGTTTCATCCTTCTGCATGTGGCTGTCCAATTTCCCCAACACTGTTGAAGGGACTGTCTTTTTTCCATTAAATATTCTTTCCTACTTTGTTTAAGATTAGTTGACCATGAGTTGAGGGTCCATTTCTGAAGTCTCTATTCTGTTCCATTGATCTATGTGTCTGTTTTTGTGCCAGTACCATACTATCTTGATGATTACAGCTTTGTAATAGAGCTTAAAGTCTGGAATTGTGATGCCACCAGCTTTGGTTTCCTTTTTCAACATTCCTTTTGCTATTTGGGGTCTTTTCTGGGTACAAATTTTTCTACATACAAATTTTAGGATAGTTTGTTTTAGCTCTGTGAAAAATGCTGGTGGTATTTTGGTAGGGATTGCATTGAATGTGTAAATGGCTTTGGGTACTATAGACATTTTAATAATATTTGTTCTTCTAATCCATGAGCATGGAATATCTTTCCATTTATGTCCTCTTCTTTCATCAGTGTTTTATAGTTTTCAGAGTACAGGTCTTTTACCTCTTTGGTTAGGTTTATTCCTAGTTACCTTCTTATTTTGGTTCCAATTATAAATGGAATTGTTTTCTGAATTTCTCTTTCTGCTGCTTCATTCTTGCTATATAGAAATGCAACAGATTTCTCTATGTTGATTTTGTATCCTGCAACTTTACTGAATTCACATATCAGTTCTAGCAGTTTTTTGGTGGAGTCTTTTGGGTTTTCTATATAGCATTTCATGTCATCTGCAAATAGTGAAAGTTTTACGTCTTCCTTGCCAATTTGGGTGCATTTCTATTCTTTTCATTGTCTGATTGCTATGGCTAGGCCTTCCATTACTATGTTAAATAACAGTGGTGAGAGTGGACATCCTTGTCTTCTTCCTGACCATAGAGAAAAAACTCTCAGTTTTTTCCCATTGAGGATAAGATTAGTTGTGGGTTTTTCACATATGACCTTTATGACATTGAGGGATGTTTTCTCTTAACCTACTTTGCTGAGTGTTTTTATCGTGAATTGATGTTGTACTTTTTCAAATGCATTACCCTGATACCAAAGCCAGATAAGGACTCCACTAAAAAGGAGAACTAAAGGCCAATATTCCTGATGAACATGGATGCAGAATTCCTCAGTAAAATACTACCAAACCAAATCCAACAATATATTTAAAAATCATTCCTCACAGTTAAGTGGGATTTATTCCTTGGTTACAAGTGTGGTTCATCATATGCAAATCAATCAGTGTGATATACCATTAAAACAATAAGAACCATATGATCATCTCAATAGATGCAGATAAAGCATTTGACAAATAAGTATTCATGCTATTAATCATTTAACAGAGAGATTGGCTAGAGAGGCAACAGAGTAGAGTGGTGGGAAGACAGTAAAACATAGTAGTTAAAAGTATGGGTTCTGGAGCTATCCTCACTAAATTTTAGTCCTGGCACCACTACTTCCTAGTAAATTATTCAGCCTTCTTGTGTCTACTTTATTATTTGTGGAACAGAGGTACTAATACTACCTATTTCATGGAGTTACTGTGAAAATTTAATGAGTTAATACATGCAAAGCACTCAGAACATTGGGAAGTAAAGCCATACTATGGCTCAACAAATATTTGCTACTTTATTATAGCCTTAGAGCAAGTATTGAGTTGTCTCATATTCTCATGTATGGTTCCTTAGGTCAGAGATCACTTTATGTATATATGTATATAACGTAATTTTCCACAATACACTTTCAAGACAAGTTGGGCTGGGGCTTTACTTATGCTCTAATGTAATAAGAATAATTACAATAATGTTATTATTGGAAACTATCATTTATTGTGCTAGATACCCTGCTAAGTATTATATGTATGTTAAGTCCTTCAGTATTTACAGAAATACAGTGATATGGACACTCTTGTGTCCATTTTATTGTGAAGGAAACTGAAATTTAGAAAGGTTAACTAAATTATCCCAGGTCATCTAGCTAGTAAGTGGAAGAATTCAAACCCATAACTCTCTGACTTCAAAGTTTGTACTCTTAAGTAAACCTGCACTTGTCTTTTACTTTTCAATCTACAGCTCCCTTATTTGCTTAGTTGAGCTCCTTAATGAGAAACTTGATGCTCCATTCCTGTTTTATCTAGTGTCCAAAGTTCTATATCTTCATTTTGTGTATATTATCAGTGAACTCAATCGAACCAGTGTGGAGTGTCATTTGTAAGCTCAACTCGGTTCAGAGCCTTCCTAGTAGCATCAGTCCAGTTACCAGGATTTGAACTCTTTAGATTATGTTACCACAGTGTATGATTTCTTTTTCTTTTATCAACTATTTGACCAATCCCAGCTCGTCCCTCCTCTCTGGTAACCATCAGTTTGTTCTCTATAGTTAAGACACTGTTTCTTGGTTTATCTCTCTTTCTTCTTTTTGAATATTCTTTTCTGCTTTGTTAAAGATTAATTGACCATATAATTGTGGGTTTAATTCTGGGCTTTCTATTCTGTTTTATTGATCTATGTGTATTTTTGTGCCAGTACCATACTGATTACTACAGCTTTATAATAGAACTTGAAGTCTGGAATTGTGATACCTACAGTTTTGTTTTTCAAGATTATTTTGTCTATTCGGAGTCTTTTGTGGTCATAATGTATGATAATTTGTTTGTTTCAAGTTTTTATTTAAATTCCAGTTAGTTAACATACAGTGTAATATTAGTTTCAGATGTAGAATTTAGTGATTCTTCACTTACATACAACACCCAGTGCTCATCGCAAGTGCCCTCCTTAATACCCATCACCTGTTTAACCCATCCCCCTGCCCACCTCCCCTCTGGCAACCCTCAGTTTGTTCTCTATAGTTAAGAGTCTGTTTTATTCTTTGCCTCTCTCTTTTTTCCCAATGCTCATCAGTTTTATTTCTTAAATCCCACATATGAGTGAAATCATATGGTATTTGTCTTTCTCTGACTGACTTATTTTGCTTAGCATAATGCACTTTACTCTGTCCACGTCATTGCAAATGGCAAGATTTCATTCTTTTTGATGGCTGAGTAATATTCCATTGTAGATAAATACCACAACTTCTTTATCCATTTGGACCACTTTCTTACACCACACAAAAATAAATTCAAAATGGGTGAAAGACCTAAGTGTGACACAGGAAACCATCAAAATCCTAGAGAACACAGGCAACAACCTTTTTGACATTGACCATAGAATCTTCTTCCCAGATACACCTCCAGAGGCAAGGGAAACAAAAGCAAAAATGAACTATTGGAACTTCATCAAGATAAAAAGCTTCTGCACAGTGAAGAAATAATCAACAAAACTAAAAGGCAACCTTTGGAATGGGAGAAGATATTTGCAAATGATATACCTGATAAAGGGTTAGTTTCCAAAATCTATAAAGAACTTATCAAACTCAACACCCAAAGAACAAATAATCCATTCAAGAAATGGGCAGAAGGGGGCGCCTGGGTGGCACAGCGGTTAAGCGTCTGCCTTCGGCTCAGGGCGTGATCCCGGCATTATGGGATCGAGCCCCACATCAGGCTCCTCTGCAATGAGCCTGCTTCTTCCTCTCCCACTCCCCCGGCTTGTGTTCCCTCTCTCGCTGGCTGTCTCTATCTCTGTCGAATAAATAAAAAATAAAATCTTTAAAAAAAAAAAAGAAAGAAAGAAATGGGCAGAAGACATGAACAGACATTTTTCCAAAGAAAATAATACAGATGGCCAACAGATACATGAAAAGTTGCTCAACATCACTCATCATCAGGGAAATACAATGTATGATTTTTAAGCTCCTTCCTGACACTAGAATTCTGATTCCAACTACTTTTATCCTGATAGCTCTCAAATTTATCAATATAATGAAGAATAAGATTAGATTTTGCTTCTTTATTCTGCAGTGGAGCATAATGGGACAAAAAACAGGATTTAGGGACAGAAGATCTGAGTTGGACTTACAGCTCTATCATTTACTAGCTCTATGATTTTTAGTAAGTAACTCAACTTCTCTCAACCTCAATTTCTATAAAAGGAGGTGAGTTTAGTAACATGTTACAGATTTATTGTAAGCTAGCAAGCATGAAATTATATGGGAGCAAAAGTATACAACAGTAAACTGCTTTGTAAATGTTAAGTATGAACAGTCTCAGCTATAACATTTTTTTGTGTCAGGGTTCTCAAAGACAGTGGGATAAATAAGCTGAAATTAGATTTGATTGTAATGAGAAGATTGAAAGTTAGACTTGTAAAGAACTTCTAAAGACTAGAGTTGATTACTAAGAGATGCCATGAAATTTATTTTTCAGAAAGTATTAGACACCCAAGTATCTGGCATGAATTGGTAAGCCTTGCCTAGAACCTGACCAATAGGCCAAATGAATATATGTTGTCCCTTCTAACCCGATGAATTTGTGTCTTGTTTCAATTCACACTGCACTATTAATGTAGAATACAGTATAGCATATGACTGCCAGTAGAAACATTATTTGGCATTGGCAAAGAAAATATTACTTCCAAATAAATGAAGACCTCAAATCACATAACCTTTTATTTAGTCTCCACAGCTTAGGAAAACCATAATCGAACATACTGTACTGCAGAAGTTTTTCTATTTCTTGTCTGCTTAATGGTTCTTTTACTGGGTTGAAGAGCTCCCTCCAGGGGCTCCTGGTTGGCTCAGTCATTAAGCATCTGCCTTCAGCTCAGGGCGTGATCCTGGCATTCTGGGATCGAGCCCCACATCAGGCTCCTTCACTGGGAGACTGCTTCTTCCTCTCCCACTCCCCCTGCTTGTGTTCCCTCTCTCACTGGCTGTCTCTCTGTCAAATAAATAAATAAAATCTAAAAAAAAAAAAACTCCCTCCAAATTTATAACCACCCAAAACCAATAGTTACTTTATTTAAAAATATGGTCCTTTGCAATAAAGATATGTACACATGTACACACACACATACACACACACACACACACACAGTGGAATATTAGTCATCAAAAAGAATGAAATCTTGCCATTTGCAATGACGTGGATGGAACTAGAAGGTATTATGCTAAGTGAAATAATTCATTCAGAGAAAGACAAATACCATATGATTTCACTCATATGTGGAATTTAAGACACAAAACAGATGAACATGGGGAAGGGAAAGAAAAATAAAATAAGATGAAAACTGAGGGGAAGGCAAAACAAAAGAGATGCTGAACTCTAGGAAACAAACTGAGGGTTGCTACAGGGAAGGTGGGTGGGGGAAGGGATAATTGGGTGATGGGCATTAAGGAGGGCACTTGGTGTAACGAGCACTGGGTGTTATATGCAATGACAAATCACTGAATTGCACCTCTGAAACTAATAATTTATTTGAGAGAGAGAGCATGAGTGGGGGGAGGGGCAGAGCAAGACGGAGAGGGAAACGCAGACTTCCCACTGAGCAGGAAGCCCAATGCCAGGCTCAATCCCAGGACTGGACTTGATCCTAGGAACCTGAGATCATGACCTGAGCTGAAATCAGACACTTAACTGACTGAGCCACCCAGGTGCCACAATATAATATTCTTTTAGAAGTGGGTTAGCTTCTAAAGAGAGCTTCATTTGGTTCCCCAAATCCAAATTATATAGTAATTTACAGTAATAAGTATAAAACAGTCTATTATTAAGAACACCGAGATAGGTGCTCAAAACCTAACTGAAGATTTCCTATGCAGTATGAACGTGAGTATAATAGATCATACTGTAGCCCAAACTTTTTCCTTCCAATGTCCTTTCAACTTTCTGATGTCTCGTATATGACCAATATATCAAGACTAATGTAGTCAAGAAGTGGACACAAAGCAAATACTTCCATGCTCTGAGTTTTCAAATGGAAACCTCAATAAGTTCTTTTATTAACTTGCTAGGGCTGCAATAACAAAGTACCACAGGCCGAATGACTTAAACAACAGAAATTTACTTTCTCACAGTTTTTGAGGCTAGAAGTCAAACATCAAGGTTACTAGCAGGGTTGATTTTTTCTGAGGCGTTTCTTCTTGGTTTGTAGATAGCCATCTTCCCTGTGTCCTCACATGGTCTTCACTCTGTGTTTGTGTCCTAGTATCTTCTTTTTACAAGGACACCAGTCATAATGATTAGGGCTCACCCTAGGGACCTCATTTTAAATTAATCACCTCTTTAAAAAACCCTATCTCCAAATAAAGTCACAGTCTGAGGTACTGGGGGTTAGGAGTTCAACATATAAATGTTGGGGGAACACAATTCAGCCCACAGAAGTTCAAGTATTTAGGAATGACACCTATTTCTAAAAAGGTAAATAGCTATAATTATTTTTAACTTTAAAAGGGAAACCAGAGAATTTAGTATGAAACTAGTAAGCAAATGAATTCTCAAAGTATGAGTGAAAGTTTTACTTAAAATGATTAATGACCCTTTTTGAAGATAAGCAACAATGGTCAATATGTTACTCTTGATTATATGTGGATTTTCTGACATATTGTGCCTGATTGTGCCTAAATTCATTCCCTATCCTCACCTATTCTTGAACCCTATTAAATTTCTAATATCCAGTGCATCCCAGATCCTTATATCAAGATCTTCAAAATACAGATACTATGATGCTGAATAAGATCCTTTATGCAAAACAGTCTTATGAAAGCAAAATTATTATTATTATGGACTTTTTTCTAATAATCTATGGGAAAAGATATGTACTTATGTCTTAAAAAAGAATTTGTGAATCCTGTATAATCAAGGATTATATAATATATAATATTCTGGACTGTGGTTCAGATGTGTGTGTGTGTGTCTGTTGTAAGTAGAACAACTGAGATCGTGTGTGTGTGTGTGTGTGTGTGTGTGTGTGTCTATACATATACATAATATATAATAAACCCTTAGCCAGACTTACCAAGAAAAAGAGAAAGGACCCAAATAATGAAAATCAGAAGTGAAAGAGAAAAAGTAACACCTGACACCACATAAATACAACGGATTACAAGAGAATACTATGAAAAATTGTATGCCAATAAATTGGACAATCTGGAAGAAATGAATAAACTAAAACATACAGTCTTTCAAAACTGAATTAGAAACAGAAATTCTCAACAGATCAATTACTAGTAACAAAATTTAATTGGTAATCAAAAAACTACCAAAAATTAAAAATACAGGATCAGATGGATTCACAAGTGAATTCTACCAAACATTTGAAGAAGAACTAATATTTATGTTCCTCAAACTTTTCCAAAAAAATAGAAGAGGAAGGAAAGCATTCATATATACTCTATGATATCAGCATTACCCTGATACCAAAACCAGACAAAGATACCACAAATACAGAATTGCAGGCCAATATCCCTAATAAACATAGATGCAAAATCCTCAACAAAATATTTTCAAACTGCATTCAACAATACATTGACCAAAAAAATACAGTAACAGATCATTCACCATAGTCAAGTGGAATTTATTCTGGGGGTGTAAGAATGGTTCAGTATTTGCAAATCAATCAATGTGATGCATTACATCAACAAAACAAAGGACACAAATCATATGATAATCTCAATAGATGCAGAAAATGCATTTGACAAAATTCAACGTCGTTCAGGATAAAAAGTCTCAATAAAGTGGATTTAGAGGGAACATACCTTAACATAGTAAAGGTATATATATGAAATATATATACGAAATACCCTCAGCTAACATCTTACTCAATGGTGAAAAATTGAGGGCTTTTTCTCTAAAATCAGGAACATGACAAAGATGTCCACTCTTGCCACTTGTATTCAACATAGTACTGGAAGTCCTAGCCACAGCAATCTGGCAAGAAATAGAAATAAGATGCATCCATATTGGTAAAGGAGAAGTTAAACTGGCACTATTTGCAGATGACATGATACAATATATAGAAAACCCTGAAGACTCCACCAAAAACTACCAGAAATTGGAGTGCCTGGGTGGCTCAGATAGTTAAACGTCTGCCTTCAGCTCAGGTCATGATCCCAGGGTCCTGGGATCAGGTCCCACGTTGGGCTCCCTGCTCAGCAAGGAGTCTGCTTCTCCCTCTCCCTTTGCTACTCCCTCTGCTTGTGGTCTCTCTCTGTCAAATAAATGGATCAAATCTTTAAAAAATACCAGAAATAATAAATGAGCTCAGTAAAGTTGCAGAACACAAAATTAATACCAAGAAATTGATAGCATTTCTATGCACTAATAACGAAGTAGCAGAGAAATAAAGAAAATAATTCCATTTACAATTGCACCAAGAAAAAATTACCAATAAAAAAACTTAACCAAGGAGATAAAAGACCTGTATTCTGGAAACTATAAAACATTGATGAAAGAAATTGATACAAAAACTTGTATCATCAAAAAAGATGATACAAACAACTGGAAAAATATTTCATGCTCATGGATTGGAAGAATTAATATTGCAAAAATATCTATACTACCTGAAGGAATTTACAGATTCAATGTTATTTTTATCAAAATACCAATAGCATTTTTCACAGAACTAGAACAATAATCCTAAAATTTGTGTGGAACCACAAAAGACCCCCAAATATCAAAAAGCATCTTGAGAAAGAAGAACAAAGCTGGAAGTATCACAATTCCAGATTTCAGGTACTCCAGTATTTAAGAATACTACACAGCTATAGTAATCAAAGCAGTATGGTACTGGCACAAAAATAGACACATAGATCAATGGAACTGAAGAGACCCCAGAAACAAACGCACAATTATATGGCCAATTAATCTATGATGAAGGCAAGAATATACAATGAGGAAAAGATAGTCTCTTTATTAAATGGTGCTTGGAAAACTGGAGCTATGTGCAAAAGAGTGAAACTGGATTACTTTTTTACACCATAAACAAAAATAAACTCAAATTGAATTAAAGACCTAACTGTGAGACCTGAAACCGTAAAATTCCTAGAAGAAAACACAGGCAGTAATTTCTCTGGCATCAATCATGGCAACGTGTTTATAGGCAAGGGAAACAAAAGCAAAAATATCTATTGGGACCACATCAAATAAAAAAAACTTTTGCGCAGTGAAGGAAACCATCAACAAAACAAAAAGGCGACCTACTAAATGGGAGAAGGTATTTTCTTTTTCTTTTTTTAAGATTTTATTTATTTATTTATTTGACAGAGAGAGAGAGAGCCAGAGAGAGAGGGAACACAAGCAGGGGGAGTGTGAGAGGAAGAAGCAGACTCCCAGCAGAGGAGTCTGATGTGGGGCTCGATCCCAGAACGCCGGGATCACGCCCTGAGCCGAAGGCAGACGCTTAACGACTGAGCCACCCAGGTGCCCCGGGAGAAGGTATTTTCAAATGATATATATGATAAAGGGTTAATATCCAAAATATATAAAGAGCTTAAACATCTCAACACGAGAAAATTTTTTGAAAAGACAATCCAATTTAAAAATGGGCAGAAGACCTGAATAGACATTTTTCCAAAGAAAACATACAAATGACCCACAGACATATGAAAAGATGCTCGAAATGCAAATCAAAACTGCAAGATATCACCTGACATCTGTCAGAATGGCTAAAATCAAAATCACAAGAAATAACAAGTGTTGGTGAGGATATGGATAAAAAAGAACACTCATGAACTTTTGGTGGGAATGTAAATTGTTATAGCCACTGTGGAAAACAGTATGCAGTTAAAAAAAAAAAGAAATACCATGTGATCCAGTAATTTCACTAATTGGTATTTACCCAAAGACAATGAAAACACTAATTTGAAAAGCTATATGAACCCCTATGTTTATTGCAGGTTTATTTATATTAAACAAGATATGGAAGCAATCTAAGTGTCTGTCAATTTACAAATGGATAACAAAAAATAGTGTATATGTATGCAATGGAAAGTTATGCAGCCATGAAGTAAAGAATGAGATCTTGCTATTTGCAACCACATGAATGGACCCACAGAGTATTATGGTAAGTGAAATAAGTCAGACTGTGAAAGACAAATACCATATGATTTCACTCATATGTGGAATCTAAATAACAAATCAAATGAATAAACAAAAGAAGGAGAATCAGACATATAAATACAGAGAACAAAATGAAGGTTGCCAGAGGGAAGGGAGTTCAGGAATGGGCAAAACCGGTGAAGGGGAATGGGAGATACAGGCTTTCAGTTATGGAATGAATAAGTCACAGGGATAAAAGGTATAGCATAGGGAATATAGTAAATGATATTGTAATAGCATTGTATGGGGACAGATGGTAGCTACGCTTTTGATGAGCGTAGCATGATGTATAGAGAAGTTGAATCACTATGTTGTATACCTGAAACTAATCTAATGTGTGTCAACTATACTCAAATGAAAGAAATTAATTAAAAAATAAAAATCCAGTGGTGTCTATTGTATACTTGGTAAAAATTTTAAAAAGTAATTTTGCTCCTTTACATTTTGACAAGTCTCTTTTGATATAGCTACATAAAAGTACCTTTCAAAGCTATTACTCCCCTGCTTTTATCCCTCCCCAGTGGCCTGAGCTAGAACTTACGTGCTCCTGTGTACTTCCCAATATGACTCCTGCAACCCTTTCTTGTATCAGTTTACTCCTTGGTGGGGGCATATATATAGAGCCAAAACGATGAGATCTATATCTGTGAGGAAAGATCAGTCAGAGTGCAGCCAATACTATGTTTCAGAGTCATGATTTTGCTTCCTACCCTAGCTGCATATCACTTGGCACTGCTTTCTATCCTACAGACTAGAATTCCCAACACATTTAAATATGGCTATGAGAAAAATGAAAATGTTAGGCTGGGAAGGCAGAATAAATAGCTACCTATTATGCTAGTTGTTAGAAAATCTAAAATGAAAAGACATCAAAGGAAAAGGCCCATTTTTATTTGTTTGTTTAGAAGTTGTAAGAGTCAATATTTTTATTATTACCATTAACAGATGAAGGGACTGGAGACTAAAAGATAACTAAGGTTAGAGAATCATAATACATTCTGTTTCAGAGGTGCCTCAGTTGGTTAAGCATCTGACTCTTTTTTTTTTAAGATTTTTGATTTATTTATTTGACAGAGATAGATAGCCAGCGAGAGAGGGAACACAAGCAGGGGGAGTGGGAGAGGAAGAAGCAGGCTTCCAGCGGAGGAGCCTGATGTGGGACTCGATCCCAGAACACCGGGATCACGCCCTGAGCCGAAGGCAGACGCCTAACAACTGCGCTACCCAGGCGCCCCAAGCATCTGACTCTTGATTTCAGTTCAGGTCATGATCTCAGGGTTGTGGGATTGAACCCAGTGTTGGGCTTCATGCTCAGTGTGCATACTGCTTGAGATCCTCCCTTTCCCTCTGCCCTCCTCACCCCGACCAGCTCACGCTCTCTCTCTCTCTAAAATAAATAAAATCTTTTAAAAAAAATTCAAATCCACTTATTATGTGCCAGCTACTGCTCTAATATACCTTAGGTGTATTGATTCATTTAATTTTCATTACAGCCCTATGAAGTATTATCATATGCTCATTTATGGATGAAAAAACTGAGTATAGACTGTATTAGTTTTCTAGGGCTGTCATAACAAATTATGACAAACATGGTGGCATAAAACAAATAAAATTTATTCTCAAATGATTGTAGAGGGCAGAAGTGTGAAATTATGATACCTAGGGGCCATGCTCCCTTCAGAGGCTTAAGGGAAGATACCAAAGCATACCTCTTCCAGCTTCCAATGACTGCCTTTATCCCTTGGCTTGTTAGCTGCATCACATCACCCCAGACAAGACTCATTTTTAGATCTCTTTGGAGTTCTTTTGTCACGCTTATTTTTTTTTAAGATTTTATTTATTTATTTGACACAGAGAGAGACAGCCAGCGAGAGGGGGAGCACAAGCAGGGGGAGTGGGAGTGGAAGAAGCAGGTTCCCAGCTGAGGAGCCTGATGTGGGGCTCGATCCCAGGACTCTGGGATCACGCCCCAAGCCGAAGGCAGACGCTAAATGACTGAGCCACCCAGGTGCCCCTTGTCACGCTTATTGAGATATAATTTACATACAATAAGAATCACTCTTTATAAATATACGGGTTGATGAGTTTTGACAAATGTATACAGTGATGTAAATATCACCAACCATCAAGATAAAGAATATTTACATTATCCTCAAAATATCCGTCTTCCCTATTTACAAGCTGTCTTCTCACTTTTCACCTTGGTAACCAGTTATCTGTTTTCTCTTCATACAGTTTTACCTTCCTCAGAATGTCTTATAAATTGAATCGTAACGCTTTGTATCTGGCTTCTTTCACTTAGTAATATGTATTTAAGATTCATCCATTTCAGTGTATATATGAATAGTTTATTTTTACTGCTGAGTAGTATTCTATATTATAGATGTACCCCAATTTGCTTATTTATTCACAAATAAATGAGCATTTGGGTTGTTTCCAGTTTGGGGCTATTATGAATCAAACTAAGAATATCCATGTACAGGCCTTCACAGAAATGTATGTTTTTATTTCTCTTGGGTAAATACGTGGGAGTGGATTGCTGGGCTGTATGGTAATTGTATGTTTAACTTTATAAGAAACTGCTAAACTGTTTTGCAAAGCGGTTCTACCATTTTGCATCCCCATCAGTGATCCAGGAGAGTTCCAGTCACTCTACATTCTCACCATCACTTGGTGTTGTCAGGGATTTTAAACCATTTTATTGTGTATGATGTGGTATCTCCTTGTGGTTTTACTTTGCACTTATATAATGATTAATAATAAGCATCTTTTCATGTGCTTGTTTGACATCTATCTTCTTTTATGAAGTGTCTTGGTCTACCTATTTTTTATTGAGTCTTTTGTCTCATTATTGAGTTGTAAGAGATCATTAAATGTCTAGATACAAGTCTATTTGTCTTTAAGCAAATATGATTCCTTTCCAGGGAGCAAAATTAGGATCAATGGGAGAGAATTACCAGGAGGCATATTTCTGCTTAATATGAAGAAGATATGTCTAACAATCAGAATTATCTGACAATAGAATGGGCTGCCCCAAGAGTTAAATTTCCCATTACTTCAGGTATTCAAACAAAAACTGGATGAACAATTATTAACAATAGTGCAAAGCAGATTTATACATTTATACATCATGATGACTGTTGATCCAAATGCCATCGAAGGACTTTTACAAATCTAAAACTTAATATTAAAATAAATCAAGCCAACATCATATTAATGAGGTAGAGAATTTCTTGGTTGCGTCAAAAAAAATGAAATACATTCTGAGGGAACCAAGCTGGGATTGTGATAACCCCAGCCACTTTCCCAGTCAGTGAAAAATCCCTAGCTACTATGTAGAAAGTAGAGATTCTCTGTTCTGCTTTGGTGTCCACCGTGAGTATCCCTGACAACATGGGTGCATTGGGCTATACTTAATCCAAATGATACATACAGAATGGTGGCATCTCAACTATACATTTTTTTTCAGATTTTATTTATTTATTTGACAGAGGTAGAGACAGCCAGTGAGAGAGGGAACACAAGCAGGGGGAGTGGGAGAGGAAGAAGCAGGCTCCTAGCAGAGGAGCCTGATGTGGGGCTCGATCCCATAATGCCGGGATCACGCCCTGAGCCGAAGGCAGACACTTAACCGCTGTGCCACCCAGGCGCCCCTCAACTATACATTTTAAACCAGGAAAGTAGCCAAAGTTTATTCCCTAAGTGATGCTGCCCTGTGTACTTATTTATTTCCACAGTCAATGAATCAATGAAATGTTAAGTAAACATTTTCAAAAAGAACACCGGAAACAAACCACTTTCCTCTTTTTGAACAAAGCCATAGTGTGTCTACCCCTGAAGTCCATGTAGTTTTTACCACCATATCTCAGAAAACAAATCGCTAAGACTTAAGAGGAAGGAAAGGAGAGGAAGAAAACTGATGTCAATTAAGTCCTAAGAGTATGTGAGATACTTTTACATTTAAGTCAATTAGTTCTCACAACTTTGTCAAGCAAACTGATAAGGTTGTTTTTGTTGTGTATGTATACATACATCATGAGATCAGCAAAGTTAACCAGATACTCAAGGACACATAGTTATTAAGTGGCAGATCTGGAGTTCAAACCCAAATCATCTGAATCCAAATCCATTGTATTTTGCATGGCATTTCAATGCTCAAAACAGACCCAAAAGAAAGGCCTCTTCAGCATGGAAAAACAGAGGGGCTATAATCCAAGTTTATAAACACATGTAGGCTATATATTTTGTTAGCGTTGTGTTGTTTACCAAATTCCAATATTCTGGGACTAGAAATCTCTTTGAAGCTGAAAAAATACTGAGATAGACAACTAAAATGAAGTCCTGCTTTGCACAGAGGCTGGCAAACTTATAAGACTCATTACCTCCCAGAATTGGTATAGACTGAAGATATAACCAGCGTCATAAAAGGTTTATATAGATTGATAGGTGGCAGATGCCTAATGGATAATTAAGGGAATATAGGATATTTAAGAGACAACCCTAACTTTTGAAATTGATATCAATAAGGAAAATCATGCTCTTTTAAAATGTGATGCCATATGTTGGCACTAGAATTTGATACTACCATCAGAGAGACTCCTAAGGAGTAGCTGGCTAAACCTTGAAAACAACTCTTGGGGCGCCCAGGTGGCTCAGTCAGTTGAGTGTCCGGCTCTTGGTTTTGGCTTGGGTCAGGGTCTCGGGGTTGTGGGATCGAACCCGGTGGCTGCGCTCAGCACTGAATCTGCTTGGGATTCTTTCTTTCCTCTCCCTCTGCCCCTCTCCCTGCTCATGCTCGCTCTCCCTCTTCCTCTCACTCTCTACCCCTCTCTCTCTCTCTCTCTCAAATAAATAAATAAAATATTTAAAAAAGGAAAACAACTCAAGAAAATCTCATATTCTCCTGGGGCAAGGGGTAGCTAAATAATGGAACAACTCTTGGACAATTCCTGTGTTCTCATGAATTATCCTTAGCTCTTTGGCTACAATCTGTGGGCCTCTAACCCCATTCTCTCCAAATACTCCTTCAAATAGCTGAGAGAGAATGTTCAGCTCTTTGCTCAAGTTTTTGAGGCAGTGAAAGTAAATTAAGGCAGTGAACTCAAACATTAGAATCAAAACCTCATTGATAGGCGTCTCCCACTAAAGAGAGAGAGGTGACTCTCTCGCTGACAAATTTCCCCCTGATAATGATCTGGGAATTTCGATCTTGGGCCAAAATGGAGCTTTTAGTGAGGATTCTTTCAATTGCTAAAGCTACAGCTGATGTTTCTATTTGAATGGCGGTATGTAGTTGAAAGGTACACCCTTCTCCCCATTACCCAACTCTACCAACTCAAATGCTTTTAGTCATCTATTGATATAAAAGATATTATAGAATATAGTATATTTTTAAATGAAGCATAGTTTTCAATAACAGCTTTTAAAGAAAAGAGGTATGTTGAATAATGGCCACAATAACAGCCTTCGTATTTACTTGTCTAAATATATATAGTAAAATTTCATTATATTCCTCTTTTCCCCATTTTGGTGCTCATTTTGCTGCATTTAGAGCAGCTTATGTGCTGCATTCATTCTTATTCACACAAAAAAGTGTATGCATATGCATACACACACACACACACACACACACACACACATATACACACACACAAAATCACTTTTTCCATTAGTCCCTGGGAGCAACAGATAGAAAGGCAACCTGCTGGCAAAAGATGTCGCTAATAACAACTTTATGCTACTTCCACCATGTGGTTTCAGATTCCATAATTTTTATCAAGGTGTTTATGAATTATTATTTCAGGAGAAAAGTTCAAGTAGCTTTCTCATTTCAGAAGCTATTTCCATAATGGGATATTCACAGTGCAACACAGTGACTAAATTCAGAAAAACCGTATGCCGAAGGATTTTTCTTTGGCAGTTGGTCATGTTCCTTATGGCTGATTTTTTCTTCTGTAAACCTTTGCACATGTGGAAGGGAAAAAAAAAAACACTTGAAAAGTTTTTGGCTTTCATGTAGTAATCACAGTTCCAGCAGCTTCCAATGCGCCATGCTGTGATCACTACCAGATAAGCAAAAGACTCTACTGTGCCTGTTTGCTTTAAAAAGATGTTTTCATGTTTCATTCCAATGTCCATGAGTAGTGGCAGTTCGGGAATACTGTTCACAAGCTCTTTGATTTTTCTAGTGATCTGGAATCTCACTAGAGCATCACACTTAAAAAACTCATTGCCCCTACAGTTTATAAGAATAATTATAGGTACAAAATAATTAATTATAAAGAAATATGTTTCTTATTTTTTTAAAAAAAAATTTATTTGGTGAGTGAGAGAGAGCAAGCACAAGAGGGGGGAGAGGCAGAGGGAGAAGCAGACTCTCTGCTGAGCAGAGAGGCCAATGCGGGACTCAATCCTAGGACCCCAGCGTCATGACCTGAGCTGAAGGCAGATGCTTAACCGACTGAGCCACCCGGGCGTGCCTATGTTTCCCATCTTTTAAGGCAGAAAAAGAATAAATTTCCACACGTTTGGAATCATACCTTAGGAACATCAAATAAATAGGGAGAAACATAAAATTGAGAATCATGGGTCCCACCCATAATATGATAATACTCACTGCAGGATGAAATGTGGCAGAGATGTGGAAATTGCCTGCCAGGGATGTTGGAGAGGAGCTTCCCCCTTTGGATTGTGGGCTGAACAACGAAATGACGCCTAAAGTCCTGTTTACTGTGGTTCATCTGCCTGAGAATCACTTGGGGGAGTTGCTAGATTCTCGGACTCCATCTCAGGCTACTGATTCAGAATCTTTGGTGCAGAGCTTGGGGATCTGCATTCTAATAGCCTCCCAAGGTGATTTTAATGCACACTGAAATTTGGGAACCTGCTCCAAGGAAAAGTGCTTTGGCCTGGGAATGAGGAAGCCTGGATTCTGGTTCCATTGCTTCCATAACTTTGCTAGGTAACCCTAATCAAGTCACATACTCAATTATTTCTCTATAAAATGAGGAGGTTAAACTAGATAATCTCTATGTTCTCTGCGATTTTTTTCTTTTAAAATTGAAGTACAATTAACATAAATGTTATGTTAGTTTCAGGTGTATGTTCTCTAAGATTCTTATAAAATCTATAGTATAGTCCATAATCTACCAATCCAGTAATCGACTTTGACTTAGTCATTTAACCTCATGATCCCTCATTTTCTACCCATCTATAAAAAAAAGTACTCAGAACTTCTGTGAAACATTGGAATACAGGAATGGGAGTCAGCTGTTTTAAATTTTATGATTAAACCAGTCATTAATTTGTAGTATTAGCTGGAACAATTTAAAATCCCACACTTCCCATCTCAATCATTGGAAGAGAAATAAATACCCTTAAAACACTACCAGGTATAAAAGTTTAGTTTGCAACATTCGGGGGAACCAAATCGCAGAAATTTATTACCTTTGAAGAGCACAATAAAGTTATTTTCTCCTAATTTCTTTGCAACCAAAATTTCCATAATCCCATTCCATACTGAAAGACAGGAGTTAGACATGGAATCTAATTTACACATGGAATCTTTCCTGTGTGAATTTCATAAAATCAAAGAAACAAAACCATAGCAAGAGATAACACAAAGAAACAACTTTATTTTTTTATTTTTATTTAAAATCAATTAGTTAACATATAGTGTTTTTGAGGAATAAATGAGATAATACATGTAACATGTTTAATAAATTCATAATAAATTCTCAGCAAAAAAGATAACACAATCAATTTTTTTAATTTTCATTTTTATTTAAAATCAATTAATTAACATGTAGTGTATTATTAGTTTCAGGGGGTAGAATTTAGTGATTCATCAGTTACATATAACACCCAGTGCTCGTTACATCAAGTGCCCTCCTTAATGTCCATCACCCAGTTACCCTATCCCTCCACCTGCCCCCCTTCCAACAACCCTCAGTTTGTTTCCTATAGTTAAGAGTCTTTTATGGTTTGCCTCCGTCTTTGATTTTATCTTGTTTTATTCTTTCTTCCCTTCCCCTATAATCCAAGTTTATAAACACATGTAGGCTATATATTTTGTTAACATTGTGTTGTTTACCAAATGTTTGTCCGATTTTTTTCTTAAGTTCCACATATGAGTGAAATCATGTGGTATTTGTCTTTCTCTGACTTATTTTGCTTAGCATAATATCCTCTAGTTCCATCCACATTGTTGCAAATGGCAAGATTTCATTCATTTTGATGGTTGAATAATATTCAACATATACATATATTTAACATATACATACTACTTCTTTATCCATTCATCAATCAATGAACACCTGAGTTGCTTACATAATTTGGCTATTATGAATAATGATGCTATAAACATAGGGACGTATGTGTCCCTTTAAATTAGTGTTTTTGTATTCTGTGGGTAAATACCCAGCGATGTGATTACTGGATCATAGAACAGTTCTGTTTTTTAATTTGAAGAATCTCCATACTATTCTCCACAGTGACTGCAACAGTTTACATTCACACCAACAATGCAAGAGGATTCCCCTTTCTCCACATCCTCACCAACACCTGTTGTTTATTGTGTCGTTCATTTTAGCCATTCTGACAAGTGTGGGGTGATATCTCATTATAGTTTTGATTTGCGTTTCCCTGATAAGTGATATTGACCATCTTTTCATGTGTCTGTTGTCAATCTAGATATCTTCTTTGGAAAAATGCCTATTCATGTTTTCTGCCCATTTTCTAATTGGATTAATTGTTTTTTGGTGTCGAGTTTTATAAGTTCTTTATATATTTTGGGTACTAACCCTTTAGTACATATGCCATTTGCAAATACCTTCTTCCATTCTCTAGGTTGCCTTTTAGTTTTGTTGTTTCCTTCACTGTGCAGAAGCTTTTATTTTGATGAAGTCCCAATAGTTTATTTTTGCTTTTGTTTCCCTTGCCTTAGGAGACATATCTAGGAAGAAGTTGCTATGGCCAATGTCAAAGAGGTTATTGCCTGTGTTCTCTTCTAAGATTTTGATGGATTCCTATCTCACATTTAGGTCTTTCATCCATTTTGAGTTTATTTTTGTGTATGATGTTAAGAACGTGGTTCATTTTCATTCTTTTGCATGATGCTCTCCAGTATTCCCAGCACCTTTTGTTGAAGAGACTGTCTTTTTCCCATTAGATATTCTTTCCTGCTTTGTTGAAAAGTAATTGACCATATATTTACGATTCATTTATGGGTTTTCTATTCTGTTCCATTGATCTATGTGTCTATTTTTGGGTCACCATCATATTGTTTTGATTACTATAGCCTTCTAATATAACTTGAAGTCTGGAATTGTGATGCCTCCAGCTTTGCTTTTCTTTTTTAAGGGTGCTTTTAGCTATTTGGGGACTTTTTTGGTTCCATACAAATTTTAGGATGGTTTATTCTAGCTCTATGAAAAATGCTATTGGTATTTAGGTAGGGATTGCATTAAATATGTAGATTGCTTTGGGTAGTATATGCATTTTAACAATATTTTTTATTGCGATTCATGGGCATGGAATGTCTTTCCATTTCTTTGTGTCCTCTTCAATTTCTTTCACCAGCATTATAGTTTTCCGGGTACAGGTCTTTCACCTCTTTGGTTAGGTTTATTCCTAGGTATCTTATGGTTTTTGGTACAATTGTAAATGGGAATGATTCCTTAATTTCTCTCTCTGATGCTTCATTATTGGTGTATGGAAATGCAACAGATTTGTGTAGGTTGATTTTGTATCCAGTGACTTTACTGAAATCATATATCAGTATAGTTTTTTGGTGGAGTCTTTGATGTTTTCTGTATAGAGTATCATGTCATATGCAAATAGTGAAAGTTTTACTTCTTTCTTGCCAACTTGGATGCCTTTTATTTCTTTTTGTTGTCAGATTGCTGTGGCTAGGACTTCAGATACTATTTTAAATAACAGTGATGAGAGTGGACATCCTTGTGTTGTTCCTGAATGTAGAGGAACATACAGGAAAGCTCTTAGTCTTTCCCCATTGAGTTATGTTAGCTGTAGGTTTTTCATAAGATGGCCTTTATTATGTTGAGGTATGTTCCATGTAAACATACTTTGTTGTGGGTTTTTATCATGAATGGATGTTGTACTTTGTCATTTTTTTATTTTTGGGGCACCTAGGTGGCTCAGCCATTGAGCATCTGCCTTCAGCTCAGGTCATGATCCCAGGGTCCTGGGATTGAGCCCCGCACTGGGCTCCCTGCTTGGTGGGAAGCCTGCTTCTCCCTCTCACACTCCCCTTGCTTGTGTGCCCTCTCTCGCTGTCCCTCTCTCTCTTTGTCAAATAAATAAATAAATCTTTAAAAAAAAATTTTCTGCATCTATTGAAATGATCATATGGTTCTTATCGTTTATTATTTTTTAAAGATTTATTTATTTATTTTTAGAGAGAGAGAGAACAAGCAGGAGGAGGGGCAGAGGGAGAGGGAGAGGAGAATCCCAAGCAGACTCTCTGCTGAGTGCTTAGCCCAGTGTGGGGCTCAATCTCACAACCCTGAGATCTTGACCTGAGCAGAAATCAGGAGTCCAAAGCTTAACCAACTGAGCCACCCAGGTGCCCCTTATCCTTTCTCTTATTAATATGGTGTATAACATTGATTGATTTGTGAATATTAGACCACTCTTGCATCATGTGAATACATCCCACTTAATTCTGGTGAATGATTTTTTTTAATGTATTGTTGGATTCAGTTTACTAGTATTTTGTTGAGGAAGTTTGCATGCATGTTCATCAGAGATATTGTCCTGTAGTTCTCTTCTTTTGTACTGTCTTTTCCTGGTTTTGGTATCAGGATAGTGCTGGCTTCATAGAATGAATTTGAAAGATTTCCTTCCTATTCTGTTTTTTTTAAATAGTTTGAGAAGAATAGGTATTAAGTCTTCTTTAAATGTTTGGTAGAATTTGCCTGTGAAGCCATGTAGTCCTGGACTTTTGTTTGTTGGGAGGTTTTTGGTTACTGATTCAATTTCTTTGCTGGTTATTGGTATGTTCAAGTTTTCTATTTCTTCCTGTTTCAGTTGTGGTAGTTAATATGTTTTTAGGAATTTATCCATTTCTTCCAGGTTGTACAATGTATTCACATAATTATTTCTCTGGTCTTAGTTATGCTTTCTCCTCCCTCATTTGTGATTTTATTTACTTGAGTCCCTTCTCTTTTCTTTTTGATAAGTCTAGCTTAGAAGATTATCAGTTTTATTAACTTTTTCAGTGAACCGGATCCTGTTTTCATTGATCTATTCTATGGTTTTGGGGTTGGTTTTTTTTTGTTTGTTTGTTTGTTTGTTTATCATTTATTTCTACTTTACTCTTTACCTTCTTTCTGCTGGCTTTAGGCTTTGTTTTTTTGTTCTTTTTCTGTTTTCTTTAGGTGAAAGCTTAGGTTGTTCATTTGAGGTTTTTCTTGCATCTGGAGTTAGGCCTGTTTGGGTATTCATGTCCCTCTTGCGATCACTTTTCCTGCATCCCAAAGGTTTTGAGCCATCACGTTTTAATTTTCCTATGAATTTTTTAAATTTCTGCTTTGATTTCCCGGTTGACCCATTCATTGTTTAGTAGCATGTTGTTTGAACCTCCATGTATTTGTGGTCTTTCCACATTTTTTCTTGTGGTTGACTTCTAGTTTCATACTATTGCGGTCAGAAAAGGTGCATGATATGACTTCAGTCTTTTTGTATTTATTGAGGCCTGATTTGTGACCTAGTATGTGATTTATTCTGTAAAATGACCCATGTGCACTTGAAAAGAATGTGTATTCTGCTCTTTCATGATGGAATGTTCTGCATATATCTGTTAACTCCATCTGGTCTAGTGTGCCATTCAAAGCCATTGTTTCCTTCTTTATTTCCTGTTTAGATGATCTGTCCGTTGATGTAACTGGGAGGTTAAGTCCACCACTATATTTGTATTATAATCAATTAGTTCCTTTAAGTTTTTGTTGTTTTATTTATTTGGGTGCTCTCATATGGGTGCATAAATATTTACAATTGTTAGATCTTCTTGTTGGATTGTTCCCTTTATTATGATATAGTGCCCTTTTTTGTCTCTTTTTCCAATCTATTTTATTTTTTTTTTAAGATTTTATTTGTTTATTTGACAGAGAAAGACAGCCAGCAAGAGAGGGAGCACAAGCAGGGGGAGTGGGAGAGGAAGAAGCAGGCTCCTAGCAGAGAAGCCTGATATGGGGCTCAATCCCAGAACGCCGGGATCACACCCTGAGCCGAAGGCAGACGCTTAATGACTGCACCACCCAGGCACCCCTTTTTCCAATCTATTTTAAAGTCTGGTTTATTTGATATATCTATTACTACTCTAGCTTTCTTTTGACATCCATTTGCATGATAAATGTTTCTCTATCCCTCACTTTAAATCTGCAGGTGTCTTTAGGTCTACAATGAGTCTCTTGTAGACAACATATAGATGGGTCTTGTTTTTTCTTCTATTCTGACACCCTATGTCTTTTTATTCAGCATTTAGTCCATTTACAAGTAATTATTGGTAGATATGTATTTAGTGCCATTTTATTACCTGTTTTGTCATTGATTCTGGTGATTTCTCTGATCCTTTCTTGTCTTTGTCACTTTTGGTTTCTCCTTTGCCTTTAAAGAGTCCCTTTCAATATTTCTTTCAGGGCAGATTTAAGGTCACATTCCTTTAGGGTTTTTTTTTTTTTTTTTTTTTTTTTGTGAAACTCTTTATCTCTCCTTCTATTCTGAATGATAGCCTTGCTGGATAGAGTATTCTTGGTTGCAGATTTTTCCCATTTGGTACTTTGAACATATCATGCCACTCCTTTTTGGCTTTCCAAGTTTCTGTTCAGAAGTCTCCAGCTAGGCTTATAGGTCTTCCCTTGTCAGTTAAGGGCTTCTTTTGTCTTGTTGCTTTTAAGATTTTTTCTTTATTGCTATATTTTGCAAATTTAATTACAATATGTCTTGATGTTGGCCTGCTTTTATTGATTTGATGGGAGTTCTTTGTGCCTCCTAAATCTGGATATCTGTTTCTTCTCCAGATTTGGGAAGTTTTCAGCTATTATTTCCTCAAATGAATTTTCTGCCCCCTTTTCTGTCTCTTCTTCTTCTGGGAGTCCTATAATATGAATGTTATTATGTTTGATGGAGTCACTGAATTCCCTAAGTCTATTCTCATGTTATACAAGTCTTCCTGTCTTGTGTTCAGCTTCATTATTTCCATTATATTGTTCTATGCTGCATCATTCCTCTACTTCTTCCATCCTACTGTTCATTGTATCAAGCCTGTTAACAATCTCATTTATTGTATGCTTCATCTTTGATTGATTCTTTTTTAACTCGTTGATCTCTGTGCTAAAGATCTCATGGATGTCTTCTATTCTTTTTTCAAGCCCAGTGAGCATCCTTATGATTGTTGCTTTAAATTCTCCATCAGGCATGTTACTTACATCTGTTTCACTTACATCTCTGGCCATGGCCTTATATTGTTCTTTCATTTAGGATACCTTCCTCTGTCTTGGCATTCTGTCTAAGTCTCTGCCTTCTTCTGTGTGTTAGAAAAGCCAGTTACGTCTCCTGCTCCTGAAAGTAATGGCCTTATGAAGAGGAGGTCATGTAATGCAAAGGGCCTGTAATGCATTCAGGGAGTGTCTCTAGTGTGTGCTGCTTGTACTCTGCTGTTGTGTTTTGTCTGCACTTCCTTCAAGCCGATCTGCCGATGCTCTCCTTGCCTGCTGTGGGCAGTGTTTGGTCCCTAGTCTGAATGTGGTGAGTTTTAACTAGATGTGCTGTGGTCTGCTTATGAAATGAAACCTGACACCCCTTCCACCAGAACTGAGGTTCTGCAGAACTCTCTGGTTGGGACAGGTGGTGTGGGCAGGAATTTGTTCTGGTCTTCTGGGAAGGGGCCCATTCTGCTAGGACTGAGGCAAGTGTGACTGAGAAAGGCAGTCCCATCAGAGTGCAAGGGTAAGGGACTTGGTGTAAGTATGTTAGGCAGCCAGTGTCAGTTCTGCACTGCTTCTGTACATGGCTTTGTGTTTATGCCGAGGAGAGAAGGAGGGAAATGCCACCACCCAGCTCCTTTGTTCCTGGGGAGAGGTCTTGCAAACACTTTCTCCCAGGGATGTGTTCCGAGTAGAGTAAATAATCTCCCCCTTGTGTGTCCCAGGTGTTCTTCAGATCACTGTTTCCATGCTGTCTATCCCCAGTTTGTGTGCCTACCTTCTCTCCAAGAGCAGCACTTGTCCTTCAGGCTCTATCCCAGTCAAGCCTGCTGACCTTTAAAGCTCTAGGCTGCCTCTCTCTCTCTCTCTTTGACAATATATATATTGAGAGCACAAGGAGGGAGAGCTTCAGGCAGAAGGAGAAGCAGACTCCCTGCTGAGCAAGGAGCCCGATGTGGAACTCGATCCCAGGACCCTGGGATCATGACCTGATGAAGGCAGACACTTAAATGACTGAGCCACCCAGGTGTCCCTAAGCCCTACTGGTTGCATGAACTCACGAAATTCAGCCCCTCTCATTTTCCAACTCAGTGGCTTTGGGGAAACCTCCTTTTGCATTCCCCTGTGTGCTTCTCTTTCTCCCTCTCTCCATCTCTCTCTCCCTTCTCCATGACCATATCTCCCTCCCCTCCACAGCACCTACAATCCTTTTTCCCCTAAACCACATCTCCACACTTACCACCTTCCTTGATGTGGCCTCTTCTCTCCCTATAGTTGTGTAGTTTGTTCTGTCAGTCTTCTGGTCTATTTCTGGGATATTTACGATGACTTGATAGTTACTTAGTTGTGTTCATGGGTTGAAATGAGCTTAGAGTCCTCCTACTCCACCACTGTCTTCCCTCTTCCCCACACCTAGGTACCTTAATTGAATCTGTGAAATGTGTGTTGGAGAAGGTGATGTCCGAGGTCCCCTCCAACCAAAGTCTTGCTCACTGTACCACCCCAACACTGATCACAGGACTCAGGGTGCCACAACCCAGTGAGTGGCCACGTGGAACCTTCTGGTGTCCAGCCACAGAACAGGTGTGGGAGGGTGCATGGGTGGGGCAGCAGGAGGAAGGCATCAGTGGATAGGTGGGTGGGAGGTCGGTGGGTTCAGTGTGAGCAGGATCCCCATGCTCCCCTCATGTGAGTGATCCTCTTGTGGTTCTGCCCTGCAATGCCTGGGCATGCCTGTCCTGAATATCATCTGAGTGGCCCTGTGGAACATTATGGTTCCCCTACACCAGAAAAAAACATTTTTTTAATGGCAGTTTGACATTCTCTGCCAAAAGGCCTATGTTTGGGCCTAGCAATCCCACTTTAAGGAATTGACCCTATAGATTAAGTAAGTGTGCCAATGACATATATGCAAAGTTCTTTATTACAGCATTGTTTGTAGTAGCAAGAGAAGAGGAAAAAATAAATTTTCATCAGAAACACTTTGGTTAAATTATGGCACATTGATGCAATGAAAACCCATGCAACATTTTTAAAGAGAATGAGGGAGCTTACTCTTTGCAAGTTATATTAAATAGAATGATCTCCAAATTATAGAAAAATGAAAAAGAAATTGGGACAAAACTGTATATAGAATACTACTATTTGTGTGGAAAAAATGCAGTTTCAGTACTTTTATATGTATAAAATTTAAAAGGGTACAGAATGAAGTCATGAAACTAACTTTTGTTGCTTCCAGGAAGGAAACTTGGTGGCTGAGGAAAAGGGATGGAAGGGAAACTTTTCCCTGTGTACTATTTTATGCCTTCAAATTTTGAATGTTGTGAATGCATTACCTTTCAAAAGAAATATGATGAAAAAATTTTTAAATATTACAAAAATTCCATATTTATATTGTGTTCATATATTCATAGAAACACATAAAAATCAGAAGATCTGTAATGATACACACCAAACAGCAAACAGGTATTAATGCCCTAGGAGGGGGAGGTGGGAGCCTAGATAAATGTGTGTGGTAGATTTTACTTTTTAATTTAAATTGCTTGAATTTGAAAATGAGATTTCATAATTACACAAATGAAGCACATAGAAAAGGACTTGCACCATAAGACTAGGAGCACTGGGCCAAGAGAGTAGAGCTTTTTCAATTCGGCCATATATGTATAAGGCACTCAGCCCTATTGATGTGGTCTTGAGTCATTCCCTTGAGTCTTTCTGATGAATTGAGGTAATAACACCTTGCCACACAAGAACTCACAGTGAAACAGTAACATGACCATCAGTCTTATAATGGCCTCTGTGGAGAATAGTGAAATTTCTGATATCGGAAGAGCTATCCAAGAGGCAAAGAGTATAAAAAGATAAGCAGTGGAAGCAACTTTTACAACTATCGCAGATACAACTCACATTTCAAAAGTATATAATGTGAAGACGTCGTCATGTTTTATTAGTTTAACAAAGTTGAAAGTGACTGCTCTGTACATAATGACCTTAACAATGTTGATGCTCTAAGTGAAAGTTCAGTCATCTTTATACTAAGTTTTTAATGTAAAATTAGGACTGCAGATTTTTCCCCTACCAGCCTTCGTCCCGGGATGTGACTCTAACCAGATGCAGTTATGCAGTCATGTGGAACCTTGCTTTCTAGTGCTGGAAAAGATGTCTCTAATTACTGGCTTCAATAAATATGAATTCAGATTGCTTGCAAAAAAATGAATATGTAGTCTTTGAGGCTACTGAAAAGAACTTGTGATTTATAGTCAGTAATCCTGTGTTTAAGACCTGGATACATTATATGGTAACTGTATCACTTTGGATAATCAGCTATTCCCAATAGTTGATCAACTGTTATTATTGATCTCACAAAGTTATTGAAACAATAAAATGAGATAATATTATGAAATCATGTTATAAACTCGATAGTGTTGTGCAAATACTATCATTATCATCTTTTTGTACCTACAATGGCAGAGATAATGATAAGTGGCTATGGTAGCTTCCCTCACATTGTTATTAAGAACATTTCCCCTTTAGTTTTAGAATCACATGGTAGCTCTTAAAACATACAACTTCCAGAAGGTCTCACTGAAAATTTGGCACTGTAACATTTCTGTCACTTCATGGGGAAAAGGTAAGAATTAACATTTTATAATAATACTAGAAAATACTTGGTAATAAGAAAACAAAACAGAAACTTGTTGTTTAGTTTATATCTTTCTCAACTTCTAGAAATGGACAAAAAAGATAGTATAAACACTGATTTTTTTCTCTTAAATTTCAGTTATCTACCTCATATTCTACCATACCATCTTTGTGTTCTTTACCTGGACCTACTGGAAGTCTATATTTACACTCCCACAACAGCCAAATCAGAAGGTAAGAATACTGGTAAGAATCCTAGGAAGTAAGAATACTTCCTAAAGGTTAAAGAGACAGGAAAGCAAAAATGCAAAAGAAGAAGAAGAAGAAGAAGAAGAAGAGGAGGAGGAGAAAGAGAAAAGAAGCAAATAACCTTCATCTACAGAGGAGAGATTCAGGGTAATCTTTAAAAAGGCCTCTTAGTGATAAAGGTAAATTAAGGGTAGGATAGTCTATAGAAGGATAGTCTATTGCAAAATTACTGGCCATAGATACTTTGAAGACTAAGAAACCACTGTTTGAATTAGTGATATAATTATTTTTTAAATGTTTATTTCTATTCTATTTAGTTAAAATATATTATTAGCTTCAGGAGTAAAATTTAGTGATTCAGCAATAGCATATATCACCCAGTGCTCATTATATCAAGTGCCCTCCTTAAGGCCCATCACCCAATTACCCCATCCCCCACCAACCTCCCCTCCAGCAACCCTCAGTTTGTTTCCCATAGTTAAGAGTCTCTTATGGTTTGTCTTCTCTCTATTTTTATTTTCCCTTCCCTTACCCTATTTTCATCAGTTTTGTTTCTTAAATTCCACATATGAGTGAAATCATATGGTATTTATCCTACACTGACTGACTTATTTTCCTTAGCATAATACCCTCTGGCTCCATCCACATCATTGCAAATGGTAAGATTTCATTCTTTACGATGGCTGATGGCTGAGTAATATTCATATATATATATATATATATATATATATATAATATTCATATATATATATATATATATACATATACACACACACACACACACACACACCACATCTTCTTTATCCATTCATCTATCAATGGACATCTGGGTTCTTTCCATATTTTGGCTATTGGGGGCACTACTGCTATAAACATTGGGGTATACATGCCCCTTCGAATCAATATTTTTGTATCCTTTCGATAAATACCTAGTAGTACAATTGCTGGGTAGCAGGGTAGTTCTATTTTTAACTTTTTGAGGGCCCTCCATACTGTTTTCCAGAGTAGCTGCACCAGTGTGCATTCCTCCAACAGTGTAAGAAATTTCCCCTTTCTCCGCATCTTCACCAGCATCTGTTGTTTCTTGTGTTGTTGATTTTAGCCATTCTAAGGTGATATCTCATTGTGGTTTTGATTTGTATTTCCCTGATGCTGAGTGATGTTCAGAATTTTTTCATGATAGTCATTTGTATGTCTTCTTTGGAGAAATATCTGTTCATGTCTTCTGCTCATTTTTCTTGACTGGACTATTTGTTTTTTGGGTGTCGAGTTTGATAATTTCTTTATAGATTTTGGATACTAACCCTTTATCTGAGATTTCATTTGTGAAAGTCTTCTCCCATTCTGTCTGTTGTCTTTAGTTTTATTGATTGTTTCCTTTGCTGTACAAAAGCTTTTTATCTTTATGAAATCCCAATAGTTTAGTTTTGCTTTTGTTTCCTTTGTCTTTGGAGACCTGTCTAATAAGAATTTGCTGCGGCCAAGGTCAAAAAAGTTGCTGCCTGTGTTCCCTAGAATTTTGATGGATTCCTGTCTCACATTTAGGTCTTTCATCCATTTTGAGTCTATTTTTGTGTAATGCCGACATTGGTAAGACAGCGGTACAGTCTCATTCTTCTTGGCTAGCCAATTTTCCTTACAGCATTTGTTGAAGACACTCTATTTTCCATTGGATGTTCTTTCCTGCTTTGTCAAAGATTAGTTGGCCATACAGTTGAGTGTCCATTTCTGGGTTCTCTATTCTGTTCCATTGATCTATGTGTCTGTTTTGTTCTAGTACCATACTGTCTTGATGATGACAGCTTTGTAATACAACCTGAAGTCTGGAATTGTGATGCTTCCAGCTTTGGTTTTCTTTTTCAACATTCCTTTGGTTATTTGCAGTCTTCTCTGGTTCCATACAAATCTTAAGATTCTTTGTTCTAGCTGTGTGAGAAATGCTGGCAGTATTTTGGTAGGTATTACACTGGATGTGCATATTGCTTTGCGTAACATACACATTTTAACAATATTTATTCTTCCAACCCATGAGCATGGAATGTTTTTCCATTTTTTTGTGTGTGTGTCTTCCTCAATTTCTTTCTTAACTGTTCTGTAGTTTTCAGAGTACAGATCTTTTATCTCTTTGGTTAGGTTAATTCCTAGGTATGTAATGGGTTTGGTGCAATTGTAAACGGGATCGATTCCTTGATTTTTCTGTCTGCTGTCTCATTGTTAGTGTATAGAAATGCAACAGACTTCTGTGGGTTGATTTTATGTCTTGCAACATTGCTGAATCCCTGTATCAGTTTTAGCAATTTTTGGGTAGAGTCTTTAGGATTCTTTAGATAGGCTATCATGTCATCTGTGAAGAGTGAAAGTTTGACTTCTTTGCAGATTTGGATGCCTTCTATTTCTTTTTGTTGTCTGATTGCTGAGGCTAGGACTTCCAGTATTATGTTGAACAAGAGTGGTCGGAGTGGACATCCCTGTCAGGATGTGAAGCTCTCTGTTTTTCCCCATTGAGGATGATATTTGCTGTGGGTCTTTTATATATGCCTTTATGATGTTGAGGTATGTTCCCTCTATCCCTACATTTTGGAGGGTTTTTATCAAGAGAGGATGCTGTATTTTGTCAAATGGTTTTTCTGCATCTATTGAGAGGATCATATGGGGTTCTTGTCCTTTCTTTTATTAATATGTTGTATTACAAATGATTGATTTGCGGATGTTGAACCACCCCTGCAGCCCAAGAATGAATTCCACTGGGTCATGGTGAATTATCCTTTTAATGTATTGTTGGATCCTATTAGCTAGTACCTTGGTGAGAATTTTCGCATCCATGTTCATCAGGGATATTGGTCTGTAATTCTTTTTGTTGGGGTCTTTGTCTGTTTTTTCCAATCAAGGTAATGCTGGCCTCATAGTTTGGAATTTTTATTTCATTACTATTTTTTGAAAAATTTCAGATGAATAGGTATTAATTCTTCTTTAAATGTTTGGTAGAATTCTCCTAGGAGGCCATCCAATCCTGGACTCTTCTTTGTTGGGAAATTTTTGATGACTGATATAACTTCTTCCCTGGTTATGAGTCTGTTCAGGTTTTCTATTTCTTCCTGTTTCAGTTTTGGTAGTTTGTATGTGTCTAGGAATGCATCCATATTTTCCAGATTGCCTAATTCATTGGCATATAATTGCTCATAATATTCTCTTATAATTGTTTCAATTTCTTATAATATTCTCTTATATTTGTTTGTATTTCTTCAGTGTTGGTTGTGATCTCTCCTCTTTCATTCGTGATTTCATTTATCTGGGTCCTTTCTCTTTTCTTTTTGATAAGTCTAGCTAAGGGTTTATCAATGTTATTAATTCTTTCAAAGAACCAGCTCCTGGTTTCATTGATCTGTTCTCCTTTTTTTTTTATTTCTACATCTTTGATTTCTGCTCTAATCTTTAGTATTTTTCTTCTCCTGCTGGATCTAGCTTTATTTGCTGTTCTTTTTCCAGCTCCTTTAAGTGTAAGCTTAGGTTGTATATGTGAGACTTTTCTTGAGAAAGGCCTGTATTGCTATATACTTCCCTATTAAGACCACCATTACTGCATCCCAAATGTTCTGAACTGTCACATTTTCATTTTCATTTGCTTCCATTTAATTATTTAATTGTTCTTTAATTTCCTGGTTGACCCATTCATTCCTTAGTAGGATGTTCCTTAACATCCATGTATTTGTGGTCCTTTGAAATTTCTTCTTGGGATTAACTTCAAGTTTCATAGCATTGTGGTCTGAAAATATGCGGGGTATGATCTCAATTTTTGTACCAGTTGAGACTTGATTTGTGACCCAGTATGTCATCTGTTCTGGAGAATGTTTCATGTGCACTCAAGAAAAATTTGTGTTCTGCTGCTTTAGGATGAAATGCTCTGAATATATGTGTGAAGTCTATCTGGATCAGTGTGTCATTCAAAGCCCTTGTTTCCTTGTAGATATGCTGCTTAAATGATCTGTCCATTGCTGTGAGTGGGGTGTTAATGTCCCCTACTATTATTATATTATTATAAATGTGTTTCTTTAATTTTGGTATTAATTGGCTTATATACCTGTCTGTTCCCAAGTTGGGGGCATAAATATTTGCAACTGTTAGATCTTTTTGTTGGATAGACCCTTTATGATATAGTGCCCTTCTTAATCTCTTACTACAGTCTTTGGTTAAAATCTAATTTGTCCGATATAAGGATGGCTACTCCAACTTTCTTTTGATGTTCATTAGCATGATAAATGGTTCTCCACACCCTCACTTTCAATCTGGAAGTGTCTTTGGGTCTAAAATAAGTCACTTGTAAGCAGCATATCGATGGGTCTTCTTTATTTTATGCATTCTGATACCTTATTTCTTTTGATTGGAGCATTGGGGCCATTTGCATTCAGAGTAATTATTGAAAGTATGAATTTAGTGTCATCGTATTTCCTGTAAAGTCACTGTTCCTGTAGATTGTCTCTGTTCCTTTCTGATCTCTGTTGCTTCTGGGCTCTCTCTGCTCAAAGGATCCCCTTTAATATTTCTTGAAGCACTGATTTGGTGTTCACAAATTCCTTTAGTTTTGGGGGTGCCTGGGTGGCTCAGTTGGTTAAGTGTCTACCTTCAGGTCTGGTCATGGTCCCATGTTCCTGCTATCAAGCCCTGCATCAGGCTACCTGATCAGCAGAGAGTCTGCTTCTTCCTCTCCCTCTGCCTCTCCCCCCCCACTCATGCACGCTCTCTCTCTCTAGTAAATAAATAAAATCTTTAAAAAATATATAAATTCCTTTAGTTTTTGTTTTTCCTGCAAAGTCTTTATCTCCCCTTCTATTCTGAATGACATTCTTGATGGATAAAGTATTTTTGGTTGCATATTTTTCCCATTTAGTACAATTGAATATGTCATGCCTGTCCTTTCTGGCCTGCCAAGTCTCTGTGGACAGTCTGCTGCCAGCCTTATGTGTCTACCCTTGTATGTTAACCACCACTTTTCCCAAGCCTCTTTCATGATTTTCTCTTTATCTTTGTAGTTTGTAAGCTTCACTATAATATGTTGAGGTGTTGACCTATTTTTATAGATTTTGAGGGGGGGTTCTCTGTGCCTGGACTTGAACGCCTGTTTCCTTCTGCAGTTTAGGGAAGTTCTCAGCTATAATTTGTTCCAATAAACCTTCTGCCCCTTTCTCCCATTCCTCATCTTCTAGCACTCTTATAATATGGATATTATTTCACTTTGTTGATTCACTGAGTTCCCTTAGTCTACCTTTATGATCTAATAAGTTTCTTTCCCTCTTCTTTGCAACTTCCTTATTTTCCATTATTTTATCTTCTATATAACTGATTACCTCTTCTGCTTTGTTCATTCTTGTTTTTATGGCCTCCACTTTGGACTGTATCTCGGTAATAGCATTTTTAATTTCAGCCTGACTAGATTTTAGTTCTTTTATCTCTATAGTAAGGGATTCTCTAGTATCTTCTATGCTTTTTTCAAGCCCAGCTAGTATCTTTATAATCGTTGTTTTTAATTCTAGTCAGACATCTTGCTTACATTGGTATTGATCCCTGGCAGTGAGTACCACCTCCTGTTCTTTCTTTTGGTGTAAATTTCTCCATCTTGTCATTTTTTCCAGGAACGAAAAGAAGAAAGAAAGAGAAAACAAAACAAAAAAAAAACTTAGATAAGATCCTGGATGTGTTTTGGTCCACTTTTTGAAAGAAACTAGATCCTAAAGTCAGAAAGAAAGAAAAACATTTATATATATAATGAAAGGAAACCAAAAATTATATATATCAGCTAGATTAAAAAAGAATTGAAAAAATTAAGAAAATAACTGAAAAAATAATACTTAAAGATTAAAAAATGAAAAAACAGTGAATGCTGTATACTGTTTTCCCTAAGAGCTGAAGCTTTCCAGCCCTCTATAAACAATAATTTTGGTGAGAGTGAGTTGTTTGTGCTGGTCTTCTGGGGGAGGGGCCTGTTGCACTGATTCTTAGGTGGACTTACCCTAGTAGAAAAGCACCTCCCTCGCGCAGAGAAGCAGGGTTTGGTGTAAGCAGCTCCAGATTCCACTAGGTGGCACTGTTTTGCTCCCTGAACGCTTCCAGGGCTCCTGGGTGGATTGACTATGGCTGTGCCCTGACTCCTACCCCAAAGCTGAAAATTCTTGCCCTCCACTCTTCAGTGAGCCCTCACAGAATAGCAATCAGTCATTCTTGTCTTCCGTTTTCCATCAGAACTGCGTTCACCTGGACTGTGAACAAGGGTTTTTATCTCAGTCACGCGACTGAGTTTCAAAACTCCAAATTTATGGCCTCCTGCAGCTCGGACCATTGCTATTCCTCCTGGGGGAGGGGGTGTCTCACCACGCTTCTGCCTTTTGCTGGATCCTTACAGGGAAAGGGGTTGAATGACTGTCCAGCGGTTTGCAGTTTATGGCAACACAGAGCACAAAGCTGGCACCTGCACTCCCTGTTCACAAACAGCTTTCCCATGCCTGGGAACTATGCCACAGTCAGGCATCACCCATTCTTCTTGTGACCCCAGAGATCCTCCGAACATGCTGTCACACCTAGGATTCTGCCTCACTTCACCACCTGAGCAACTTTAAGCCAGTCACATCCCCCTCTGTAGCAGACTTCTAAAAGTTATGATTTTGCACTCCACTGCTTTTTTTATTATGTTCAGTTAGCCAACATATAATACTTCATTAGTTTTTTGATGTAGTGTTCAACAATTCATTAGTTGCATATAACATCCAGTGTTTATCACCACACGAGCCCTCCTTAATACCCATCACCCGGTTATCCCATCACCCCACCCACCTCCCTTCTGTAACCCTCAGTTTGGTTCCTGGAGTCCAGAATCTCTCATGGTTTGTCTCCCTCTCTCATTTCTTCTCATTCAGTTTTCTCTCCCTTCCCCTGTGGTCCTCCACAATATTCCTTATGTTCCACATATGAGTGAAACCGTACGATAATTATCTTTGTCTTTCTCTGCTTGACTTATTTGACTTAGCATAATCCCTTCCAGTTCCATCCATGTCAGTGCAAATGGGGTGGATATTCATCCTTTCTGATGGCTGAGTAATATCCCATTTTATATATGGACCACATATTCTTTCTCCATTCATCTGTTGAAGGACATCTCGGCTCCTTCCACAGTTTGGCTATTGTGGACATTGCTGCTGTGAACATTGGGGTGCATGTGCCCCTTTATTTCACTATGTCTGTATCTTTGGGTTAAATACCTAATAGTGCAATGGCTGCATCATAGGGCAGCTCTATTTTTAACTTTTTGAGGAACCTCCATACTGTTTTCCAGAGTGGCTGTACTAAGCTTGCATGCCCACCAACAGTGAAAGACGGTTCCCCTTTCTCCACATCCTTACCAATACTTGTTGTTTCCTGTCTTGTTAATTTTTGCCATTCTAACAGGTGTAAAGTGGTATCTCATTGTGGTTTTGATTTGTATTTCCATGGTGGCTAGTGACATTGAACATTTTTTCATGTGTCTGTTAACCATTTATATGTCTTCTTTGGGATAGTGTCTGTTCATGTCTTCTGCCCATTTATTGACTGGGTTATTTGGTTTTGGGGGGTTGAGTTTGATAAGTTCTTTATAGATCTTGGATACCAGCCCTTTATCTGTAGTGGTCATTTGCAAATATCGTCTCCCATTCCCGTGAGTTGCCTCTTAGTTTTGTTCACTGTTTCCTTTGCTTGCACTCCACCTTTTTTTTTATTTATTTTTAATATTTTTTTTATTATATTATGTTAGTCACCATACAGTACATCCCCGGTTTTCGATGTAAGGCTCGATGATTCACTAGTTGCGTATAACACCCAGTGCACCATGCAATACATGCCCTCTGTACTACCCATCACCAGCCTATCCCATTCCCCCACCCCCCTCCACTCTGAAGCCCTCAGTTTGTTTCTCAGAGTCCATAGTCTCTCATGCTTCATTCCCCCTTCTGATTACCCCCCTTTCTTTATCCCTTTCTTCCCCTACTGATTATCCTTGTTCTTATGTTCCATAGATGAGAGAAATCATATGATAATTGTCTTTCTCTGCTTGACTTATTTCACTTAGCATTATCTCCTCCAGTCCCGTCCATGTTGCGACAAATGTTGAGAACTCGTTCTTTCTGATAGCTGAGTAATATTCCATTGTGTATATGGACCATAACTTCTTAATCCAGTTGTCTGTCGAAGGGAATCTCGGTTCCTTCCACGATTTAGCTATTGTGGACAGAGCTGCTATGAACATTGGGGTGCATATGGCCCTTCTCTTCACTACGTCTATATCTTTGGGGTAAATACCCGGTAGTGCAATGGCTGGATCATAGGGTAGCTCAATTTTTAACTTTTTAAGGGACCTCCACACTGTCTTCCAGAGTGGCTGTACCAACTTGCATTCCCACCAACAATGTAGGAGGGATCCCCTTTCTCCACATCCTCTCCAGCAATTGTTGTTTCTTGCCTTGTCAATTTTTGCCATTCTAACTGGTGTAAGGTGGTATCTCAGTGTGGTTTTGATTTGAATTTCCTTGATGGCTAATGATTTTGAACATTTTTTCATGTGTCTGTTAGCCATTTGTATGTCTTCATTGGAAAAGTGTCTGGTCGTATCTTCTGCCCATTTTATGATTTGTTTATTTGTTTCTCATGTATTGAGTTTGAGAAGTTCTTTGTAGATTTTGAATACCAGTCTTTTATCTGTAGTGTCATTTGCAAATATCTTCTCCCATTCTGTGGGCTGCCTCTTAGTTTTTTTGACTATTTCCCTGGCTGTGCGGAAGCTTTTTATCTTGATGAAGTCACACAAGTTCATTTTATCTTTTGTTTCTCTTGCCTTTGGAGATGTGTCATAAAAAAAGGTTGCTGTGGCTGATGTCATAGAGATTGCTGCCTATGTTCTCCTCTAGGATTTTGATGGATTCCTGTCTCACATTGAGGTCTTTCATCCATTTGGAGGTTATCTTTGTGTATGGTGTGAGAGAGTCGTCAAGTTTCATTCTTTTGAATGTAGCTGTCCATTTTCCCCAGCACCATTTATTGAAGAGACTGTCTTTTTTCCACCGGATGTTTTTTCCTGCTTTGTCAAAAATTAGTTGCCCAAAGAGCCGAGGGTCCATTTCTGGGTTCTCTATTCTGTTCCATTGGTCTATGTGTCTGTTTTTGTGCCAGTACCATGCTGTCTTTGTGATCACAGCTTTGTAGTACAGCTTGAAATCCGGCATTGTGATGCCCCCAGCTTTGTTTTTCCTTTTCAACAATTCCTTGGCGATTCGGGGCCTTTTCTGGTTCCATACAAATTTAAGGGCTATTCGTTCCAGTTCTTTGAAAAATGTCATTGGTATTTTGATTGGGATAGCATTGAAAGTGTAGATTGCTCTGAGTAGCATGGACATTTTAACTATGTTTGTTCTTCCGATCCATGAGCATGGAATATTTTTCTATCTTTTTGTGTCTTCTTCAATGTCTTTCAAGAGTGATTTGTAGTTTCTAGAATATAGATTCTTTACGTCTCTGGTTAAGTTAATTCCAAAATAACGTATGATTTTTGGTGCTATTGTAAATGGGGTGGATTCCCTAATTTCTCTTTCTTCAGTCTCATTATTCGTGTATAGAAATGCAACTGATTTCTGAGCGTTGATTTTGTATCCTGCCACATTACAGAATTGCTCTATACCTTCTAATAGTTTGGGAGTGGATTCTTTTGGGTTTTCCATATATAGTACTCCACCTTTTATAGTACTTTGAGGTAGTCCCCTAAGCAGGCTCCCTCCCCTCCGCCGTATCCTCAGCTATACCACATGGGATTCAAGTCTCCCCACCTACTCTACCTTCCAAAGAGTGGTTGCTTTTCTACTGGTAGACTTGCAGCATTTGTTTTCTCAGATCTCTGATTGATTTCTTAGGTGTTCAGAATGATTTGATCACTATCTAGTTGTTTTCCAGGGATCAGACAAACTTAGGGTCCCCATACTCCTCTGCCATCTTAACTCCTTCTCTCTCATTGTAGTTTTGATTTGCATTTCCCTGATAGTAAGTGATGATGAAAATCTTTTCATGTGTCTATTGGCCATCTGGATGTCTTCCTTGGAGACATATCTCTTTGTGCCTTCTGCCCATTTTTAATTGGATTATTTGTTTTTGGGGTGTTGAATTATAAAAGTTCCTTATCGATTTTGGATACAAGCCCTTTATCTGATAGGTCATTTGCAAATATCTTCTCCCATTCAGTAGGTTGTCTTTTATTTTTGTTGATTGTTTCCTTTGCTGTGCAGAAGCTTTTTATTTTTCTGTAGTCCCAATAGTTTATTTTTGCTTTTATTTCCCTTGGCTTAAGAGACTTATTGAGAAAAATGTTGCTACACTCAATGTCAGAGAAATTACTGCCTGTACTCTCCTGTAGGATTTTTATGGCTTCAGGTCTCATATTTAGGTCTTTATTCCATTTTGAATTTATTTTTGTGCATTGTGTAAGAAAGTGGTCCAGCTTCATTCTTTTGCATGTTGCTGCCCAGTTTTCTCAACACCATTTGTTGAGGAGACTGTCTTTTTCCCATTGCATATTTTTGCCTCTCTTCTCAAATCTTAATTGACCATACAATCATGTGTTTGTTTATGTTCATTGATCTTTGTATCTATTTTTGTCCTGTTTTGATTACTACAGCTTTGTAGGATAACTTGAAATCTGGAATTGTGATACCTCCAGATTTGTTTTCCTTTATCAAGGTTGCCTTGCGTATTCTGGGTCTTTTGTGGCTACACACAAATTTTAGGATTATTTATTGTAGGTCTGTGAAAAATGCTATTGGTATTTTGGTAGAGATTGCATTAAATCTCTAGATTGCTTTGGGTAATATAGACATTTTAACAATATTTGTTCTTCCAATCCATGAGCGTGGAATATCTCTCCATTTGTTTGTATCATCTGCAATTTCTTTCATCAATGTTTTATAGTTTTTAGAATGCAGGTCTTTCAACTCTTTCATTAAGTTTATTCCTAGGCATTTGATTGCTTTTGGTGCCATTTTGAATGGGATTGCATTCTTAATTTCTCTTTCTGCTGCTTCATTATTGGTGTATAGAAATGCAATAGGGGCGCCTGGATGGCACAGCGGTTAAGCGCCTGCCTTCGGCTCAGGGCGTGATCCCGGCGTTCCGGGATCGAGTCCCACATCAGGCTCCTCCGCTATGAGCCTGCTTCTTCCTCTCCCACTCCCCCTGCTTGTGTTCCCTCTCTCGCTGGCTGTCTCTCTCTCTGTCAAATAAATAAATAAAATCTTTAAAAAAAAAAAAGAAAGAAAAGAAATGCAATAGATTTCTGCATATTGATTTTGTATCCGGTGACCTTACTGAATTCATTTATCAGTTCTAGTAGTTTTTTGGTAGTCTTTAGGGTATTCAATATAGAATATTATGCCATCTGCAAATACTCCAAGTTCTACTTCATCCTTACCAGTGTGGATGTCTTTAAGTTTTTTGTTGTCTGATTGCTATGGCTGGACTTCCAGTACTATGTTGAATACAAGTGGTGAGAGTGGACGTCTTTGCCTTTTCCTGGTCTTATGGGGAAAGCCTTCATTTTTTTTCTACTGTAATATTAACTGTGGATTTTTCATAGATGGCCTTTATTATGTTGCGGTATGTTCCCTGTAAACCTACTTTGTTGATAGTTTTAGTCATGAAGGGGTGTTATTCTCTATCAAATGCTTTTTCTGCATTGAAATGGTCATATGTTTCTTATCTTTTCTCATATTGATGTGATGTATCATATTTGCAAATATTGAACCACCTTTGTATTCTGGGAATAAATCCCACTTGATCATGGTGAGTGATTTTACTAAAATATTATTGTATTTGATTTTGTAAGATTTTGTTGAGAATTTTTGCATCTCTTTTCATCAGAGACAGTGGCCTGTTTTTCTTCTTTTTTGTAGTGTCTTTATCTGGTTTTGGTATCAGGGTAATGCAGGCCTCATAAAATGAATTTGCAGGTTTTCCTTCCTCTTCTTTTTTTGGAATAATTTGAGACGAATAGGTATTAACTCTTCTTTAAATGTTTGGTAAAATTCACCTGTGAAGCCCTCTGGTCTTGGACTTTTATTTGTTGTGAGCTTTTTGATTACTTATTTAATTTCATTGCTGCTAAATGGTCTGTTCAAATTTGCTCTCTTCCTCATTCCATTTTTGGAGGTTTATATTTATAGAAATTTATCTATTTCTTCTACATTATCCAGTTTGATGGCACATTAATTTTCATGATATTATTTTATAATCCATTGTATTTCTTTGGTGTCATTTGTTCTTCTTTTTCATACATGATTTTGTTTTCTTGACTTCTCTCTCTCTTGATGAGGCTGCCTAAAGTTTTATCAATTTTGTGGATCTTTCCAAAGAACCAGCTCCTACTTTCATTGATATGTTCTATTTTTTTTTTAGTACCTACTTCATTTAATTTTCTAATCTTTATTATTTCCTTCCTTCTACTGGTTTGGGGTTTTGTTTGTTCCTCCTTTTCTAGTTCCTTTAGATGTAATGTTCAGTTTGAGATTTTTCTTGCTTCTTGAGGTAGGACTGTATTGCTATAAACATCCCTCTTTGAACTACTGTTGCTGTGTCCCAAAGGTTTTGGACCATTGTTTTCATTTTGATTTGTCTCCATGTATTTTTTTTTTTAATTTTCTCTTTGATGTCTTGGTTGTCCCATCTATTGTTTAGTAGCATGTTATTTAACCTCCATGTATTTCTGGTCTTTCCAAATTTTTTTTTCTTGTCGTTGATTTTTAGGTTCACGGCATTTTGGTCAGAAAAGATGAGTGGTATTACTTTGACATTTTTGAATTTGTTGAGACTTGTTTTGTGGCCTAATATGTGATCTGTTCTGGAGAATGTTCCATGTGCATTTGAAAAGAATGTGTATTCTGCTGTTTTAGAATGGATTATTCTGAACATATCTGTTGAATCTATCTGGTCCACTGTGTCATTCAAAGCCACTGTTTCCTTGTTGATTTTCTGTTTGGATGATCTGTCCATCAATGTGAATGGGGTGTTAAAGTCCCCTACTATTACTATCTATTACTTCCTTTATGTTTGTTATTAGCTACTTTAAGTATTGAATGCTCCCATGTTAGGTGTATAAACAACAATTGTTATATCTTCTTGTTGGATTCTCCCCTTAATGATTAGTGTTCTTCTTTGTCTCTTATTACAGTCTCTAAAGTCTATTTTTTTCTGATATAAGTATTGCTATCCTGACTTTCTTTTAACATCCATTTGCATTTTAAATGCCTCTCCATCCCCTCAATTTCTATCTACATGTGTCTTTAGGTCTGAGATCAGTCTCTCGTAGATAGCCTATAGATGAGTCCTCTTTTTTAACCATTTTTCACCTATGTCTTTTGATTGGATCATTTATTTCACTTACATTCAAAGTAATTGTTGATAGGTATGTATTTATTGCCATTTTGTTACTTGTTTTATCATTGTTGTTGTGGTTTTTCTCCATTCGTTTCTTCCCTTGCTCTCTTCTCTCATAATTAATTGGCTTTCTTTAGTGATATACCTGGATTCCTTCTCTTTATTTTTTGCATATCTATTACTGGTTTTTGATTTTTGCTTACCATTTAGATTGTATATAAGATCTTCTGTATATGGCAGTCTATTCTAAGTTGATGGTTGATTAAATTTGAACCCATTCTTAACTTCTCCCCTCCTCGCTTTTTAAGTATATGGTATCATACTTTACATCCTTTTATTTTGTGAGTCCCTTTACTGATTTTTACACATATACTTACTTTTACTGCTTTTGTGTTTCCTACTTTCCTTACTCTTGCTTATGGTCTTTCCTTTCCACTCAAAGATTCACCTTTAACAATTCTTCCAGGGGCGCCTGGGTGGCGCAGTCATTAAACGTCTGCCTTCGACTCGGGGTGTGATCCCAGCATTCTGGGATCGAGCCCCACATCAGGCTTCTCTGCTAGGAGCCTGCTTCTTCCTCTCCCACTCCCCCTGCTTGTGTTCCCTCTCTCGCTGGCTCTCTCTCTCTGTCAAATAAATAAATAAAATCTTTAAAAAAAAAAATTCTTCCACGGCTGGTTTAGTGTTCATGAACTCTTTGAACTTTTATTTGTCTGGGAAACTCTTTCACTCTTTCTATTCTGAATGATATCCTTACTAGATAGAGTATTCTTGGCTGAAATTTTTCCCACTCAGCACTTTGAAAATATCATGCTACTCCCATCTAGCTTCTAAGTTTCTGGTGAAAAATCAGTTGATTGCCTTATGGGGGTTTCCAAAACTGTCTTCTTTTCTCTTGCTGGTTTTAAAAATCTCTTTATCACTGCTTTTTGCCATCTTCATTACTGTGTGTCTTGGTGTGGACCTCATTGGATTGATTTTATTGTGGAACCTCTGCCTCCTGAATCTGTATTTCTATTTTCTTCTCCAGATTCAGGAAATTTTAGGCTATTATTACCTCAAATTATTTTTCTCCTCCTTTTCTCTCTCTCTTCCTTTAGGATCCGTATAAATTGAATGTTATTACACTTCACACCACCACTGTGTTCCTTAAGTCTATTCTTATTTTGCACATTCTTTCATCTGACCTACTCAACTTGATTACTTTGTGTTACTCTATCCTCCAGGTCGTTGATCATTCTTCTGCCTCATCTAGGCTACTATTTATCCCATCTAATGTATTTTTAAATGTTTTTTTATTACATTATGTTAGTCACCATAGAGTACATCCCTGGTTTCTGATGTAAAGTTCGACGATTCATTAGTTGCGTATAACACCCAGTGCACAATGCAATACGTGCCCTCCTTACTAGCCATCACCAGCCTATCCCATTCCCCCACCGCCCTCACCTCTGAAGCCCTGTTTGTTTCTCAGAGTCCATAGTCTCTCATGCTTCATTCCCCCTTCTGATTACCGCCCCTTTCTTTATCCCTTTCTTCCCGTATCGATCTTCCTAGGTCTTATGTTCCATAGATGAGAGAAATCATATGATAATTGTCTTTCTCTGCTTGACTTATTTCACTTAGCATTATCTCCTCCAGTCCCGTCCATGTTGCAGCAAACGTTGAGAACTCGTTCTTTCTGATAGCTGAGTAATATTCCATTGTATATATGAACCACAACTTCTTAATCCAGTCATCTGTTGAAGGGCATCTAGGTTCCTTCCACAATTTAGCTATTGTGGACAGAGCTGCTATGAATATTGGGGTGCATATGGCACTTCTCTTCACTACATCTGTATCTTTTGGGTAAATACCCAGTAGTGCAATGGCTGGGTCATAAGGTAGCTCAATTTTTAACTTTTTCAGGGACCTCCACACTATCTTCCCGAGTGGCTGTACCAACTTGCATTCCCATAAACAATGAAGGAGGGATCCCCTTTCTCCACATCCTCTCCTGCAATTGTTGTTTCTTGCCTTGTCAATTTTTGCCATTCTAACGGGCGTAAGGTGGTATCTCAGTGTGGTTTTGATTTGAATTTCCCTGATGGCTAATGATTTTGAACATTTTTTCATGTGTCTGTTAGCCATTTGTATGCCATCATTGGAAAAGTGTCTGTTCATATCTTCTGCCCATTTTATGATTTGTTTATTTGTTTCTCACGTATTGAGTTTGAGAAGTTCTTTGTAGATCTTGGATACTAGTCTTTTATCTGTAGCATCATTTGCAAATATCGTCTCCCATTCCGCGTGCTGCCTCTTAGGTTTTTTGAGTGTTTCCTTGGCTGTGCAGAAGATTTTTATCTTGATGAAGTCCCACAAGTTCATTTTATCTTTTGTTTCTCTTGCCTTTGGAGATGTGTCATGAAAAAGGTTGCTATGGCCGATGTCGTAGAGGTTGTTGCCTATGTTTTCCTCTATGACTTTGATGGATTCCTGTCTCACATCGAGGTCTTTCATCCAATTGGAGTTTATCTTTGTGTATGGTGTGAGAGAGTGGTCAAGTTTCATTCTTTTGCATGTAGCTGTCCAATTTTCCCAGCACCATTTATTGAAGAGAATGTCTTTTTTCCACTGGATGTTTTTTCCTGCTTTATCAAAGATTAGTTGCCCAAAGAGCCGAGGGTCCATTTCTGGGCTCTCTATTCTGTTCCATTGGTCTATGTGTCTGTTTTTGTGCCAGTACCATGCTGTCTTTGTGATCACAGCTTTGTAGTACAGCTCAAAATCCGGCATTGTGATACCCCCAGCTTTGTTTTTCCTTTTAAACAATTCCTTGGCAATTCGGGCCCTTTTCTGGTATCATACAAATTTAAGGACTATTTGTTCCAGTTCTTTGAAAAATGTCCTTGGTATTTTGATCGGGATAGCATTGAAAGTGTAGATTGCTCTGGGTAGCATGGACATTTTAACTATGTTAATTCTTCTGATCCATGAGCGTGGAATATTTTTCCATCTTTTTGTCTTCTTCAATGTCTTTCAAGAGTGATTTATAGTTTCTAGAATACAGATCATTTATATCTCTGGTTAAGTTAATTCCAAGGTAACGTATGGTTTTTGGTGCTATTGTAAATGGGGTGGATTCCCTAATTTCTCTTTCTTCAGTCTCATTGTTTGTGTATAGAATGCAACTGATTTCTGAGCATTGATTTTGTATCCCGCCACATTACAGAATTGCTCTATAACTTCTAATAGTTTGGGAGTGGATTCTTTTGGGTTTTCCATATAGAGTATCATGTCATCTGTGAAGAGAGACAGTTTGACTTCTTCTTTGCTGATTTGGATACGTTTTATCCGTTTTTGTTGTCTGATTGCTGTTGCAAGGACTTCTATTACTATGTTGAAAAATAGTGGTGAGAGTGGGCATCCTTGTCGAGTTCCTGATCTTAAGGGAAAGGCTTCCAGCTTTTCCCCATTGAGAATGATATTTGCTGTAGGGTTTTCATAGATTGTTTTTATGAGATTGAGGAATGTACCCTCTATCCCTACACTCTGAAGGGTTTTAATCAGGAAAGGGTGCTGTATTTTGCCAAATGCTTTTTCCACATCTATTGAGAGAATCACATGATTTTTGGCTTTTTCCTCTGGATAAATTCCTTTTTTTTATATAATGATTTTTATTATATTATGTTAGTCACCATACAGTACATCCCCGGTTTCCGATGTAAGGCTCGATGATTCATTAGTTGTGTATAACACCCAGTGCACCATGCAATACGTGCCCTCACTACCCATCACCGGTCTATCCCATTCGCCCACCCCCCACCCCTCTGAGGCCCTCAGTTTGTTTCTCATAGTCCATAGTCTCTCATGTTTAATTCCCCCTTCTGATTACACCCCCTTTCTTTATCCCTTTCTTCCCCTACTGATCATCCAAGTTCTTATGTTCCATAGATGAGAGAAATCATATGATAGTTGTCTTTCTCTGCTTGACTTATTTCACTTAGCATTATCTCCTCCAGTGCCGTCCATGTTGTAGCAAATGTTGAGAACTCGTTCTTTCTGATAGCTGAGTAATATTCCATTATATATATGGACCACAACTTCTTAATCCTGTCATCTGTTGAAGGGCATCTCGGCTCCTTCCACGATTTAGCTATTGTAGACACTGCTGCTATGAACATTGGGGTGCATATGGCCCTTCTCTTTACTACGTCTGTATCTTTGGGGTAAACACCCAGTAGTGCAATGGCTGGATCATAGGGTAGCTCAATTTTTCACTTTTTAAGGGACCTCCACACTGTTTTCCAGAGTGGCTGTACCAACTTGCATTCCCACCAACAATGTAGCAGGGATCCCCTTTCTCCACATCCTCTCCAACAATTGTTGTTTCTTGCCTTGTCTATTTTTGCCATTCTAACTGGCGTAAGGTGGTATCTCAGTGTGGTTTTGATTTGAATTTCCTTGATGGCTAATGATTTTGAACATTTTTTCATGTGTCTGTTAGCCATTTGTATGTCTTCATTGGAAAAGTGTCTGTTCATATCTTCTGCCCATTTTTTGACTTGTTTATTTGTTTCTCGTGCATTGAGTTTGAGAAGTTCTTTGTAGATCTTGGATACCAGTCATTTATCTGTAGTGTCATTTGCAAAAATCTTCTCCCATTCCGTGGGCTGCCTCTTAGTTTTTCTGACTGTTTCCTTGGCTGTGCAGAAACTTTTAATCTTGATGAAGTCCCATAAATTCATTTTATCTTTTGTTTCTCTTGCCTTTGGGGATGTGTCATGAAAAAGGTTGCTTTGGCCGATGTCGTAGAGGTTGCTGCCTATGTTCTCCTCTAGAATTTTGATGGATTCCTGTCTCACCTCGAGGTCTTTCATCCATTTGGAGTTTATTTTTGTGTATGGTGTGAGATAGTGGTCAAGTTTCATTCTTTTGCATGTAGCTGTCCAATTTTCCCAGCACCATTTATTGAAGAGACTGTCTTTTTCCCACTGGATGTTTTTTCCTGCTTTATCAAATATTAGTTGCCCAAAGAGCCGAGGGTCCATTTCTGGGTTCTCTATTCTGTTCCATTGGTCTATGTGTCTGTTTTTGTGCCAGTACCATGCTGTCTTTGTGATCACAGCTTTGTAGTAGAACTCGAAATCCGGCATTGTGATGCCCCAGGCTTTGTTTTTCCTTTTCAGCAGTTCCTTGGAGATTCGGGGCCTTTTCTGTTTCCATACAAATTTAAGGACTATTTGTTCCAGTTCTTTGAAAAATGTCTTCGGTATTTTGATCGGGATAGCACTGAAAGTGTAGATTGCTCTGGGTAGCACGGACATTTTAACTATGTTAATTCTTCCGATCCATGAGCATGGAATATCTTTCCATCTTTTTATGTCTTCCTCAATGTCTTTCAAGAGTGATTTATAGTTTCTAGAATATAGGTCCTTTACGTCTCTGGTTAAGTTAATTCCAAGGTAACGTATGGTTTTTGGTGCTATTGTAAATAGGATGGATTCCCTAATTTCTCATTCTTCGGTCCTGTTATTCGTGTACAGAAATGCAACTGATTTCTGAGCATTGATTTTGTATCCCGCCACATTACTGAATTGCTCTATAACTTCTAATAGTTAGGGAGTGGCTTCTTTTGGGTTTTCCATATAGAGTATCATGTCATCTGCGAAAAGAGACATTTTGACTTCTTCTTTGCCGATTTGAATACCTTTGATCCCTTTTTGTCGTCTGTTTGCTGTTGCAAGGACTTCTAGTACTATGTTGAATAATAGTGGTGAGAGTGGGCATCCTTGTCGAGTTCCTGATGTTAAGGGAAAGGCTTCCAGCTTTTCCCCATTAAGAATAATATTTGCAGTAGGCTTTTCATAGATGGCTTTTATGAGATTGAGAAATGTACCTTCTATTCCTACACTCTGAAGGGTTTTAATCAGGAAAGGATGCTGTATTTTGTCAAATGCTTTTTCGGCATCGATTGAGAGGATCATATGGTTCCTGAGTCTTTTCTTGTTGATATGATGTATCACACTGATTGATTTATGAATATTGAACCACGCTTGCATCCCAGGTATGAATCCCACTTGATTGTGATGGATAATCCTTTTAATGAACTGTTGGATTCTATTAGCAAGTATCTTGTTGAGGATTTTGGCGGCCATATTCATTAGGGAAATCGGTCTGTAATTCTCCTTTTTGAGGGGGTCTTTGCCTGGTTTGGGGATCAAGGTAATATTGGCCTCATAGAATGAGTTTGGTAGCTTTCCTTCTGTTTCTATTTTTTGAAATAACTTTAGGAGAATAGGTATTATTTCTTCTTTGAATGTTTGGTAGAATTCCCCAGGAAAACCGTCCGGGCCTGGAGTTTTGTTATTTGGAAGGTTGTTTATCACTGACTCAATTTCTTCATAATTAATTGGCCTGTTTAAGAAATCAATTTCTTCCTGTTTCAATCTTGGTAGTTTATAGGTTTCCAGGAAGGATTCCATCTCTTCCAGATTGCTTAGTTTATTGGCATATAGCTGTTGATAAAAATTTCTAATAATCCTTCCAATTTCAATGGTGTTCGTCGTGACCTCTCCTTTTTCATTCATAATTTTAATAATCTGGGTCCTTTCTCTTTTCTTTTGGATAAGTCTTGCCAGTGGTCTGTCAATTTTATTGATTCTCTCAAAGAACCAGCTTCTAGTCCTGTTTTTCTGCTCTACTGTACTTCTGGTTTCTGCTTGATTGATTTCAGCTCTAATTTTGGTCAACTGCTTCCTCGTGCGTGGATTAGGCCTATCCCTCTGTTGCTGTTCCAGCTTCTTGAGGTGAGAATATAAAAACTGCATTTTAGATTTTTCTATTCTTTTGAGTGAGGCTTGGATGGCTATGTATTTCCCCCTTAGGACCGCCTTTGCAGTATCCCATAGGTTTGGACCGTTGTGTTTTCATTCTCGTTGGTCTCCATGAATTGTTTAATTTGATTTTTGATTTCCTGGTTTATTGAGTCATTCCTGAGCAGGATGGTTCTTAGTCTCCAAGTGTTTGAGTTTCTTCCAAACTTTTCCTTATGGTTGAGTTCCGATTTCAGAGCGTTGCGGTCTGAGAATATGCAGGGGATAATTTCGATCTTTTGGTATCAGTTGAGACCTGTTTTGTGTCCCAGAACATGGTCTATTCTTGATAATGTTCCATGGGCATTAGAATAGAATGAGTATTCTTTGGTTCTGGGGTGTACTGTTCTATATATATCTATGAGGTCCAACTCGTCGAGTATGGCATTCAAAGCCTTTGATTCTTTGCTTAGTTTTTGCCAGGGTGTTTTGTCTATTTCTGAGAGTGGAGTGTTGAGGTCCCCTACTATTAATGTATTTTTATCAATATGTCTCTTTATTCTGGTTAAGAGTTGGCTTGTGTATCTTGCTGCTCCCCTGTTGGGGGCATATATATTTATAATTGTCATATCCACTTGTTGAATACTTCCTTTAAGAATAATATAGTGCCCTTCTGCGTCTCTAACTATAGTCTGTAGTTTAAAATCCAATTTATCTGATATGAGAATTGCTACCCCAGCTTTCTTTTGAGGTCCATTTGCGTGAAAGATGGTACTCCATCCCCTTACTCTGAGTCTGAATGCATCTTTGGGTTCGAAATGAGTCTCTTGTAGACAGCAAATGGATGGGTCATTTCTTTTTATCCAATCTGCAACCCTGTGGCACTTTATGGGAGCATTTAAGCCATTAACATTAAGACTGAGTTATGAGAGATATGATTTTAATGATTCCATGTTGCCAGTAAAGTCTTTGTTTGTATTGGCTGTGACTTTCTGTTCTGTATCACTCTTGGGGCCTTTTTACTTTTATAGAACCCCCCGTAATATCTCCTTTAGGGCTGGTTTCGTGGTTACAAAATTGGTTAGTGACTGGCAATTCTGAAATGTCTTTATTTCTCCATCAATTCTGAATGACAGCCTTGCTGGATAAAGGATCCTTGGCTGCATGTTTTTCTCTGAAAGAGCTTTAAATATGCTCCCCCAACCCTTTCTCTCATTCCAGGTCTGTGTAGACAGGTCTGACGTAATTCTGATGCCTTTGCCTTGGTACGTGAGAGATTTCTTTGCCCTGGCCGCTTTCAATACTGTATCCTTGGATCTAATATTTGCGAAATGCACTATGACGTGACGTGGCGTAGGTTTGTCATGGTTGAGCTTGGGAGGGGTCCTCTCTGCCTCTTGGACATGAATGTTTGTTTCCCTCGCTAGATTAGGGAAGTTTTCAGCTACAACTTGTTCAAATATCTCTTCTAGACCTCCGTTTTTCTCCACCCCCTCGGGGATGCCGATGATTCTAACATTGGATCATTTCATTGAGTCAGTAATCTCCCGTAACCTACATTCGTGGGCTTGGATTTTTTTAAGAGCAGCTTCTATTTTGGTTTTTTCCTCTATTAACCCATCCTCCAATTCACTAACCCCTTCCTCTGCTTCTGCGACCCTGGCCGTCAGAGCCACTAGTTTTGCCTGCATTTGGCTCATAGCATTTTTATTTTCTGTCAGATTCGCTCTCATTTCTGTCCTTAGGGATTCTATATTCTCAGTAACCTTTTCGTTAATAGTTTTTTCAATTCTACTCATCATTTTGACCATCGTTACTCTGAATTCCATTTCTGATACTTTGGTTACATCCATATCCATTATTTCTGTGGCAGAGGCCACAGACTCACTGTCTTTTCTTTGCTGGGGGGCGGGGGCTTCTCCTTCTTGTCATTCTGATGAGGAGAGGTTGCCGGGTTGTCCAGAGCCCAAATTATTGACTGGGTCCCAGGCCGTGCCCCTTGTTTTATAGGGATCTTAGGGATGTGGGCTTCTTCTTTAAAGATTTTATTTATTTATTTATTTATTTATGTGGCAGCCAACCAGCGAGAGAGGGAACAGAAGCAGGGGAGTGGGAGAGGAAGAAGCAGGCTCCCAGCAGAGGAGCATGATGAGGGACTCCTTTCTGGAACGCCGGGATCACGGCCTAAGCCGAAGACAGGCGCTCAATGACTGTGCCACCCAGGCGCCCGGGTTGTGGGCTTCTTGATTTTTCAGCCTGCCTTCTGTGTTCTGGGGGAGGGGTCTGCCGCACCGATACTCAGGCAACCCTGTTTGGGTAGAGTCTCTGCATCCCCTGCGAGGGGGGATGGGGATGGGCACTCTCTGAGCCGGTATTTCCAGGCTTTTGTTCTCTGGCGGTTTTCCCTGGCGGTTGGCTGTGCCTCTTCTGAGAGTCAGAGCAGCAGAGGCTGAATTTCAGCCTCTGTCACAGAACAGAGGGATTGCGGCCCATTCTCTACTAATGTTCTGGGCACTTTAACTCTGTTACTGTTGGTGCTGCTCAACCCTGCAGCGTCCCGGGATGTGCGCCCCACACCTGGCGTCCCAGCCTTCACTTCCAGGGCCGGCGCGTCTCTGTCCTTTGTGTTTCTAACACCTCCAGCCACCCCGTGCGCGCTCCGGAAGCTCCCAGTCTCAGTCTGGATCCAGTGAGCGCACCGGGATTCCGGTGTTCTGCGAGATGCCTGGTGGCACGCACCCGGCTCACGGTCTCAGTCTGCTGTTTTGCGGGTGCCATCCGCGAGCCCCGCCCGCTCTCCCGTGCAAGTGACTACCACTTCTCGGTGCCCGAACGCGGCTGCTCCCTCCCCCTTCCGCTTATCTTCCGATATCTGTGCACGGTTTCATGGCTCCCCGCTTTGTACCTCAATACTCAGCGCTGGAGATGTTCATTTGTAGAGATCCAGATGCATCTTCCTCCGTCTCAGGCTAGTTCCGTGGTTGTTTAGGCTGGTCTGGTACCTATCCAGCTCGGCTCGGGGGACCGGCTGAAAAAGGTGTCTCGTACTCCTCCGCCATCTTAACTCCTCCCCTGCATTTCTATACCATAAAAACTATCCAAAAAATAAGTTCAAAAAACAATTGCATTATAGTAACATCAAAAAGAATAAAATACTTAGGAATAAATTTAAACAGAGTTGAAGGAATTGTACAAGAAAAACTATAAACAATGATGAAAGAAATTGAAGAAGGCACAAATAAATGGAAAGATTTCCTATGTTCATGAATTGGAAGAATTAATATTGTTAAAATGTCCATACATGCACAGCTATCTACAGATTCAGTGCAATACCTCTCAAGATTCCAATGGCATTTTTTTACAGAAATATAAAAAACAATCCTAAAATTCATTTGGAACCACAAGAGATCTTAAATAATTAAAGCAATTTTGAGCAAGAAAACCAAAGCTGGAGGCATTACACTTCCTGATTTCAAATTAAAAATTTATAGCAATCAAGACAGTACTGTACTGGCATAAAAAGAGACACATAAATGACTAGAACAGATTCAAGAGCTCAAAATAAACCCATGCATATGCAGTCAATTACTCTTTAACAAAGTTGCCAAGGATACACAATGGGAAAATGATAATCTCTTTAATAAATGTGCTGGGGAAATTGGATATTCACATGCAAAAGAATGAAAGTGGATCTTTATCTCACAAAAATTCATTTTAAATGAATTAATGACTTAAACAGAAGACCTGAAACCATAATAATCCTAAAAAAAAAAAAAAAAGAAAGAAAGAAAACAGAGGGAAAATCTTTGACATTGGTCTTGGTGTAATATTTTGGATTTGACACCAAAGCCACACATAACAAAGGTAAAAATAAATAAGTGGGATACATCAAACTAAAAAGTTTCTGCATAGCAGAGGAAACAATCAATACAATAAGACAATCTATGGAATGGGAAGAAATATTTGCAAACTATTTGATAAGCAGTTATTCTATAAAATATATATGTGACTCATATAACTCAATAGCAATAATAATAATAACCTTATTAAGAATGGTCAAAGGACCTGTATAGATGTCTTTCAAAAGAACATACAAATGGCGTACGAGTATATGAAAAGGTGCTCAACCTCACTAATCATCAGAAAAATGTAAATCAAAACCACAATGAGATATTACCTCACAACTGTCAGGATGGCTATTATCAAAAAGTCAAAGCATAAACAAGTGCTGGTGAAGATGTGGAGGAAAGGGTATTCTTGTTCACTGTTGGTGGGAATGTAAATTGCTACCACCACTATGGAAAACAGTATTGAGGTTCCTCAGAAATTAGCAATAGAACTACCATATTATCAACCAATCCCACTTCTGGTGTATATCCAAAGGAATTGAAAACAGGTTACTGAAGAGACATATGCACTCCCATGTATATTGCAGCATTATTTACAGTCATAAAGATATAGAAACAACCTATGTGTTCATCAATGGGTGAGTGGATAGAGAAAATATGGAATATATGTATAATTGAATATTATTCAGTCTTTTTTAATAATATTTTTATTATATTATTAGTTACCATACAGTACATCCCTAGTTTTCGATGTAAAGTTCCATGATTCATTACTTGCGTATAACACCCAGTGCACCATGCAATAGTGCCCTCCTTAATACCCATCACCAGCCTATCCCATTCCCCCAACCCCCTCCCCTCTGAAGCCCTCAGTTTGTTTCCCAGAGTCCATAGTCTCTCATGGTTTATTCCCCCTTCTGTTTACCCCCCCTTTCTTCTTCCCTTTCTTCTCCTACCGATCTTCCTAAATAAATAAATGCCACCATTTGCAACAACATGGATGTACCTAGAGGACATTATGCTAAGTAAAATAAGCCAGACAGACGAGTGCTGCATGATCTCTCTTATATGTGGAATCTTTAAAAAAAAAAAAAAGACAAACTCATAGTAATAGAGCAGAATGGTGGTTATCAGGAACTGGGAAGTGGGAGTTAGGGGAAATGTTAGCAAAAATGTACAAAATTTCAGCTATAAAATGAGTACGTTCTGGAGACCTAATGTACAGCATGGTGTCTGTAATTAATAATAATGTATTAATAATGTGTAATTAAAGTGCTAAAAGAATAATCTCAAGTGTTGTACCACAACAAAAATGAAAACTCTGTGAGGTGGCAGATATGTTAATTAGCTGGGTGTGGTAAGCATTTCACAATTTATATGTATATCAAAACATCACATTGCATATCTTAAATATTTCCAATTTTTATCTGCCAGTCATACCTCAATAAAGCTGGAAAAAATAAAATGAATAAAATAAAATACTTAACCCACGAAAAAAAAGAGATGGACATTACGTATTGATAAGTTAGTCAATTCATCAAGAACATGCAGCAGTTATAAACATAGAATGCCCCAAAATATAGGAAGTAAAAACTGACAGAACTGAAGGAAAAAATACACAGTCCTACAATAATTGGAAATTTCAATAACCCATTTTCAATAATGGGTAGAACACCTAGACAGAAGATCAATACAGAAATGGAGGATTTCATAACACTGTAAACCAACTAGATGTAATACACATGTATAGAACACTCTACCCAAAAATGGAAGAGTACAGGTTCTCTTATGAGCAGACAGGACATCCTCCAGTATAGACCATATGTTAGGATGCAAAACAAGTCTCAATAAATTTAAAATATTATAATCATACAAAGGCTCTTCTCTGACTTCGGTGGAATGAAACTAGAAATCAATAACTGAAGGAAAACTATAAATTCACAAATTTGTGAAACTGAACAACACTCTTAAAAAATTAATGAATAAAAAATCGCAAGGGAAGTTTAAAAAAGACTTTGAGATAAAGAGGTAAAATGAAAAACAACATACCAAAAATTTTAGGATGCAATAAAGCAGTATTCAGAGGAAAATTTATGGCTATAAATATTTATATTGTAAAAGGAGTAATATGTCAATTCAATATTCTTTACACCTTAAAGAATCAGAAAATGAGGAGCAATCTAACCCCAAAGTTAGAAACAGTAAATTGTGAGGATTGGAGCAGAGATAAAACCAAATAAGGAATAGAAAACAGTAGAAATAATCAATAAGACCAAAACTGGGACTTTGAAAAGATTGACAAAATTAAGAAACTTTTAGCTAGACTGAACAAAGAGAGACAGAGAGGACACAAATTACTAATATCGGAAATGAAAGTGGGACATTACTACAGACCTTATAGAAACAGAAAGAATTATAATAGTATGAAGGATTGCATGCCAATAAATTAGAAAGCTAGATGAAATGGAAAAATTCCTAGAAATACATAAACTACCAAAACTGACTCAAGAAGAAATTTTAAAAAATTTGAATATACTTAAAGTAAAGAGATTTATTAATCAAAAACCAATCAACAAAGAAAAGTTCAGGACCAGATAGTTTCACAGGCAAATTCAATCAGAAGAATAATTAACATGAGTCTTTCTCAAAATCTTCCAAAAACAAAAGAGAAAGAGAAAGAGAGAAAGAGAGAAGTGAGAAGCACATTCTCTAACCAATGGAAGTAGGCAAGAAAAAAAAGGCATCCAAATTGGATAGAAAAAAGTAAAATTACCTCTGTTCATAGATGGTATGATCTTATATGTAGAAAACCCTAAAGATTCCCCCAAAAAACCTGTTAGAAGTAATAAATTAATTCAGCAAAATTGCAGGATACAAAATTAACACACAGCAATAAGTTGCATTTCCATATAACACAATGAATAATCAGAAAAATTAAGAAAACAACTATATTTATAATATCATGAAAAAGAATAAAATACTTAGAAATAAACTTCATCAAGGTGGTGAAAATCTCAGTACACTGAAAACTAAAAACTGTTGCTAAAAGCAGATACGAATAAATGGAAAGACAGCTTATGTTCATGGATTGGAAAAGTTAGCATTTTTAAGATTGTCATCACTACCCAAAGTAGTCTACAGATTTGATGCAGTCTCTATCAAAATCCCAATGATATTTTTTGCATAAATAGAAAATTTCATCTTAAAATTCATATGAAATCTCAAGGGACCCCAAATAGCTAAAATAATCTTGAAAAAGAACAAAGTTGCAGGTCTCACTTATTCATTTCTAAACTTACTACAAAGCTACAATAATCAAAACAGTGTGGTATAGACAGAAAGACTAATGGAATAGAAGTAAGAGCCTACTAATAAACCCTCACATATATGGTCAGATGATTTTTGAAAAGGGTATCAAGACCATTCAATGGAGAAAAGATGGTCTTTTCAACAAATGGTACTGGGAAAACTGAACACGCACATGCAAAATAATGAAGTTGGATCCTTACACCATATACAAAAGTTAGCTCAAATGGAAAGCTACAGAACTTTTAGAAAAAAAATATGGGGGTGGTGCCTGGGTGTCTCAGTTGGTTAAGTGTCTGCCTTTGGCTCAGGTCATGATCCCAGGGTCCTGGGATCAAGCCCCTCGTCTGGCTCCCTGCTCAGTGGGGAGTCTGCTTCTCCCTCTCCTCCTGCTCCTCCACCCCCCAACTCGTGCTCCCTCACACATGTGTGCACTCTCTCTCTCAAATAAATAAATAAATAATCTTTAGGAAATAACATAGGGAATAAGTTTCATGACATTGGATCTGGCAATGATTTCTTGGACATGACATCAAAAGCAGAGGAAATGAAAGTAAAGGTAAACCGGACTACATTAAAATTTAAACTTTTAAGCATCAAACCACAACCAACAGAGTGAAAAGGCAACCTATGGAATAGGAGAAAATGTTCACAAATTATATACTCAATAAATGTCAAGTATCCAGAATATATAAAGATTCTTACAACTCAACAACAAAAAGACTAACAACCCAACTAATAAATGGGCAAATGATTTGGCTAGACATTTCTCTTAAGAATATATGTGGTCAACAAACACATGAAAAGATGATTGACATCATTAGTCAATAGAGAAATGTAAATCAAGACTACAATGAGATACCACTTCTTACCCACTAAGAAGTCCAAAATATAAATACATACATACGTACATACATACAGAAGAGAGAGAGAGAAAGACGGAAAGACGGACGGAGGGAGGGAGGGAGGGAAGGAAGGAAGGAAGGAAGGAAGGAAGGAAGGAAGGAAGGAAGGAAGGAAGGAAGAAAGGAAGGTAGGAAGGAGGGGAGAAGGAAGGAAACTAGTGTTAATGTGGATGTGGGAAACTCCAAATCCTCATACATTGCTACTGGGAATGTAGAATGGTACAGCTGGTGTGGAAAACAGTTTTCAGTTTTTCATAATGTTAAACATAAAATTATCTTGTGACCCAGCAATTCTGTTCCTAGGTATATACTCGAATTGAAAACAGGTGTTCAAAAGTTATACACAATTGTTCATAGAGCATTAGGCAATATAGCCAAAAGATGGAAATGGAATATCCATCAAAGATGAATGGATAAACCAAGGGTGGTATGTCCATAAATGGAATATTATCCAGGTATAACAAGGAATGCATTACTGATACATGCCACAGCATGGATGAACCGTGAAAACATGCTAAAGGAAAGACACCAGACACCAAAGACCACATATTGTTTGATACCGTTTGTAGGCAATATCCAGAAAGGAAGAAAATCTAATGAGACAGAAAGTAGATTAATGGTTGCCAGGATCTGGGGATGGGGAGAATAAGGAATTATTGCTCAATGCATATGGGGTTTCCTTTTGAGGTGATGAAAATATTCTTTGGAACTAGATAGTGGTGATGGCTTCCCAACACTGTGAATGTACTAAATGCCACTGAATTGTACACTATGAAATGTGCACTTTAAAATGGAATTTTATGTTATGTAAATTTTAGCTCAATAGAAATAATTGTCCCCTCCACCCTATTTAGAAAGCTTATAGGTCAATAGAAAGGCTGAATGGTTGGGAATTTTGTAGGCCTAAACTGGGTGGGATGATGGTAAGATTTAGATAAGAACTGCAAATATCTAACACTTAAGACCACATCTTCATCACTTTTTTTAAGGTTTTATTTATTTATTTATTTATTTATTTATTTATTTATTTATTCATTCATTTATTTGAGAGAGAGAGAGAATGAGAGAGAGAGAGAGAGCATGAGAGCAGGGAGGGTCAGAGGGAGAAGCAGACACCCTGCTGAGCAAGGAGCCCAAAGTGGGACTCGATCCTGGGACTCCAGGATCATGACCTGAGCCAAAGGCAGTCGCTTAACCAACTGAGCTACCCAGGTGCCCCTCTTCATCATTTTTCATTGGTAAAAAGAAAAGGTGAGTCTTTGGGGTCTATTTGATAGCCACGATATTCATTTCTCTAATACTGAATACATCCCAATCTATCACCAATTGCCCACCCAAAATGTTTTTACTGGTTCATTTCATTCTAATCCTCAAAAAGGCTTGTTTAGTGCCAGAAATAGGGCATCCAAACATGACATCTTATTCTAATCCAAAACTTACTTGTTGAATAACCACAAGGTTTTCATCACATACTAACAGTAACAACTCTGCCTCTGCCTTTCAAGCAGGTGCAGTATGCCACACAAAAGTTATATTCCCCAGGACAGCCCCCAAATTAAAGGGCTGCCCCAAGTGCTACTTGAAATTATCAAAATTAAAAAGAATTTTTAAAACTTTATACTACAAACTAGAATAGTTAAGATTTAAAATGATAGTATCAAATATTTTTAAATGATTTAAGAAATTGGACTTGTAAAAGAAATTTTTAATTACTTATTATCCAGTACTTTTACACCAATCTTATGAAGCAGGTATTATTTCCTCTGTTTCACAGATGAAAAAACTTGGATCAAGAGTGTCTGATTTTCCAAAGTTATTTAACTATTAAGTGGAAGAGATGAGGTTTAAACCCCCAAAATCTGATCACAGATCCTTCTCTTTTTCACCTCTACCTACCTTTTGACCCAGACAGAAGAAAGCTTTCAATTCTGTGTTACTTTGGAAAATCATTGACATATCTTTTGCAAGGTTAGCAAAGTGTGGTGCTAACATTGCCAATAAGCTTCATACAATACTAAAAATTTCTGAAATAGTAAGAATACCCAAATTTCTACTCATTTGCAAGATTAGAATATAGTATCACAAGCAGTCTCATCCAGCTTCTCTGAGTGTAACCTGTGAAAAATACCTACAACTTAATAACAATCACAGTTAATCAGCAACAGGATCCTGGCAGCAAGGTATTACACATCTCTATGTAACATCATATTATGGTACAATAGAGTGAAAAAGGCACAAGTCTTGGAGTCAGGTGAACTGGGTTTGGAGCTTATATACTAGTTAGTGAGTATAACCATTGACAAAGTGCTTAATCTTGCTAAGTTTTCTTTATTTATAAAACAATACTACCTATCACATGGACTTATGAAGATTGAGATAAAAGCCAGATGAAATAGTGGCACCTGGGTGGCTCAGTCATTAAGCATCTGCCTTCGGCTCAGGGCATGATCCCAGAGTCCTGGGATCGAGCCCCACATCAGGCTCCTCCGCTGGGAGCATGCTTCTTCCTCTCCCACTCCCCCTGCCTGTGTTCCCTCTCTCACTGGCTGTCTCTCTCTCCATCAAATAAATAAAATAAAATAATCTTTAAAAAAAAGCCAGATGAAATAATTAAGATAATTATGCCAAGAAAGTTATAAGCCAAATCGATACCTGGACTTCAAGGGTAGATAACAAATATTTTCATCTAAATAATTATTGTTGCTTTTAATGTTTTCTGTGAACCTTGGAAAATAAAGTCTCACCTCTCACTTCTGCTTCTAGTTCCACTTGTCCTATTCAGACAAGGAACGCTATGAAAATGAAGAGAGACCTGAGGTCCAGAAGCAGATGCTCATCGATATGGCCAAAAAGCTACCAGTTTACACAAGAACTGGGAGTGGAGGTCAGTTCATCCAGTCACCTAGAGAAGCGGCAAGTCACCTTTTGAGATCGGCAAGGACCTCAAAAAGGCTAAGTCATATATATCCACAGGCTCATCTGTATACCTGGCACTGGAGTCTACCACTAACATTTTGCTATGTTACTTTTTATCACATATCTGTCCACAAATCCATCCCTCATCCATCTTCCACCAAGCCATCTTATTTTTTCATACATTTCAAGCTATCAGATATCAGTACACATCTACCTAAATATTTTATCATTCTTTTTTGACTGAAATTTGCATACAAAGACACATACAAATCTTAAGTGTGCCATTCAGTGTTTTGACAAATGTACACATCTGTGTAACTAAAACCTCTATAAAACATTACCATATCCCTGGAAAGTTCTCTCATGCTCCTTCCCAGTCAATCCCACCAACCACCACCAAGGCAACCACTATTCTGATAGCTTTCCATCACAGATTATTTTCACCAGCTCTAGAATTTTATATAAATATAACCATACAGTCTATACTATTGTGTCTGGCTTCTTTTATTTAGCGTAATATTTTGAGATTCATTCACATTGCTGTGTATTTTAGTCCTTTTATTGCTGAGTGGTATTTCATTGTATGAATATATCATTGTTTATCCATTCACCAGCTGATGCATATTTGGTGTTTACAGTACTTAGCTATCATGAGTAAATCTGCTATCAATATTCTTGTACAAGTATTTGTGCAGAGATATGTCATCTTTCTTGGGTAAATGTCCACTATGGAGTTTTAGTTTTCATCTGTATGACTAAAATAGTACTAGCTGAACTAGTTCTCCACCTTTCAAAATTTGAAAATCAAATCTCTTTTGACAAGTCATCCTAATGTTTCTAATAATGAAGATTGTGTTTCAAGGCTTTGAGAATTATACCGTTAGACATTTATGTTCATCTGTCTATCATTTATTTATTCAGTAATCATTTATTAAGATCCTATGTGGCAATTGGGGGAATTTTAGTATGGTCTAGGCATTAGATATTAAGGACTTATTATTAATTTTCTTGGAGCATTGATGTCATGGTGGCCATGACTTTTTAAGAAGTCTTCATGCATACTGAAATATGGTGAAAAGTAGACAGGAAATTATTTGTATAATTTCTTTTTTTAATAATATTTTTTATTATGTTAGTCACCATACAGTACATCCTAGTTTTTGATGTAAAGTTCCATGATTCATTACTTGCGCATAACACCCAGTACACCATGCAATACGTGCCCTCCTTACTACCCATCACCAGCCTATCCCATTCCCCCACCTCCCTCCCCTCTGAAGCCCTCAGTTTGTTTCCCAGAGTCCATAGTCTCTCATGGTCCATTCCCCCTTCTGTTTACCCCCCCTTCTTCTTCCCTTTCTTCTCCTACCGATCTTCCTACTTCTTATGTTCCATAAATGAGTGAAACCATATGATAATTGTCTTTCTCTGCTTGACTTATTTCACCTAGCATAATCTCCTCCAGTCCCATCCATGTTGCTGCAAATGTTGTAAAAACGTTCTTTTTGATAGCTGATATGCACCATTGTGTATATGGACCACATCTTCTTAATCCAGTCATCTGTTGAAGGGCATCTCAACTCCTTCCACAATTTAGCTATTGTGGACAATGCTGCTGTAAACATTGGGGTGCATATGGCCCTTCTCTTCACTACATCTGTATCTTTGGGGTAAATACCCAGTAGTGCAATTGCTGGATCCTAGGGTAACTCAATTTTTAACTTTTTAAGGGACCTCCACACTGTTTTCCAGAGTGGCTGTATCAACTTGCATTGCCACCAACAGTGTAAGAGGGATCCCCTTTCTCCACGTCCTCTCCAACAATTGTTGTTTCTTGCCTTGTCAATTTTTGCCATTCTAACTGGCGTAAGGTGGTATCTCAAGGTGGTTTTGATGTGAATTTCCCTGATGGCTAATGATTCTGAACATTTTTTCATGTGTCTGTTAGCCATTTGTATGTCTTCATCGGAAAAGTGTCTGTTCATATCCTCTGCCCGTTTTTTGATTTGATTATTTGTTTCTTGCGTATTGAGTTTGAGAAGTTCTTTGTAGATCTTGGATACTAGTCTTTTATCTGTAGTGTCATTTGCAAATATCTTCTCCCATTCTGTGGGCTGCCTCTTAGTTTTTTTGAGTGTTTCCTTGGCTGTGCAGAAGCTTTTTATCTTGATGAAGTCCCACAGGTTCATTTTTTCTTTTGTTTCTCTTGCCTTTGGAGATGTGTCATGAAAAAAGTTGCTGTGGCCAATATCAAAGAGGTTGCAGCCTATCCTCTCCTCTAGGATTTTGTTGGATTCCTGTCTCACATCGAGGTCTTTCATCCATTTGGAGTTTATCTTTGTGTATGGTGTGAGAGAGTGGTCAAGTTTCATTCTTTTGCATGTAGCTGTCCAATTTTCCCAGCACCATTTATTGAAGTGACTGTCTTTTTTTCCACCAGATGTTTTTTCCTGCTTTATCAAAGATTAGTTGCCAAAGAGCCAAGGGTCCATTTCTGGGTTCTCTATTCTGTTCCATTGGTCTATGTGTCTGTTTTTGTGCCAGTACCATGCTGTCTTTGTGATCACAACTTTGTAGTACAGCTCGAAATCCGGCATTGTGATGCCCCCAGCTTTGTTTTTCCTTTTCAACACTTCCTTGGCAATTCGGGGCCTTTTCTCATTCCACACAAATTTAAATAAGGCATTCATTCTCAGGTTCCCTCACAGTCTCCAACTGGCTGCTTCACTCACTACTTACTGTTCTCTGGACCCTTGAATCATTTGTTTGCAGCCCTATGATATAGAGAAGGCTTCTCTGAGGAAATATCATTTGGTTTGAGACTGAATAATAAAAACCAGGAAGAAGTAAAGAGCAGAGGGACTAGCATCCCAGGCAGAAGGTACTGCAAGTACAAAAGGCCCTTAGACAGGAGCAGTCTTGCCATATTAGAACAGCCAGCCAACCACGGGACTGGAGTATAGCTGGTGGTGAGTGATACCAGTTTAAGCTGAAGAGGCAAGCAGAGGCCAGATGATGCAGGCCATGGTAAGGAGTTTGGATTTTATTCTAATGGTGTTGGAAGTCCATTGAAGGTTTTATTTTTTTTTAAAGATTTTATTTATTTATTCGACAGAGATAGAGACAGCCAGCGCGAGAGGGACACAAGCAGGGGGAGTGGGAGAGGAAGAAGCAGGCTCATAGCGGAGGAGCCTGATGTGGGACTCGATCCCATAATGCCGGGATCACGCCCTGAGCCGAAGGCAGACGCTTAACCGCTGTGCCACCCAGGCGCCCCCCATTGAAGGTTTTAAGTAAAAAGTGACATTATCTGATTTACATTTTAACAGATCATCTATTTTATAGAGAACATATTATGGGGAACAAGAATGAAAGCAGGGTAAATAATTAGGGATCTATTGCAGTCATCTAAATGAGAGATAATGGTGGCTTAAACTGGGCAATGGCATTACTATATCTTTAAAAACATGCTGAATGAATTAAACATGCATGCCCCTCTCCCTTTTTCTTTCCCTGGATTATAACCATACTTTTGTCATCCCCCTCCATTGCTAGACATAAACACAAACTGCTGAATTAGCAGTCCATTATTCTAAATCAATTATATGTGCTTAATGTACATGTCAAATGGGATTATTATATTAGGTCAAATTATTCATGATTTTAGTTGTTTCACTTAATAATAATTACATTAAACACAGTCATACTTTATCGATGAACAGAGAGAAAATGAGAAGAAAAGGGAAATACCTTTCATTAAGGGAAATAAAGAAAAGAAGGAGAGAAGGAAGGAAGAGAGAGGGAAAAAAAATTTTTTTTATGTTAGACTTTCAGAGTGAAAAGAACCCTGAATGAACTAAGGGGTCAGAAAAACTATAGTGGTCACAGTCCTGCCTCTCACTTGCTGTGTAATCTTGTGAAAGTCATTTGATATGGCTCAAGTCTTTACTTCCTTTATCTGTGAAATGGTCAATTGAATTAATTGTTTTCATATAGGAAAGTTGGAGTAAACAGAATCTAAATGATTTTCCCAAGATCACTCAAGCAGTTGACATTATAGTTTGTTTTATAATACCAAATCTTATTATCAGATATCCAGATATGAAAACTTTTCCCTCTACCTTCATCCCCCAAAAGGTGCCTTCAAGATTGATCTAACAGGGGATAAAAATACATACCACAATTCTCTTCTGTGATCTGCCTTTTTCTTGGTAACTTGAGATGCACTTGACTACCTGTAATCAATGTATAACAAGCATCCAGATAGGCTAGTAAGATATATGGTGTCATATTGAGTCCTAACCAATGCTAACCACCTTACTTTTCCTATAGCTGTTAGATTCTGTGACCGGTGCCATTTGATCAAGCCAGATCGCTGCCACCACTGCTCTGTCTGTGCCATGTAAGTGACATCCATATTTCCCCTGGGCTGAGCTTGAACAACAAAGTGGTTGATCCTAACATGTGACCATGCCTAGATAAGAGCATGTCCGTTCAGTCATAATGAACACATGCCACATACGCTCTTGGAATGATGATGACTCAAACTATTCTAAAGATAAGAAAGAGATATAAAACCCCATTTAAAAAATAAATGTTTGGGGTGCCTGGGTGGCTCAGTCGGTTGAGTGTCTGACTCATGATTTCGGCTCAAGTCTTGAT